>NW_027362764.1:810815652-811200652 GCF_046119375.1 Phyllobates terribilis | reverse complement strand
CCATCGAAAGTTGATAGGGCAGACACCCGAATGGATCGTCGCCGTCGTGGGGACGTGCGATCGGCCCGAGGTTATCCAGAGACGCAACGCTTATGGGGAGAGCGCGGCAGGGGGGAAGCCGCGGAGAACCATGCCGACGACGCGCCCGGGACTCCGGATTGGTTTTGGTCTGATAAATGCACGCATCCCTGGTGGTCAGCGCTCGTTTGCACGTATTAGCTCTAGAATTACCACAGTTGTACGAGTCAATGGTTTGGAGCGATCAAAAGAACCATAACTGATTTAATGAGCCATTCGAAGTATCACTGTACCGTCCGTGTGTACTTACACATGCATGGCTTAATCTTTGAGACAAGCATATGCTACTGGCAGGATCAACCAGGTAGCCCCCCAACACGACTGGACCGCGTCGAGGTTCGGGAGAGGAGAGGCCTGCGGGAAGAGAGGGCAGAAGAGCCTCGCGGAGGCAGGGTGCCCGGACGGAACGGATAAAGGCAAGGCGTGCGGCGTCCGGAGAGGATGCGGGATGGCATGGGGCTTCCCTGGGGGGGGGGCGGGGAATGGAGCCCTCGCAGCACTAGGGGACCTGTGCAGGAGGAGCGGCTCGCTGTGCGGTGCATGGTCCCGAAGCGGCAGGCGTCTGGAAAACACCCTTTGCACGGGGCGGGCGAGGTGACTGGTCTCCGGAGGATGCCACGTCCGACCCCGTCTCACCAACCACACCCAAGACGACACACAGGATCGCTCGGGGAGATGGCGTGTGGGGGGGGGCCTATGCGGCGCCACCGTCTGGCTTAGACCTGCCTCCGACGTGGGGGGTCCTCGACCCACCGGCGGACAGGCATGAGGATTGGGAGAGGGGGGCTGGCCGTCGGGGTCCGCCGCGGCTCCGGCACTAACCCGGCGACGCGGAGGTCGCGTGGGTGGTTATCGGCCTGGCTGTGTCGGCGTCGCCCTCCAGCGTAGTCCCTCTTCCCGCTCGCGCCCGTAACCTCAGAGGGATGCCCGAGAGGCTTTTCTTCCCAAGGTTGCTCCCCGCCCGGGGTGGGAGCGCGGGGAACCCAAGGCCGGCCTTTCCCCGTACTCCCTACCACTTGGCCCTCGTTCCTTCTCCCGTTCTCCTTCTAACCCCTTGGCTCTGGGGTTTCCGCTCTCCCTCTCTCACTCTCCCTCCTTCTCCCTGCCGAGCCGCCTCGGAAGACGACGGTCAAGGGGGAAGGTGACGGTCGGGCTGGGGCACACCGCACGGTGAGAACCCCCTTCGCCTGCCTCCACACCTCTGTCGTCCTCCCCACTGACGTAGGGGCTCGGGAAAAGACTGGAAAGTGCGAAGCTCGGCAGTGGAGCGGAGACGCCACCCACCGCCACCACTGTTGCCACCGCCGAGGAGGCCACCCTTTCAGACACGAGGGGTGGCGCGGGCCTCCGCTGCCCGGGTACGCATCTGGAAGAAAAGTGCCGCCCTCGGAGAAGATCGTTGTGCTTCCACACACAGGGAGCGATTCGGACGACGGGCCCCCACGCCTGGGTGGGTGGGCGCCCCGCCGTTCGCCTGGGCGGGTCGTCAGGCCGCTGCCTTCGCTCGGGTCAAACTCCCCACGGCTCGGCCACCTCCGCGGACGGGAGGCGAGGCCGGCGTGTGCGCCCAAAGATAGGTGTCGAAAGCCCAGGGGTAGAGGAGGAAGGGGACCGCTCACCTTAAGCCGGCGCAGGCTCCAAAGCATGGGCCGAGCGAGCGGCGCCACCTCCCCACCTGGGAGCGCTGCACCAAATCGATCGGAGGAAGAGCAGGGGTGCGTGTAGGTATTTGCCCACGTACGGAGGCTGCAAACCCCTGTCGTCGGGAGATACGTGCCCACGAGTCATGGAAGCGCGACTCGGGTACAGGCGCCCTTGCACGGTGAGAACCCCCTTCACCTGCCTCCACACCTGTCATCCTCCCCACTGACGTAGGGGCTCAGGAAAAGACTGGAAAGCCTGAAGCTCGGCAGTGGTGCGGAGACGCCACCCACCGCCGCCGCTGTCGCCACCACCGCGGAGGCCGCCCTTTCGGACACGAGGGGCAGCGCGGGCCTCCGCTGGCCCAGTACGCATCTGGAAGAAAAGGGCCGCCTTGGAGAAGATCGTTGTGCTTCCACGCACAGGGAGCAATTCGGATGACAGGCCCCCATGCCTGGGTGGGTGGGCGCCCCACCGTTCGCCCGTGCGGGTCGTCGGACCGCTGCCTTCGCTCGGGTCGGGTCAAACTCCCCACGGCTCGGCCACCTCCGCGGACTGGAGGCGAGGCCGGCGTGCGTGCCCAAAGATAGGTGTCGAAAGTCCGGGGGTAGAGGAGGAAGGGGACCGCTCAACTTAAGCCGGCGTGGGCTCCAAAGCCCGGGCCGAGCGACCGGCGCCACCTCCCCACCCGGGAGCGCTGCGCCAGATCGATCGGAGGAAGAGCAGGGGTGCGTGTAGGGATTTGCCCACATACGGAGGCTGCAAAACTCCTATCGTCGGGAGATACGTGCCCACGAGTCCTGGAAGCGCGACTCGGGTACCGGCGCCCTTGCACGGTGAGAACCCCTTTCGCCTGCCTCCACACCTCTGTCGTCCTCCCCACTGACGTAGGGGCTCGGGAAAAGACTGGAAAGTGCGAAGCTCGGCTGTGGCGCGGAGACGCCACCCACCGCCGCCACTGTCGCCACCACCGACAGGGGTGCATGGAGGGACTTGCCCAAGTACGGAGGCCGCAAACCCCTGTCATCGGGAGATCATAGAATCATAGAATGGTAGAGTTGGAAGGGACCTCCTGGGTCATCTGGTCCAACCCCCTGCTCAAAGCAGGATTCACTAAATCATCTCAGACAGATGTCTGTCCAGCCTCTGTTTGAAGACGTCCATTGAAGGGGAACTCACCACCTCTCGTGGCAGCCTGTTCCACTCATTAATCACCCTGTCAAAAAGTTTTTTCTAATATCTAATCTGTGTCTCCTCCCATTTAGTTTCATCCCATTGCTTCTAGTCTTTCCTTGTGCAAATGAGAATAAAGATGATCCTTCTACAATGTGACAGCCCTTGACATATTTGTAGACAGCTATTAAGTCTCCTCTCAGTCTTCTTTTTTGCAAGCTAAACATTCCCAAATCCTGCAACCGTTCCTCATAGGACATGGTTTGCACACCAGTCACCATTCTGGTCGCTCTTCTCTGAACTTGCTCCAGTTTGTCTATGTCTTTTTTAAAATGTGGTGCCCAAAACTGTACACAGTATTCCAGATGAGGTCTGACCAAAGAGGAGTAAAGACCGATAATGACTTCACGTGATCTAGACTGTATGCTTCTGTTAATACATCCCAGAATTGTATTTGCCTTTTTTGCTGCTGCATCACACTGTTGACTCATGTTCAGTCTATGATCTATTAGTATACCTAAGTCTTTTTCACATGTACTGTTGCTTAGCTCTATTCCTCCCATTCTGTATATGCTTTTTTCATTTTTATTGCCCAGATGTAGTACTTTGCATTTTTCCCTGTTAAAAACCATTCTGTTGGTTGCTGCCCACTGCTCCAGTTTATTTAGGTCTTTTTGAATCCTCTCTCTCTCTTCTCTAGTATTAGCTATCCCTCCTAGCTTTGTGTCATCAGCAAATTTAATCAGTTTACCCTCAATTCCTTCATCTAAATCATTGATAAAGATGTTGAACAATACAGGTCCCAGGACGGAGCCCTGTGGTACCCCACTTGAGACATTCATCCAGCTGGATGTGAAGCCATTTACAACCACCCTTTGAGTCCGATCACTAAGCCAGTTATGAATCCACCTAACAGTTGCCTGGTCCATTGCATACTTGGTCATTTTTTCAATAAGGATGGTGTGAGATACTTTGTCAAATGCTTTGCTGAAGTCAAGATATACTATATCTACAGCATTTCCCTGATCCACCCAGTCAGTGATTCTGTCATAGAAGGAAATTAAGTTAGTCTGACATGACTTGTTAGTTACAAACCCATGCTGACTCTGGTTAATCACTTCATTCTTATCCAGGTACTTACATACATGTTGTTTAATAATTTGTTCAAAGATCTTTCCTGGTATAGAAGTCAGACTCACCGGCCTATAGTTCCCTGGGTCCACCTTCTTCCCCTTTTTGAAGATAGGAACAACATTTGCTCTTCTCCAGTCTTCTGGGACTTCTCCTGTTCTCCAAGAATTTTCAAAGATTATGGAGAGTGGTTCTAAAATTTCTTCTACGATCTCCTTCAGTACTCTGGGGTGTAATTCATCTGGACCTGGAGACTTGAACTCATTTATGTTAGCTAAATATTCCCTCACAATCTTTCTGTTTACAGATAACTTGGATTCCTCTATTCCTTTAAAAGGACAGTGAAGATCAGTTGATGTTACATTTTCTTTCTGAGAGAAAACAGATGCAAAATAGGAATTAAAAAGTTCGGCCTTCTCAACATCCTCTCTTACCATTTCTCCATTTTCATCCTGTAAAAATATTATAGCATTTTTGACTTTTCTTTTACTTTTGACATACCCCCAAAATCCTTTTTTATTGCTTTTGACATCTCTTGCAAGCCTTAATTCATTGTCAGCTTTAGATAACCTGATACGTGCCCTGCAGGATCTGCAGACTGCATTATAATCTTCTTTAGATATGCCTCCCTCTTTCCATTTAATAAACATTTCTTTCTTTCTTTTTAGCATGTGTTTAAGTTCTGTGTTCATCCATCCTGGTTTCCTTAAATGCTTCCCATTCTTCCTACTTTTCAGGATTGTTAACGATTGTGCTTTGAGAATCTCATTTTTAAAAATTTCCCATCCTTCCTGGACATTTTTGTCCTTAAGGACATCCAGCCATTGGATCCCTCCTATTCTCTTTCTGAGTCCTGGAAGCGCAACTAGGGTACAGGAGCCCTTGCAGAGGGGGTACTGGATGTGGAAGAGCACTGGGGTCGTAGTCACAAAGGCATCTGCCCTCATGGATCCTCTCCCCAGCCTAAAACTCCAGATTTTAGCCTTGACGGCACCCCCATGTGGAGAACCAGGGCCCGCGGGGAGGTCTGGCCAGGCTCACGTCAACCCAGGGACACCTCTCTGACTTGGGACGGGCGACTGTTAAAAGTCCCCCCACGCAGCTGCGGAAGCCTGGGCTCAGCAGAGGTGTGGACCTCCAGCCAAACAGGGACTCATAGCCAAAACGTGTACCCGAGGCTACGGAGGTGAAAACCAGCTTAAATGAGTCTAAATACGTCGGGGTCGAAAGGTACCGCTCTCTCATATATTCTGCCGGTGGTGTGCAAAACTGAGTATTTGCATGGAGTGGCACCCTATACCCTCTACAGGGACACTTGCAAACAAGTGTCCGATCGCTTGGTAGTGTCACCTGGATTCGGCTCACAAGAATTTCCTCATTCTAGTTCTTTTTCACTTTCTTTGGCGACATCTAGTGGGCAGACTGCATTACTGTAACCGGGGACAGTTTTTCAACTTTTTTTCAATTTTACCCCCGTGGGATATATATTGCACCCACACATTTGGAACTCTCCTGGGGTACCCTCACACATATTATTCCCTCATTTACCGGATATTTTCACAAAAAAGTGAAATTTTCAAAAAGTCAGAAAATTGGCTGAAAACGACTAAGTGTGAAGGACTCTTTGAACAAATCGTTCTGGAACCGAAATCGGATACTCTCACTGACATTTCCTACCTCTCTGGAAGTTTGCAGCACACAGATATTTCCCATAAGCTAACCTCGCAAACCAAATGTCTGAAAATGAGGTTCCTCTCATATAGCGCAATAGAACAAACGTATATGAGATTAGGGTTAGGGTTAGGGGTTAGGGGTTAGGGTTGGGGTTAGGGGTTAGGGTTAGGGTTAGGGTTAGGGTGCATGTCTCCTGCAGCGGTGATCAGTAAGGATCACCCCAGAGGCTGACTCACTCACAGGGGTGTCATCCCCATGGGTGCATATCACCTGCAGCGGTGCTCAGTACGGATCACCCCAGAGGCTGACTCACTCACAGGGGTGTCATCCCCATGGGTGCATGTCACCTGCAGCGGTGCTCAGTAAGGATCACTCGAGAGGCTGACTCACTCACAGGGGTGTCATCCCATGGGTGCATGTCTCCTGCAGCGGTGCTCAGTAAGGATCACTCGAGAGGCTGACTCACTCAAAGGGGTGTCATCCCATGGGTGCATGTCTCCTGCAGCGGTTCTCAGTAAGGATCACCCCAGAGGCTGACTCACTCACAGGGGTGTCATCTCCATGGGTGCATGTCACCTGCAGCGGTGCTCAGTAAGGATCACCCCAGAGGCTGACTCACCCACAGAGGTGACATCCCCATGGGTGCATGTCATCTGCAGCGGTGCTCAGTAAGGATCACCCCAGAGGCTGACTCACTCACAGAGGTGTCATCCCCAAGGGAGCATGTCACCTGCAGCGGTGCTCACTAAGGATCACTGAGACTGGGAGTTCTGTGGAAACTCTTTGGGTAAGAATACAAGGAGAGAACAACGGAAAGGACACCATTGTAGGCATTTACTACAGGCCACCTGGGCAAGCTGAAGATATGGATGAACTCTTTATGTATCAAATGACCAAGTTCTCCAAAAAATATGACGTAGTGGTCATGGGAGATTTCAACTATCCAGACATTTGTTGGGAATCTCTCTCAAGTAAAACTAACAGGTCAAGCAAATTCTTATCCTCTCTTGCTGACAACTTTATCTTCCAAAAGGTAGGGGAGAAAACAAGGGGATCTGCTACTTTGGATCTAATTCTTATAAACAGGGAGGAAATGGTTGAGGAGGTAAAGGTGGCTGGGACCCTAGGAGGCAGCGATCATGCTATTATAGAATTTTGGATAACTAGAGGAGGAAGACATGTGAAGACTCAAACTTCAAGGTTAGATTTTAGAAAGGCAGATTTTAAGAGACTCAGAAAGAGAATAGGAGGGATCCAATGGCTGGATGTCCTTAAGGACAAAAATGTCCAGGAAGGATGGGAAATTTTTAAAAATGAGATTCTCAAAGCACAATCGTTAACAATCCCGAAAAGTAGGAAGAATGGGAAGCATTTAAGGAAACCAGGATGGATGAACACAGAACTTAAACACATGCTAAAAAGAAAGAAAGAAATGTTTATTAAATGGAAAGAGGGAGGCATATCTAAAGAAGATTATAATGCAGTCTGCAGATCCTGCAGGGCACGTATCAGGTTAGCTAAAGCTGACAATGAATTAAGGCTTGCAAGAGATGTCAAAAGCAATAAAAAAGGATTTTGGGGGTATGTCAAAAGTAAAAGAAAAGTCAAAGATGCTATAGGATTTTTACAGGATGAAAATGGAGAAATGGTAAGAGAGGATGTTGAGAAGGCCGAACTTTTTAATTCCTATTTTGCATCTGTTTTCTCTCAGAAAGAAAATGTAACATCAACTGATCTTCACTGTCCTTTTAAAGGAATAGAGGAATCCAAGTTATCAGTAAACAGAAAGATTGTGAGGGAATATTTAGCTAACATAAATGAGTTCAAGTCTCCAGGTCCAGATGAATTACACCCCAGAGTACTGAAGGAGATTGTAGAAGAAATTTTAGAACCACTCTCCATAATCTTTGAAAATTCTTGGAGAACAGGAGAAGTCCCAGAAGACTGGAGAAGAGCAAATGTTGTTCCTATCTTCAAAAAGGGGAAGAAGGTGGACCCAGGGAACTATAGGCCGGTGAGTCTGACTTCTATACCAGGAAAGATCTTTGAACAAATTATTAAACAACATGTATGTAAGTACATGGATAAGAATGAAGTGATTAACCAGAGTCAGCATGGGTTTGTAACTAACAAGTCATGTCAGACTAACTTAATTTCCTTCTATGACAGAATCACTGACTGGGTGGATCAGGGAAATGCTGTAGATATAGTATATCTTGACTTCAGCAAAGCATTTGACAAAGTATCTCACATCATCCTTATTGAAAAAATGACCAAGTATGCAATGGACCAGGCAACTGTTAGGTGGATTCATAACTGGCTTAGTGATCGGACTCAAAGGGTGGTTGTAAATGGCTTCACATCCAGCTGGATGAATGTCTCAAGTGGGGTACCACAGGGCTCCGTCCTGGGACCTGTATTGTTCAACATCTTTATCAATGATTTAGATGAAGGAATTGAGGGTAAACTGATTAAATTTGCTGATGACACAAAGCTAGGAGGGATAGCTAATACTAGAGAAGAGAGAGAGAGGATTCAAAAAGACCTAAATAAACTGGAGCAGTGGGCAGCAACCAACAGAATGGTTTTTAACCGGGAAAAATGCAAAGTACTACATCTGGGCAATAAAAATGAAAAAAGCATATACAGAATGGGAGGAATAGAGCTAAGCAACAGTACATGTGAAAAAGACTTAGGTATACTAATAGATCATAGACTGAACATGAGTCAACAGTGTGATGCAGCAGCAAAAAAGGCAAATACAATTCTGGGATGTATTAACAGAAGCATACAGTCTAGATCACGTGAAGTCATTATCGGTCTTTACTCCTCTTTGGTCAGACCTCATCTGGAATACTGTGTACAGTTTTGGGCACCACATTTTAAAAAAGACATCGACAAACTGGAGCAAGTTCAGAGAAGAGCGACCAGAATGGTGACTGGTCTGCAAACCATGTCCTATGAGGAACGGTTGCAGGATTTGGGAATGTTTAGCTTGCAAAAAAGAAGACTGAGAGGAGACTTAATAGCTGTCTACAAATATGTCAAGGGCTGTCACATTGTAGAAGGATCATCTTTATTCTCATTTGCACAAGGAAAGACTAGAAGCAATGGGATGAAACTAAATGGGAGGAGACACAGATTAGATATTAGAAAAAACTTTTTGACAGTTAGGGTGATTAATGAGTGGAACAGGCTGCCACGAGAGGTGGTGAGTTCCCCTTCAATGGAAGTCTTCAAACAGAGGCTGGACAGACATCTGTCTGAGATGATCTAGTGAATCCTGCTTTGAGCAGGGGGTTGGACCAGATGACCCAGGAGGTCCCTTCCAACTCTACCATTCTATGATTCTATGATACCCCAGTGGCTGACTCACTCACAGGGGTGTCATCCCCATGGGTGGATATCACCTGCAGCGGTGCTTAGTAAGGATCACCCCAGAGGCTGACTCACTCACAGGGGTGTCATCCCATGGGTGCATGTCACCTGCAGCGAAGCTCAGTAAGGATCACCCCAGAGGCTGTCTCACTCACAGGGGTGTCATCCCCATGGGTGCATGTCTCCTGCAGCGGTGCTCAGTAAGGATCACCCCAGAGTCTGACTGACTCACAGGGGTGTCATCCCCATGGGTGCATATCACCTGCAGCGGTGCTCAATACGGATCACCCCAGAGGCTGACTCACTCACAGGGGTGTCATCCCCATGGGTGCATGTCACCTGCAGCGGTGCTCAGTAAGGATCACTCGAGAGGCTGACTCACTCACAGGGGTGTCATCCCATGGGTGCATGTCTCCTGCAGCCGGGGCTCAGTAAGGATCACCCCAGAGGCTGACTCACTCACAGGGGTGTCATCCCCATGGGTGCATGTCACCTGCAGCGGTGCTCAGTAAGGATCACTCGAGAGGCTGACTCACTCACAGGGGTGTCATCCCATGGGTGCATGTCTCCTGCAGCGGTGCTCAGTAAGGATCACCCCAGAGGCTGACTCACCCACAGGGGTGTCATCCCCATGGGTGCATGTCACCTGCAGCGGTGCTCAGTAAGGATCACCCCAGAGGCTGACTCACCCACAGAGGTGACATCCCCATGGGTGCATGTCACCTGCAGCGGTGCTCAGTAAGGATCACCCCAGAGGCTGACTCACTCACAGGGGTGTCATCCCATGGGTGCATGTCACCTGCAGCGGTGCTCAGTAAGGATCACCCCAGAGGCTGACTCACCCACAGGGGTGTCATCCCCATGGGTACATGTCCCCTGCAGCGGTGCTCAGTATGGATGACCCCGAAGCTGACTCACTCACAGCGGTGTCATCCCCATGGGTGCATGTCACCTGCAGCGGTGTTCAGTAAGGATCACCCCAGAGGCTGACTCACTCACAGGGGTGTCATCACCATGGGTGCATGTCACCTGCAGCAGTGCTCAGTAAGGATCACCCCAGAGGCTGACTCACTCACAGGGGTGTCATCCCCATGGGTACATGTCACCTGCAGCGGTGCTCATTATGGATCACCCCAGATGCTGTCTCACTCACAGGGGTGTCATCCCCATGGGTGCATGTCACCTGCAGCGGTGCTCAGTAAGGATCACCCCAGAGGCTGTCTCATTCACAGGGGTGTCATCCCCATGGGTGCATGTCACCTGAAACGGTGTTCAGTAAGGATCACCCCAGAGGCTGACTCACCACATAGGTGTCATCCTCATGGGTGCATGTCACCTGCAGCGGTGCTCAGTAAGGATCACCCCAGAGGCTGTCTCACTCACAGAGGTGTCATCCCCATGGGTTCATGTCACCTGCAGCGGTGCTGAGTAAGGATCGCCCCAAAGGCTGACTCACTCACAGGGGTGTCATCCCCATGGGTGCATGTCACCTGCAGCTTTGCTCAGTAAGGATCACCCCAGAGGCTGACTCACTCACAGGGGTGTCATTCCCATGGGTGCATGTCACCTGCAACGGCAGTGCTCAGTAAGGATCACCCCAGAGGCTGACTCACTCACAGGGGTGTCATCCCCATGGGTGCATGTCACCTGCAGCGGTGCTCAGTAAGGATCACCACAGAGGCTGACTCACTCACAGGGGTGTCATCCCCGTGGGTGCATGTCACCTGCAGCGGTGGTCAGTTAGGATCACAGCAGAGACTGACTCACCCACAGAGGTGTCATCCCCATGGGTGCATGTCACCTGCAGCGGCGGTGGTCAGTAAGGATCACCCCAGAGGCTGACTCACTCACAGGGGTGTCATCCCTATGGGTGCATGTCACCTACAGCGGTGCTCAGTATGGATCACCCCAGAGGTTGACTCACTCACAGGGGTGTCATCCCCATGGGTGCATGTCACCGGCAGCGGTGCTCAGTTAGGATCACGCCAGAGACTGACTCACCCAGAGAGGTGTCATCCCCAAGGTTGCATGTCACCTGCAGCGGCGGTGCTCAGTAAGGATCACCCCAGAGGCTGACTCTCTCACAGGGGTGTCATCCCCATGGGTGCATGTCACCTGCAGCGGTGCTCAGTAAGGATCACTCGAGAGGCTGACTCACTCACAGGGGTGTCATCCCATGGGTGCATGTCTCCTGCAGCGGTGCTCAGTAAGGATCACCCCAGAGGCTGACTCACCCACAGGGGTGTCATCCCCATGGGTGCATGTCACCTGCAGCGGTGCTCAGTAAGGATCACCCCAGAGGCTGACTCACCCACAGAGGTGACATCCCCATGGGTGCATGTCACCTGCAGCGGTGCTCAGTAAGGATCACCCCAGAGGCTGACTCACTCACAGGGGTGTCATCCCCATCGGTGCATGTCACCTGCAGCGGTGCTCAGTAAGGATCACCCCAGAGGCTGACTCACCCACAGGGGTGTCATCCCCATGGGTACATGTCCCCTGCAGCGGTGCTCAGTATGGATAACCACGAAGCTGAGTCACTCACAGGGGTGTCATCCCCATGGGTGCATGTCACCTGCAGCGGTGTTCAGTAAGGATCACCCCAGAGGCTGACTCACTCACAGGGGTGTCATCCCCATGGGTGCATGTCACCTGCAGCAGTGCTCAGTAAGGATCACCCCAGAGGCTGACTCACTCACAGGGGTGTCATCCCCATGGGTACATGTCACCTGCAGCGGTGCTCAGTATGGATCACCCCAGATGTTGTCTCACTCACAGGGGTGTCATCCCTATGGGTGCATGTCACCTGCAGCGGTGCTCAGTAAGGATCACCCCAGAGGCTGTCTCACTCACAGGGGTGTCATCCCCATGGGTGCATGTCACCTGAAGCGGTGTTCAGTAAGGATCACCCCAGAGGCTGACTCACGACATAGGTGTCATCCTCATGGGTGCATGTCACCTGCAGCGGTGCTCAGTAAGGATCACCCCAGAGGCTGTCTCACTCACAGAGGTGTCATCCCCATGTGTTCATGTCACCTGCAGCGGTGCTCAGTAAGGATCGCCCCAAAGGCTGACTCACTCACAGGGGTGTCATCCCCATGGGTGCATGTCACCTGCAGCTTTGCTCAGTAAGGATGACCCCAGAGGCTGACTCACCCACAGAGGTGTCATCCCCATGGGTTCATGTCACCTGCAGCGGTGCTCAGTAAGGACCACCCCAAAAGCTGACTCACTCACAGGGGTGTCATCCCCATGGGTGCATGTCACCTGCAGCTTTGCTCAGTAAGGATCACCCCAGAGGCTGACTTACTCACAGGGGTGTCATCCCCATGGGTGCATGTCACCTGCAGCTTTGCTCAGTAAGGATCACCCCAGAGGCTGACTCACTCACAGGGGTGTCATCCCCATGGGTGCATGTCACCTACAGCGGTGCTCAGTAAGGATCACCACAGAGGCTGACTCACTCACAGGGGTGTCATCCCCATGGGTGCATGCCACCTGCAGCGGTGGTCAGTTAGGATCACCCCAGAGACTGACTCACCCACAGAGGTGTCATCCCCATGGGTGCATGTCACCTGCAGCGGCGGTGGTCAGTAAGGATCACCCCAGAGGCTGACTCACTCACAGGGGTGTCATCCCTATGGGTGCATGTCACCTACAGCGGTGCTCAGTAAGGATCACCCCAGAGGCTGACTCACTCACAGGGGTGTCATCCCCATGGGTGCATGTCACCTGCAGCGGTGCTCAGTTAGGATCACGCCAGAGACTGACTCACCCAGAGAGGTGTCATCCCCAAGGTTGCATGTCACCTGCAGCGGCGGTGCTCAGTAAGGATCACCCCAGAGGCTGACTCACTCACAGGGGTGTCAACCCTATGGGTGCATGTCACCTGCAGTGGTTCTCAGTAAGGATCACCCCAGAGCCTGACTCACTCACAGGAGTGTCATCCCCATGGGTGCATGTCACCTGCAGCGGCGCTCAGTAAGGATCACCCCAGAGGCTGACTCACCCACAGGGGTGTCATCCCCATGGGTGCATGTCACCTGCAGCGGTGCTCAGTAAGGATCACCCCAGAGCCTGACTCACCCACATAGGTGTCATCCCCATGGGTGCATGTCACCTGAAGCGGTGCTCAGTAAGGATCACCCCAGAGGCTGTCTCACTCACAGGGGTGTCATCCACATGGGTGCATGTCACCTGCAGTGGTGCTCAGTAAGGATCACCTCAGAGGCTGTCTCACTCACAGGGGTGTCATCTCCATGGGTGCATGTCACCTGCAGTGGTGCTCAGTAAGGATCGCTGCAGAGGCTGACTCACTCACAGGGGTGTCATCCTCACGGGTGCATGTCACCTGCAGCGGTGCTCAGTAAGGATCACCCCAGAGGCTGACTCACTCACAGGGGTGTCATCTCCATGGGTGCATGTCACCTGCAGCGGTGCTCAGTAAGGATCACCCCGAGGCTGACTCACTCACAGGGGTGTCATCCCCATGGGTGCATGTCACCTGCACTGGTGCTAAGTAAGGATCACCCCAGAGGCTGACTCACTCACAGGGGTGTCATCTCCATGGGTGCATGTCACCTGCAGCGGTGCTCAGTAAGGATCACCCCGAGGCTGACTCACTCACAGGGGTGTCATCCCCATGGGTGCATGTCACCTGCACTGGTGCTAAGTAAGGATCACCCCAGAGGCTGACTCACTCACAGGGGTGTCATCCCCATGGGTGCATGTCACCGGCAGCGGTGCTCAGTTAGGATCACGCCAGAGACTGACTCACCCAGAGAGGTGTCATCCCCAAGTTTGCATGTCACCTGCAGCGGCGGTGCTCAGTAAGGATCACCCCAGAGGCTGACTCACTCACAGGGGTGTCATCCCCATGGGTGCATGTCACCTGCAGCGGTGCTCAGTAAGGATCACCCCAGAGGCTGACTCACCCACAGGGGTATCATTCCCATGGGTGCATGTCACCTGCAGCGGTGCTCAGTAAGGATCACCCCAGAGGCTGACTCACTCACAGGGGTGTCATCCCCATGGGTGCATGTCACCTGCAGCGGTGCTCAGTAAGGATCACCCCAGAGGCTGACTCACTCACAGGGGTGTCATCTCCATGGGTGCATGTCACCTGCAGCGGTGCTCAGTAAGGATCACCCCGAGGCTGACTCACTCACAGGGGTGTCATCCCCATGGGTGCATGTCACCTGCAGCGGTGCTAAGTTAGGATCACCCCAGAGGCTGACTCACTCACAGGGGTGTCATCTCCATGGGTGCATGTCACCTGCAGCGGTGCTCAGTAAGGATCACCGCAGAGGCTGACTCACTCACAGGGGTGTCATCCCCATGGGTGCATGTCACCTGCAGCGGTGCTCAGTAAGGATCACCCCAGAGGCTGACTCACCCACAGGGGTATCATCCCCATGGGTGCATGTCACCTGCAGCGGTGCTCAGTAAGGATCACCCCAGAGGCTGACTCACTCACAGGGGTGTCATCTCCATGGGTGCATGTCACCTGCAGCGGTGCTCAGTAAGGATCATCCCTGAGGCTGTCTCACTCACAGGGGTGTCATCCCCATGGGTGCATGTCACCTGCAGCGGTGCTCAGTAAGGATCACCCCAGAGGCTGTCTCACTCACAGGGGTGTCATCCCCATGGGTGCATGTCACCTGCAGCGGTGCTCAGTAAGGATCACCCCAGAGGCTGTCTCACTCACAGAGGTGTCATCCCCATGGGTGCATGTCACCTGCAGCGATGCTCAGTAAGGATCACCCCAGAGGCTGACTCACTCACAGGGGTGTCATCCCCATGGGTGCATGTCACCTGCAGCGCTTCTCAGTAAGGATCACCCCAGAGGCTGACTCACTCGCAGGGGTGTCATCCCCATAGGTGCATGTCACCTGCTGCGGTGCTCAGTAAGGATCACCCCAGAGGCTGACTCACTCACAGAGGTGTCATCCCCATGGGTGCATGTGACGCGCCCCTGGGCCTGTGCTGAGTAGCGTTGCGCACGCGGGAGCCTACCCGGAGCCGGATCTGATAGGGGTAGTAGTCTCGTGGCGGTGACCCGGTCCGTGCCCAGGGAGTCAAACTGAGCGGCAGAGTTTAGCAGAAGATGGTACGGTGTTCGACTACGCCACCCGTTGAATGCGGCTATGAAGCCGCCGCTGCAGGGCAGACCGCTGAGGCCGGTGGTAAGGTTGTGCAGCGTAGCTGGTAGAACCCCCAACGGGAGGGGTATGGCCTCAGGGCAACCGACGTGTTTGAAGGGGGGTAGCAGGAACCACTCAGAGACGGTGCGGTGTAGTTCTGGGTCTTTACTGGTGACAAGGTAGACCCTCCCGGAGTACTGGCTAGCGATCGGGGCCTGGTCAGTCCGTGAGCTGATGGGATCTCCCCTGGCCAGGCGGAGTTGTAGGCCTCCCCAACTAATCGTACTCTTTTGGCTACCTTGCTCGAGGCGGGTAAAAGTAGCCCACGTCCCTGAGTGTACCGTGTGGTGCTCACCCGTATGGCCGGTGACTCGAGGCCTTTTGGTAGCTTCCGCTCCACGTCGCGGTGCTGGTCCCTTGCGTGTGACCGTGCCTTCGGGTTTCTTGGCCAGAGGACCTGAAATCCCCTGCCGGGCGGTTTCTGCTGCTGGGTAAGGATTAGTCCCCACAGCCTCGGACACCGGGTCCAGTAAGAACTCTTCAATCAGGGCGAGCTCTACAGCTTCTAGCCCCTGATCTCTTTTAGCACAGCTCCCACAGAGCTCTAGATCTTTCTTTCCTATAGCTGCTCCACTACAGACCAGACGGTGTCGCTGTCTGTGTTCTCTGCTCTTTCTCTACTCCTAACCCTGCCTCAGCCCCAGCTTTATATAGGGGAAGTTCTTCCCCTCCCAGGACTGGGCAGGAGGTGTGGCATGCATAGGATGTCTGACCAGGAAACCTCCCACCTGCTCACAGACGTAATATTGCTATTACTGTGGGAACCAGACCCCTGGGGTGCCACACATGTCACCTGCAGCGGTGCTCAGTAAGGATCACCCCAGAGGCTGACTCACTCACAGGGGTGTCATCCCCATGGGTGCATGTCACCTGCAGCGGTGCTCAGTAAGGATCACCCCAGAGGCTGTCTCACTCACAGGGGTGTCATCCCCATGGGTACATATCACCTGCAGCAGTGCTCAGTAAGGATCACCCCAGAGGCTGACTCACTCACAGTGGTGTCATCCCCATGGGTGCATGTCACCTGCAGCGGTGCTCAGTAAGGATCACCCCAGAGGCTGACTCACTCACAGGGGTGTCATCCCCATGGGTACATATCACCTGCAGCGGTGTTCAGTAAGGATCACTCCAGAGGCTGACTCACCCACAGGGGTATCATCCCCATGGGTACATGACCCCTGCAGCGGTGCTCAGTATGGATCACCCCAGAGGCTGACTTACTCAAAGGGTGTCATCCCCATGGGTGCATGTCACCAGCAGCGGTATTCAGTAAGGATCACCCCAGAGGCTGACTCACTCACAGGGGTGTCATCACCATGGGTGCATGTCACCTGCAGCAGTGCTCAGTAAGCATCACCCCAGAGGCTGACTCACTCACAGGGGTGTCATCCCCATGGGTGCATGTCACCTGCAGCGATGCTCAGTAAGGATCACCCCAGATGCTGTCTCACTCACAGAGGTGTCATCCCCATGGGTGCATGTCACCTGCAGCGGTGCTCAGAAAGGATCACCCCAGAGGCTGTCTCACTCACAGAGGTGTCATCCCCATGGGTGCATGTCACCTGAAGCGGTGTTCAGTAAGGATCACCCCAGAGGCTGACTCACCACATAGGTGTCATCCTCATGGGTGCATGTCACCTGCAGCGGTGCTCAGTAAGGATCACCGCAGAGGCTGACTCACTCACAGGGGTGTCATCCCCATGGGTGCATGTCACCTGCAGCGGTGCTCAGTAAGGATCACCCCAGAGGCTGACTCACCCACAGGGATATCATCCCCATGGGTGCATGTCACCTGCAGCGGTGCTCAGTAAGGATCACCCCAGAGGCTGACTCACTCACAGGGATGTCATCCCCATGGGTGCATGTCACCTGCAGCGGTGCTCAGTAAGGATCACCCCAGAGGCTGACTCACTCACAGGGGTGTCATCTCCATGGGTGCATGTCACCTACAGCGGTGCTCAGTAAGGATCACCCCAGAGGCTGACTCACTCATAGGGGTGTCATCTCCATGGGTGCATGTCACCTGCAGCGGTGCTCAGTAAGGATCACCCCAAAGGCTGACTCACTCACAGGGGTGTCATCCCCAAGGGTGAATGTCACCTGCAGCGGTGGTCAGTTAGGATCACCCCAGAGACTGACTCACCCAGAGAGGTGACATCCCCATGGGTGCATGTCACCTGCAGCGGCGGTGGTCAGTAAGGATCACCCCAGAGGCTGACTCACTCACAGGGGTGTCATCCCTATGGGTGCATGTCACCTACAGCGGTGCTCAGTAAGGATCACCCCAGAGGCTGACTCACTCACAGGGGTGTCATCCCCATGGTTGCATGTCACCTGCAGCGGTGCTCAGTTAGGATCACCCCAGAGACTGACTCACCCAGAGAGGTGTCATCCCCATGGGTGCATGTCACCTGCAGCGGTGCTCAGTAAGGATCACCCCAGAGGCTGACTCACCCACAGGGGTGTCATCCCCATGGGTGCATGTCACCTGCAGCGGTGCTCAGTAAGAATCACCCCAGAGGCTGACTCACCCACATAGGTGTCATCCCCATGGGTGCATGTCACCTGCAGCACTGCTCAGTAAGGGTCACCCCAGAGGCTGACTCACTCACAGAGGTGTCTTCCCCATGGGTGCATGTCACCTGCAGCGGTGCTCAGTAAGGATCACCCCAGAGGCTGTCTCACTCACAGGGGTGTCATCCCCATGGGTGCATGTCACCTGCAGTGGTGCTCAGTAAGGATCACCCCAGAGGCTGACTCACTCACAGGGGTGTCATCCCCATGGGTGCATGTCACCTGCAGCGTTGCTCAGTAAGGATCACCCCAGAGGCTGACTCACTCACAGGGGTGTCATCTCCATGGGTGCATGTCACCTACAGCGGTGCTCAGTAAGGATCACCCCAGAGGCTGACTCACTCACAGGGGTGTCATCTCCATGGGTGCATGTCACCTGCAGCGGTGCTCAGTAAGGATCACCGCAGAGGCTGATTCACTCACAGGGGTGTCATCCCCATGGGTGCATGTCACCTGCAGCGGTGCTCAGTAAGGATCACCCCAGAGTCTGACTCACTCACAGGGGTGTCATCCCCATGGGTGCATGTCACCTGCAGCGGTGCTCAGTAAGGATCACCCCAGAGGCTGACTCACTCACAGGGGTGTCATCCCCATGGGTGCATGTCACCTGCAGCGATGCTCAGTAAGGATCACCCCAGAGGCTGACTCACTCACAGGGGTGTCATCCCCATGGGTGCATGTCACCTGCAGCGGTGTTCAGTAAGGATTACCCCAGAGGCTGACTCACTCACAGGGGTGTCATCCCCATGGGTGCATGTTACCTGCAGCGGTTCTCAGTAAGGATCACGCCAGAGGCTGACTCACTCGCAGGGGTGTCATCCCCATAGGTGCATGTCACCTGCAGCGGTGCTCAGTAAGGATCACCCCAGAGGCTGACTCTTTCACAGAGGTGTCATCCCCATGGGTGCATGTAACCTGCAGCGGTGCTCAGTAAGGATCACCCCAGAGGCTGTCTCACTCACAGAGGTGTCATCCCCATGGGTGCATGTCACCTGCAGTGGTGCTCAGTAAGTATCACCCCAGAGGCTGACTCACTCACAGTGGTGTCATCCCCATGGGTGCATGTCACCTGCAGCGGAGCTCAGTAAGGATCACCCCAGAGGCTGACTCACTCACAGGGGTGTCATCCCCATGGGTGCATATCACCTGCAGCGGTGCTCAGTAAGGATCACCCCAGAGGCTGACTCATTCACAGGGGTGTCATCCCCATGAGTGAATGTCACCTGCAGCGGTGCTCAGTAAAGATCACCCCAGAGATTGACTCACTTACAGGGGTGTCATCCCCATGGGTACATATCACCTGCAGCGGTGCTCAGTAAGGATCACCCCAGAGGCTGACTCACTCACAGTGGTGTCATCCCCATGGGTGCATGTCACCTTCATCGGTGCTCAGTAAGGGTCACCCCAGAGGCTGACTCACTCACAGGGGTGTCATCCCCATGGGTGCATGTCACCTGCAGCGGTGCTCAGTAAGGATCACCCCAGAGGCTGTCTCACTCACAGGGGTGTCATCCCTATGGGTACATATCACCTGCAGCGGTATTCAGTAAGGATCACCCCAGAGGCTGACTCACCCACAGGGGTATCATCCCCATGGGTGTATGTCACCTGCAGCGGTGCTCAGTAAGGATCACCCCAGAGGCTGTCTCACTCACAGGGGTGTCATCCCCATGGGTGCATGTCACCTGCAGCGATGCTCAGTAAGGATCTCCCCAGAGGCTGTCTCACTCACAGGGGTGTCATCACCATGGGTGCATATCACCTGCAGTGGTGCTCAGTAAGGATCACCCCAGAGGCTGACTCACTCACAGAGGTGTCATCCCCATGGGTACATGTCACCTGCAGCGATGCTCAGTAAGGATCTCCCCAGAGGCTGTCTCACTCACAGGGGTGTCATCACCATGGGTGCATGTCACCTGCAGCGATGCTCAGTAAGGATCTCCCCAGAGGCTGTCTCACTCACAGGGGTGTCATTCCCATGGGTGCATGTCACCTGCAGCGGTGCTCAGTAAGGATCACCCCAGAGGCCGTCTCACTCACAGGGGTGTCATCCCCATGGGAACATATCACCTGCAGTGGTGCTCAGTAAGGATCACCCCAGAGGCTGACTCACTCACAGAGGTGTCATCCCCATGGGTGCATGTCACCTGCAGCGATGCTCAGTAAGGATCTCCCCAGAGGCTGTCTCACTCACAGGGGTGTCATCCACATGGGTGCATGTCACCTGCAGCGATGCTCAGTAAGGATCTCCCCAGAGGCTGTCTCACTCACAGGGGTGTCATTCCCATGGGTGCATGTCACCTGCAGCGGTGCTCAGTAAGGATCACCCCAGAGGCTGTCTCACTCACAGAGGTGTCATCCCCATGGGTGCATGTTACCTGCAGCTGTGTTCAGTAAGGATCACCCCAGGGGCTGTCTCACTCAGAGAGGTGTCATCCCCATGGGTGCATGTCACCTGCAGCGGTGCTCAGTAAGGATCACCCCAGAGGCTGTCTCACTCACAGGGGTGTCATCCCCATGGGTGCATGTCACCTGCAGCGATGCTCAGTAAGGATCTCCCCAGAGGCTGTCTCACTCACAAAGGTGTCATCCCCATGGGTTCATGTCACCTGCAGCGGTGCTCAGTAAGGATCACCCCAAAGGCTGACTCACTCACAGGGGTGTCATCCCCAAGGGTGAATGTCACCTGCAGCGGTGGTCAGTTAGGATCACCCCAGAGACTGACTCACCCAGAGAGGTGTCATCCCCATGGGTGCATGTCACCTGCAGCGGTGGTGGTCAGTAAGGATCACCCCAGAGGCTGACTCACTCACAGGGGTGTCATCCCTATGGGTGCATGTCACCTACAGCGGTGCTCAGTAAGGATCACCCCAGAGGCTGACTCACTCACAGGGGTGTCATCCCCATGGGTGCATGTCACCTGCAGCGGTGCTCAGTTAGGATCACCCCAGAGACTGACTCACCCAGAGAGGTGTCATCCCCATGGGTGCATGTCACCTGCAGTGGTGCTCAGTAAGGATCACCCCAGAGGCTGACTCACCCACAGGGGTGTCATCCCCATGGGTGCATGTCACCTGCAGCGGTGCTCAGTCAGGATCACCCCAGAGGCTAACTCACCCACATAGGTGTCATCCCCATGGGTGCATGTCACCTGCAGCGCTGCTCAGTAAGGGTCACCCCAGAGGCTGACTCACTCACAGAGGTGTCTTCCCCATGGGTGCATGTCACCTGCAGCGGTGCTCAGTAAGGATCACCCCAGAGGCTGTCTCACTCACAGGGGTGTCATCCCCATGGGTGCATGTCACCTGCAGTGGTGCTCAGTAAGGATCACCCCAGAGGCTGACTCACTCACAGGGGTGTCATCCCCATGGGTGCATGTCACCTGCAGCGGTGCTCAGTAAGGATCACCGCAGAGGCTGACTCACTCACAGGGGTGTCATCCCCATGGGTGCATGTCACCTGCAGCGGTGCTCAATAAGGATCACCCCAAAGGCTGACTCACCCACAGGGGTATCATCCCCATGGGTGCATGTCACCTGCAGCGGTGCTCAGTAAGGATCACCCCGAGGCTGACTCACTCACAGGGGTGTCATCCACATGGGTGCATGTCACCTGCAGCGGTGCTCAGTAAGGATCACCCCAGAGGCTGACTCACTTACAGGGGTGTCATCTCAATGGGTGCATGTCACCTACAGCGGTGCTCAGTAAGGATCACCCCAGAGGCTGACTCACTCACAGGGGTGTCATCCCCATGGGTGCATGTCACCTGCAGCGGAGCTCAGTAAGGATCACCCCAGAGGCTGACTCACTCACAGGGGTGTCATCCCCATGGGTGCATGTCACCTGCAGCGGTGCTCAGTAAGGATCACCCCAGAGGCTGACTCATTCACAGGGGTGTCATCCCCATGAGTGAATGTCACCTGCAGCGGTGCTCAGTAAAGATCACCCCAGAGATTGACTCACTTACAGGGGTGTCATCCCCATGGCTACATATCACCTGCAGCGGTGCTCAGTAAGGATCACCACAGAGGCTGACTCACTCACAGGGGTGTCATCCCCATGGGTGCATGTCACCTGCAGCGATGCTCAGTAAGGATCACCCCAGAGGCTGACTCACCAACAGGGGTATCATCCCCATGGGTGCATGTCTCCTGCAGCAGTGCTCAGTAAGGATCACCCCAGAGGCTGACTCACTCACAGGGGTGTCATCCCCATGGGTGCATGTCACCTGCAGCGGTGCTCAGTAAGGATCACCCCAGAGGCTGACTCACTCACAGGGGTGTCATCTCCATGGGTGCATGTCACCTACAGTGGTGCTCAGTAAGGATCACCCCAGAGGCTGACTCACTCACAGGGGTGTCATCTCCATGGGTGCATGTCACCTGCAGCGGTGCTCAGTAAGGATCACCGCAGAGGTTGATTCACTCACAGGGGTGTCATCCCCATGGGTGCATGTCACCTGCAGCGGTGCTCAGTAAGGATCACCCGAGAGGCTGACTCACTCACAGGGGTGTCATCCCCATGGGTGCATGTCACCTGCAGCGGTGCTCAGTAAGGATCACCCCAGAGGCTGACTCACTCACAGCGGTGTCATCCCCATGGGTGCATGTCACCTGCAGCGATGCTCAGTAAGGATCACCCCAGAGGCTGACTCACTCACAGGGGTGTCATCCCCATGGGTGCATGTCACCTGCAGCGGTGTTCAGTAAGGATTACCCCAGAGGCTGACTCACTCACAGGGGTGTCATCCCCATGGGTGCATGTTACCTGCAGCGGTTCTCAGTAAGGATCACGCCAGAGGCTGACTCACTCGCAGGGTTGTCATCCCCATAGGTGCATGTCACCTGCAGCGGTGCTCAGTAAGGATCACCCCAGAGGCTGACTCATTCACAGAGGTGTCATCCCCATGGGTGCATGTAACCTGCAGCGGTGCTCAGTAAGGATCACCCCACAGGCTGTCTCACTCACAGAGGTGTCATCCCCATGGGTGCATGTCACCTGCAGTGGTGCTCAGTAAGTATCACCCCAGAGGCTGACTCACTCACAGTGGTGTCATCCCCATGGGTGCATGTCACCTGCAGCGGAGCTCAGTAAGGATCACCCCAGAGGCTGACTCACTCACAGGGGTGTCATCCCCATGGGTGCATGTCACCTGCAGCGGTGCTCAGTAAGGATCACCCCAGAGGCTGTCTCACTCACAGGGGTGTCATCCCCATGGGTACATATCACCTGCAGCGGTGTTCAGTAAGGATCACCCCAGAGGCTGACTCACCCACAGGGGTATCATCCCCATGGGTGTATGTCACCTGCAGCGGTGCTCAGTAAGGATCACCCCAGAGGCTGTCTCACTCACAGGGGTGTCATCCCCATGGGTACATATCACCTGCAGTGGTGCTCAGTAAGGATCACCCCAGAGGCTGACTCACTCACAGAGGTGTCATCCCCATGGGTGCATGTCACCTGCAGCGATGCTCAGTAAGGATCTCCCCAGAGGCTGTCTCACTCACAGGGGTGTCATCACCATGGGTGCATGTCACCTGCAGCGATGCTCAGTAAGGATCTCCCCAGAGGCTGTCTCACTCACAGGGGTGTCATTCCCATGGGTGCATGTCACCTGCAGCGGTGCTCAGTAAGGATCACCCCAGAGGCCGTCTCACTCACAGGGGTGTCATCCCCATGGGAACATATCACCTGCAGTGGTGCTCAGTAAGGATCACCCCAGAGGCTGACTCACTCACAGAGGTGTCATCCCCATGGGTGCATGTCACCTGCAGCGATGCTCAGTAAGGATCTCCCCAGAGGCTGTCTCACTCACAGAGGTGTCATCCCCATGGGTGCATGTTACCTGCAGCTGTGTTCAGTAAGGATCACCCCAGGGGCTGTCTCACTCAGAGAGGTGTCATCCCCATGGGTGCATGTCAACTGCAGCGGTGCTCAGTAAGGATCACCCCAGAGGCTGTCTCAGTCACAGGGGTGTCATCCCCATGGGTGCATGTCACCTGCAGCGATGCTCAGTAAGGATCTCCCCAGAGGCTGTCTCACTCACAGGGGTGTCATTCCCATGGGTGCATGTCACCTGCAGCGGTGCTCAGTAAGGATCACCCCAGAGGCTGACTCACTCACAGAGGTGTCATCCCCATGGGTGCATGTAACCTGCAGCGATGCTCAGTAAGGATCTCCCCAGAGGCTGTCTCACTCACAGGGGTGTCATTCCCATGGGTGCATGTCACCTGCAGCGGTGCTCAGTAAGGATCACCCCAGAGGCCGTCTCACTCACAGGGGTGTCATCCCCATGGGTACATATCACCTGCAGCGATGCTCAGTAAGGATCACCCCAGAGGCCGTCTCACTCACAGAGGTGTCATCCCCATAGGTACATATCACCTGCAGCGATGCTCAGTAAGGATCACCCCAGGGGCTGTCTCACTCACAGGGGTGTCATCCCCATGGGTGCATGTCACCTGCAGCGGTGCTCAATAAGGGTCACCCCAGAGGCTGTCTCACTGACAGAGGTGTCATCCCCATCGGTGCATGTCACCTGCAGCGGTGCTCAGTAAGGATCACCCCAGAGGCTGTCTCACTCACAGGGGTGTCATCCCCATGGGTGCATGTCACCTGCAGCGATGCTCAGTAAGGATCTCCCCAGAGGCTGTCTCACTCACAGGGGTGTCATTCCCATGGGTGCATGTCACCTGCAGTGGTGCTCAGTAAGGATCTCTCCAGAGGCCGTCTCACTCACCGGGGTGTCATCCCCATGGGTACATATCACCTGCAGCGATGCTCAGTAAGGATCACAACAGAGGCTGACTCACCCACAGAGGTGTCATCCTCATGGGTTCATGTCACCTGCAGCGGTGCTCAGTAAGGATCACCCCAGACGCTGACTCACCCACAGGGATGTCATCCCCATGGGTGCATGTCACCTGCAGCAGTGCTCAGTAAGGATCACCCCAGACGCTGACTCACCCACAGGGATGTCATCCCCATGGATGCTTGTCACCTGCAGCGATGCTCAGTAAGATTCACCCCAGAGGCTGACTCACTCACAGGGGTGTCATCTCCATGGGTGGTTGTCACCTGCAGCGGTGCTCAGTAAGGATCTCCCCAGAGGCTGACTCACCCACAGGGGTGTCATCCCCATGGGTGCATGTCACCTGCAGCGATGCTCAGTAAGGATCTCCACTGAGGCTGACTTATCCACAGGGGTGTCATCCCCATGGGTGCATGTCACCTGCAGCGGTGCTCAGTAAGGATCACCTCAGAGGCTGACTCACCCACAGGGGTGTCATCCCCATGGGTGCATGTCACCTGCAGCGGTGCTCAGTAAGTATCACCCCAGAGGCTGACTCACTCACAGAGGTGTCATCCTCATGGGTGCATGTCACCTGCAGCAGTGCTCAGTAAGGATCACCCCAGAGGCTGACTCACTCACAGGGGTGTCATCCCCATGGGTGCATGTCACCTGCAGCAGTGCTCAGTAAGGATAACCCCAGAGGCTGACTCACCCACAGGGGTGTCATCCCCATGGGTCCTTCCTTGTCACCTGCAGCGGTGCTCAGTAAGATTCACCCTAGAGGCTGACTCACTCACAGGGGTGTTATCCCCATGGGTGCATGTCACCTGCAGCGGTGTTCAGTAAGGATCACCCCAGAGGCTGACTCACTCACAGGGGTGTCATCCCCATGGGTGCATGTCACCTGCAGCGGTGCTCAGTAAGGATCACCCCAGAGTCTGACTCACTCACAGGGGTGTCATCCCCATGGGTGCTTGTCACCTGCAGCGGTGCTCAGTAAGATTCACCCCAGAGGCTGACTCACACACAGGGGTGTCATCTCCATGGGTGGTTGTCACCTGCAGCGGTGTTCAGTAAGGATCACCCCAGAGGCTGACTCACTCACAGGGGTGTCATCCCCATGGGTGTATGTCACCTGCAGCGGTGCTCAGTAAGGAGCACCCCAGAGGCTGACTCACTCACAGGGGTGTCATTCCCATGGGCGCATGTCACCTGCAGCAGTGCTCAGTAAGGATCACCCCAGAGGCTGTCTCACTCACAGGGGTGTCGTCCCCACGGGTGCATGTCACCTGCAGCGGTTCTCAGTAAGGATCACCCCAGAGGCTGACTCACTCACATAGGTGTCATCCCCACGGGTGCATGTCACCTGCAGCGGTGCTCAGTAAGGATCACCCCAGAGGCTGACTCACTCACAGGGGTTTCATCCCCATGGGTGCATGTCACCTGCAGCGGTGCTCAGTAAGGATCACCCCAGAGGCTGACTCACTCACAGAGGTGTCATCCCCATGGGTGCATGTCACCTGCAGCGGTGCTCAGTATGGATCACTCCAGAGGCAGACTCACCCACAGGGGTGTCATCCCCATGGGTGCATGTCACCTGCAGCGGTGCTCAGTAAGGATCACCTCAGAGGCTGACTCACTCACAGGGGTGTCATCCCCATGGGTGCATTGCACCTGCAGCAGTGCTCAGTAAGGATCACCCCAGAGGCTGACTGACTCACAGGGGTGTCATCCCCATGGGTGCTTGTCACCTGCAGCGGTGCTCAGTAAGGATCACTCCAGAGGCTGACTCACTCATAGCGGTGTCATCCCCATGGGTGCTTGTCACCTGCAGCGGTGCTCAGTAAGGATCACCCCAGAGGCTGACTCACTCACAGGGGTGTCATCCCCATAGGTGCTTGTCACCTGCAGCGGTGCTCAGTAAGGATCACCACAGAGGCTGACTGACTCACAGGGGTGTCATCCCCATGGGTGCATGTCACCTGCAGCGGTGCTCAGTAAGGATCACCCCAGAGGCTGACTGACTCACAGGGGTGTCATCCCCATGGGTGCATGTCACCTGCAGCGGTGCTCATTTAGGATCACTCCAGAGGCTGTCTCACTCACAGGAGTGTCATCCCCATGGGTGCATGTCACCTGCAGCGGTGCTCAGTTAGGATCACCCTAGAGGCTGACTCACTCACAGGGGTGTCATCCTCATGGGTGCATGTCACCTGCAGTGGTACTCAGTAAGGATCACCCTAGAGGCTGACTCACTCACAGGGGTGTCATCTCCATGGGTGCATGTCACCTGCAGCGGTGCTCAGTAAGGATCACCCCAGAGGCTGTCTCACTCACAGAGGTGTCACCCCCATGGGTCATGTCACCTGCAGCAGTGCTCAGTAAGGATAACCCCAGAGGCTGACTCACCCACAGGGGTGTCATACCCATGAGTCCTTCCTTGTCACCTGCAGCGGTGCTCAGTAAGATTCAGCCCCGAGGCTGACTCACTCACAGGGGTGTCATCTCCATGGGTGGTTGTCACCTGCAGAGGTGTTCAGTAAGGATTACCCCAGAGGCTGACTCACTCACAGGGGTGTCATCCCCATGGGTGCATGTCACCTGCAGCGGTGCTCAGTAAGGATCACCCCAGAGGCTGACTCACTCACAGGGGTGTCATCCCCATGGGTGCTTGTCACCTGCAGCGGTGCTCAGTAAGATTCACCCCAGAGACTGACTCACCCACAGGGGTGTCATCTCCTTGGGTGGTTGTCACCTGCAGCGGTGTTCAGTAAGGATCACCCCAGAGGCTGACTCACTCACAGGGGTGTCATCCCCATGGGTGTATGTCACCTGCAGCGGTGCTCAGTAAGGATCATCTCAGAGGCTGACTCACTCACAGAGGTGTCATCCCCATGGGTGTATGTCACCTGCAGCGGTGCTCAGTAAGGAGCACCCCAGAGGCTGACTCACTCACAGAGGTGTCATCCCCATTGGTGTATGTCACCTGCAGCGGTGCTCAGTAAGGAGCACCCCAGAGGCTGACTCACTCACAGGGGTGTCATTCCCATGGGCGCATGTCACCTGCAGCAGTGCTCAGTAAGGATCACCCCAGAGGCTGTCTCACTCACAGGGGTGTCGTCCCCACGGGTGCATGTCACCTGCAGCGGTTCTCAGTAAGGATCACCCCAGAGGCTGACTCACTCACAGAGGTGTCATCCCCATGGGTGCATGTCACCTGCAGTGGTGCTCAGTAAGGATCACCCCAGAGGCAGACTCACCCACAGGGGTGTCATTACCATGGGTGCATGTCACCTGCAGCGGTGCTCAGTAAGGATCACCCCAGAGGCTGACTCACTCACAGGGGTGTCATCCCCATGGGTGCATGGCACCTAAAGCAGTGCTCAGTAAGGATCACCCCAGAGGCTGACTGACTCACAGGGGTGTCATCCCCATGGGTGCATGTCACCTGCAGCGGTGCTCAGTAAGGATCACTCCAGAGGCTGACTCACTCACAGGGGTGTAATCCCCATGGGTGCTTGTCACCTGCAGCGGTGCTCAGTAAGGATCACCCCAGAGGCTGACTCACTCACAGGGGTGTCATCCCCATGGGTGCTTGTCACCTGCAGCGGTGCTCAGTAAGGATCACCCCAGAGGCTGACTGACTCACAGGGGTGTCATCCCCATGGGTGCATGTCACCTGCAGCGGTGCTCAGTAAGGATCACTCCAGAGGCTGACTCACTCACAGGGGTGTCATCCCCATGGGTGTTTGTCACCTGCAGCGGTGCTCAGTAAGGATCACCCCAGAGGCTGACTGACTCACAGGGGTGTCATCCCCATGGGTGCATGTCACCTGCAGCGGTGCTCAGTAAGGATCACCCCAGAGGCTGTCTCACTCACAGGGGTGTCATCCCCATGGGTGCATGTCACCTGCAGCGGTGCTCAGTTAGGATCACCCCAGAGGATGACTCACTCACAGGGGTGTCATTCTCATGGGTGCATGTCACCTGCAGCGGTGCTCAGTAAGGATCACCCTAGAGGCTGACTCACTCACAGGGGTGTCATCTCCATGACTGCATGTCACCTGCAGCGGTGCTCTGTAAGGATCACCCCAGAGGCTGTCTCACTCACAGGGGTTTCACCCCCATGGGCCATGTCACCTGCAGCGGTGCTCAGTAAGGATCACCCCAGAGGCTGACTCACTCACAGAGGTGTCATCCCCATGGGTGCTTGTCTCCTGCAGCGGTGCTCAGTATGGATCACCCCAGAGGCTGACTCACTCACAGGGGTGTCATCCCCATGGGTCATGTCACCTGCAGCGGTGCTCAGTAAGGATCACCCCAGAGGCTGACTCACTCACAGGGGTGTCATCCCCATGGGTGCTTGTCTCCTGCAGCGGTGCTCAGTAAGGATCACCCCAGAGGCTGACTCACTCACAGAGGTGTCATCCCCATGGGTGCATGTCACCTGCAGCGTTGCTCAGTAAGGATCACCCCAGAGGCTGACTCACTCACAGGGGTGTCATCCCCATGGGTGCATGTCACCTGCAGCGGCCGTGCTCAGTAAGGATCACCCCAGAGGCTGACTCACTAACAGGGGTGTCATCCCCATGGGTGCATATCACCTGCAGCCGTGCTCAGTAAGGATCACCCCAGAGGCTGACTCACCCACAGAGGTGTCATCCCCATGGGTGCATGTCACTTGCAGGTGAGCTCAGTAAGGATCACCCCAGAGACTGTCTCACTCACAGAGGTGTCATCCCCATGTGTGCATGTCACCTGCAGCGATCCTCAGTTAGGATCACCCCAGAGGCTGTCTCACTCACAGAGGTGTCATCCCCATGTGTGCATGTCACCTGCAGCGATCCTCAGTTATGATCACGCAGAGGCTGTCACACTCACAGGGGTGTCATCCCCATGGGTGCATGTCACCTGCAGCGGTGCTCAGTAAGGATCATCCCAGAGGCTGACTCACCCACAGGGGTGTCATCCCCTTGGGTGCATGTCACCTGCAGCGGTGCACAGTAAGTATCACCCCAGAGGCAGTCTCATTCACATAGGTGTCATCCCCATGGGTGCATGTCACCTGCAGCGGTGCTCAGTAAGGATCACCCCAGAGGCTGACTCACTCACAGAGGTGTCATCCCCATGGGTGTATGTCAACTGCAGCGCTGCTCAGTAAGGATCACCCCAGAGGCTGACTCTCTCACAGGGGTGTCATCTCCATGGGTGCATGTCACCTGCAGCGGTGCTCAGTAAGGATCACCTCAGAGGCTGACTCACTCACAGGGGTGTCATCCCCATGGGTGCATGTCACCTGCAGCGGAGCTCAGTGAGAATCATCCCAGAGGCTGTCTCACTCACAGGGGTGTCATCCCCATGGGTGAATGTAACCTGTAGCGGAGCTCAGTAAGGATCACCCCAGAGGCTGACTCATTCACAGGGGTGTCACCCCCATGGGTGCATGTCACCTGCAGCGGAGCTCAGTAAGGATCACCCCAGAGGCTGACTCACTCACAGGGGTGTCATCCCCATGGGTGCATGTCACCTGCAGCAGTGCTCAGTAAGGATCACCCCATAGGCTGACTCACCCACAGGGGTGTCATCCCCATGGGTGCATGTCACCTGCAGCGGTGCTCAGTAAGGATCACCCCAGAGGCTGTCTCACTCACAGGGGTGTCACCCCCATGGGTCATGTCACCTGCACCGGTGCTCAGTAAGGATCACCCCAGAGGCTGACTCACTCACAGGGGTGTCATCCCCATGGGTCATGTCACCTGCAGCGGTGCTTAGTAAGGATCACCCCAGAGGCTGACTCACTCACAGGGGTGTCATCCCCATGGGTGCTTGTCTCCAGCAGCAGTGCTCAGTAAGGATCACCCCAGAGGCTGACTCACGCACAGGGGTGTCATCCCCATGGGTGCATGTCACCTGCAGCGATGCTCAGTAAGGATCACCCCAGAGGCTGACTCACTCACAGGGGTGTCATCCCCATGGGTGCATGTCACCTGCAGTGGCCGTGCTCAGTAAGGATCACCCCAGAGGCTGACTCACTAACAGGGGTGTCATCCCCATGGGTGCATATCACCTGCAGCCGTGCTCAGTTAGGATCACCCCAGAGGCTGACTCACCCACAGAGGTGTCATCCCCATGGGTGCATGTCACTTGCAGCTGAGCTCAGTAAGGATCACCCCAGAGACTGTCTCACTCACAGGGGTATCATCCCCATGGGTGCATGTCACCTGCAGCGATCCTCAGTTAGGATCACCCAGAGGCTGTCTCACTCACAGGGGTGTCATCCCCATGGGTGCATGTCACCTGCAGCTGTGCTCAGTAAGGATCATCCCAGAGGCTGACTCACCCACAGGGGTGTCATCCCCATGGGTGCATGTCACCTGCAGCGGTGCACAGTAAGGATCACCCCAGAGGCAGTCTCACTCACATAGGTGTCATCCCCATGGGTGCATGTCACCTGCAGCGGTGCTCAGTAAGGATCACCCCAGAGGCAGTCTCACTCACATAGGTGTCATCCCCATGGGTGCATGTCACCTGCAGCGGTGCTCATTAAGGATCACCCCAGAGGCTGACTCACCCACAGAGGTGTCATCCACATGGGTGCATGTCAACTGCAGCGCTGCTCAGTAAGGATCACCCCAGAGGCTGACTCTCTCACAGGGGTGTCATCTCCATGGGTGCATGTCACCTGCAGCGGTGCTCAGTAAGGATCACCTCAGAGGCTGACTCACTCACAATGGTGTCATCCCCATGGGCACATGTCACCTGCAGTGGTGCGCAGTAAGGATCACCCCAGGGGCTGTCTCACTCACAGGGGTGTCATCCCCATGGGTGCATGTCACCTGCAGCGGAGCTCAGTGAGAATCATCCCAGGGGCTGTCTCACTCACAGGGGTGTCATCCCCATGGGTGAATGTAACCTGTAGCGGAGCTCAGTAAGGATCACCCCAGAGGCTGACTCACTCACAGGGGTGTCACCCCCATGGGTGCATGTCACCTGCAGCGGAGATCAGTAAGGATCACCCCAGAGGCTGACTCACTCACAGGGGTGTCATCCCCATGGGTGCATGTCACCTGCAGCAGTGCTCAGTAAGGATGACCCCATAGGCTGACTCACCCACAGGGGTGTCATCCCCATGGGTGCATGTCACCTGCAGCGGTGCTCAGTTAGGATCACCCCAGAGGCTGACTCACTCACAGGGGTGTCATCCCCATGGGTACATGTCACCTGCAGCGATGCTCAGTAAGGATCACCCCAGATGCTGACTCACTCACAGAGGTGTCATCCCCATGGGTGCATTTCACCTGCAGCGGTGCTCAGTAAGGATCACCCCAGAGGCTGACTCATTCACAGGGGTGTCATCCCCATGGGTGTATGTCACTTCCATCGGTGCTCAGTAAGGTTCACCCCAGAGGCTGACTCACTCACAGGGGTGTCATCCCCATGGGTGCATGTCACCTGCAGCGGTGCTCAGTAAGGATCACCCCAGAGGCTGACTCACTCACAGGGGTGTCATCTCCATGGGTGCATGTCACCTGCAGCGGTGCTCAGTAAGGATCACCCCAGAGGCTGACTCACTCACAGTGGTGTCATCCCCATGGGTGCATGTCACCTGAAGCGGTGCTCAGTAAGGATCACCCCAGAGGCTGACTCACCCACAAGGGTGTCATCCCCATGGTTGCATGTCACCTGCAGCAGTGCTCAGTAAGGATCACCCCAGAGGCTGTCTCACTCACAGGGGTGTCATCCCCATGGGTGCATGTCACCTGCAGCGGAGCTCAGTAAGGATCACCCCAGAGGCTGTCTCACTCACAGGGGTGTCATCCCCAAGGGTGCATGTCACCTGCAGAGGTGCTCAGTAAGAATCACCCCAGAGGCTGACTCACTCACAGGGGTGTCATCCCCACGGGTGCATGTCACCAGCAGCGGTGCTCAGTAAGGATCACCCCAGAGGCAGACTCACTCAGAGGGGTGTCATCCCCATGGGTGCATGTCACATGCAGCGGAGCTCAGTAAGGATCACCCCAGAGGCTGACTCACTCACAGGGGTGTCAACCCCATGGGTGCATGTCTCCTGCAGCGGAGCTCAGTAAGGATCACCCCAGAGGCTGACTCACTCACAGGGGTGATATTTCCATGGGTGCATGTCACCTGCAACAGTGCTCAGTAAGGATCACCCCAGAGACTGACTCACCCACAGGGGTGTCATCCCCATGGGTGCATGTCACCTGCAGCAGTGCTCAGTAAGGATCGCCCCAGAGGCTGACTCACTCACAGGGGTGTCATCCCTGTCGGTGCATGTCACCTGAAGCGGTGCTCAGTAAGGATCACCCCAGAGGCTGACTCACTCACAGGGGTGCCATCCCCATGGGTGCATGTCACCTGCAGCGGTGCTCAGTAAGGATCACTCTAGAGGCTGACTCACTCACAGGGTTGTCATCCCCATGGGTGCATGTCACCTGCAGCGTTGCTCAGTAAGGATCACTCCAGAGGCTGACTCACTCACAGGGGTGTCATCCCCATGGGTGCATGTCACCTGCAGCGGTGCTCAGTAAGGATCACCCCAGAGGTTGTCTCACTCACAGGGGTGTCATCCCCATTGGTGCATTTCACCTGCAGCGGTGCTCAGTAAGGATCACCCCAGAGGCTGACAAACCCACAGAGGTGTCATACCCATGGGTGCATGTCACCTGCATTGGTGATCAGTAAGGATCACCCCAGAGGCTGTCTCACTCACAGGGGTGTCATCCCCATGGGTGCATGTCACCTGCATCGGTGCTCAGTAAGGATCACCCCAGAGACTGATTCACTCAGAGGGGTGTCATCCCCATGGGTGCATGTTACTTGCATAGGTGCTCAGTAAGGATCACCCCAGAGGCTGACTCACTCACAGGGGTGTCATCACCATGGGTGCATGTAAACTGCATTGGTGCTCAGTAAGGATCACCCCAGAGGCTAACTCACTCACAGGGGTGTCATCCCTGTCGGTGCATGTCACCTGCAGCGGTGCTCAGTAAGGATCGCCCCAGAGGCTGACTCACACACAGGGGTGCCATCCCCATGGGTGCATGTCACTTGCAGCGGTGCTCAGTAATGATCGCCCCAGAGGCTGTCTCTCTCACAGCGGTGTCATCCCCATGGGAGCATGTCACCTGCAGCGGTGCTCTGTAAGGATCACCCCAGAGGCTGACTCACTCACAGGGGTGCCATCCCCATGGGTGCATGTCACCTACAGCGGTGCTTAGTAAGGATCATCACAGAGGCTGACTCACTCACAGGGGTGTCATCCCCACGGGTGCATGTCACCTGCAGCGGTGCTCAGTAAGGATCACTCTAGAGGCTGACTCACTCACAGGGGTGTCATCCCCATGGGTGCATGTCACCTGCAGCGGTGCTCAGTAAGGATCACTCCAGAGGCTGACTCACTCACAGGGGTGTCATCCCCATGGGTGCATGTCACCTGCAGCGGTGCTCAGTAAGGATCACCCCAGAGATTGTCTCACTCACAGGGGTGTCATCCCCATTGGTGCATGTCACCTGCAGCGGTGCTCAGTAAGGATCACCCCAGAGGCTGATTCACCCACAGAGGTGTCATACCCATGGGTGCATGTCACCTGCATCGGTGCTCAGTAAGGATCACCCCAGAGGCTGTCTCACTCACAGGGGTGTCATCCCCATGGGTGCATGTCTCCTGCAGCGGTGCTCAGTAAGGATCACCCCAGAGGCTGAATCACTCACAGGGGTGTCATCCCCATGGGTGCTTGTCACCTGCATCGGTGCTCAGTAAGGATCACCCCAGAGGCTGACTCACCCACAGAGGTGTCATCCCCATGAGTGCATGTCACCTGCAGTGGTGCTCAGTAAGGAGCACCCCAGAGGCTGACTCACTCACAGAGGTGTCATCCCCATGGGTGCATGATACCTGCAGCGATGCTCAGTAAGGATCACCCCAGAGGCTGACTCACCCACAGAGGTGTCATCCTCATGGGTGCTTGTCACCTGCAGCGGTGCTCAGTAAGGATCACCCCAGAGGCTGACTCACCCACAGAGGTGTCATCCCCATGTGTGCATGTCACCTGCAGCGGTGCTCAGGAAGGATCACCCCAGAGACTGACTCACTCACAGGGGTGTCATCTCCATGGGTGCATGTCACCTGTAGCGGTGCTCAGTAAGGATCACCCCAGAGGCTGACTCACTCACATGGGTGTTATCCTCATGGGTGCATGTCACCTGCAGCGGTGCTCAGTAAGGATCACCCCAGAGGCTGACTCACTCACAGGGGTGTCATCCCCATGGCTGCATGTCACCTGCAGCGGTGCTCAGTAAGGATCACCCCAGAGGCTGACTCACTCACAGGGGTGCCATCCCCATGGGTGCATGTCACATGTAGCGGTGTTCAGTAAGGATCACCCCAGAGGCTGACTCACTGACAGGGGTGTCATCCCCATGGGTGCATGTCACCTGCAGCGCTGCTCAGTAAGGATCACCCCAGAGGCTGACTCATCTCACAGAGGTGTCATCCCCATGGGTGCATGTCACCTGCAGCGGTGCTCAGTAAGGGTCATCACAGATGCTGACTCACTCACAGGGGTGTCATCCCCATGGGTGTATGTCACCTGTAGCTGTGCTCAGTAAGGATCATCCCAGAGGTTGTCTCACTCACAGGGGTGTCATCCCCATGGGTGCATGTCACCTGCAGCGGTGCTCAGTAAGGATCACCCCAGAGCCTGACTCACTCACAGAGGTGTCATACCCATGGGTGCATGTCTCCTGCAGCGGTGCTCAGTAAGTATCACCCCAAAGGCTGACTCACTCACAGGAGTGTCATCTCCATGGGTGCATGTCACCTGCAGCAGTTCTCAGTAAGGATCACACCAGAGGCTGTCTCACTCACAGGGGTGTCGTCCTCATGGGTGCATGTCACCTGCAGCTGTGCTCAGTAAGGATCACCCCAGAGGCTGACTCACTCACAGGGGTGTCATCCCCATTGGTGCATTTCACCTGCAGCGGTGCTCAGTAAGGATCACCCCAGAGGCTGACAAACCCACAGAGGTGTCATACCCATGGGTGCATGTCACCTGCATTGGTGATCAGTAAGGATCACCCCAGAGGCTGTCTCACTCACAGGGGTGTCATCCCCATGGGTGCATGTCACCTGCATCGGTGCTCAGTAAGGATCACCCCAGAGACTGATTCACTCAGAGGGGTGTCATCCCCATGGGTGCATGTTACTTGCATAGGTGCTCAGTAAGGATCACCCCAGAGGCTGACTCACTCACAGGGGTGTCATCACCATGGGTGCATGTCAACTGCATTGGTGCTCAGTAAGGATCACCCCAGAGGCTAACTCACTCACAGGGGTGTCATCCCTGTCGGTGCATGTCACCTGCAGCGGTGCTCAGTAAGGATCGCCCCAGAGGCTGACTCACACACAGGGGTGCCATCCCCATGGGTGCATGTCACTTGCAGCGGTGCTCAGTAATGATCGCCCCAGAGGCTGTCTCTCTCACAGCGGTGTCATCCCCATGGGAGCATGTCACCTGCAGCGGTGCTCTGTAAGGATCACCCCAGAGGCTGACTCACTCACAGGGGTGCCATCCCCATGGGTGCATGTCACCTACAGCGGTGCTTAGTAAGGATCATCACAGAGGCTGACTCACTCACAGGGGTGTCATCCCCACGGGTGCATGTCACCTGCAGCGGTGCTCAGTAAGGATCACTCTAGAGGCTGACTCACTCACAGGGGTGTCATCCCCATGGGTGCATGTCACCTGCAGCGGTGCTCAGTTGGGATCACTCCAGAGGCTGACTCACTCACAGGGGTGTCATCCCCATGGGTGCATGTCACCTGCAGCGGTGCTCAGTAAGGATCACCCCAGAGATTGTCTCACTCACAGGGGTGTCATCCCCATTGGTGCATGTCACCTGCAGCGGTGCTCAGTAAGGATCACCCCAGAGGCTGATTCACCCACAGAGGCGTCATACCCATGGGTGCATGTCACCTGCATCGGTGCTCAGTAAGGATCACCCCAGAGGCTGTCTCACTCACAGGGGTGTCATCCCCATGGGTGCATGTCACCTGCAGCGGTGCTCAGTAAGGATCACCCCAGAGGCTGAATCACTCACAGGGGTGTCATCCCCATGGGTGCTTGTCACCTGCATCGGTGCTCAGTAAGGATCACCCCAGAGGCTGACTCACCCACAGAGGTGTCATCCCCATGAGTGCATGTCACCTGCAGTGGTGCTCAGTAAGGAGCACCCCAGAGGCTGACTCACTCACAGAGGTGTCATCCCCATGGGTGCATGATACCTGCAGCGATGCTCAGTAAGGATCACCCCAGAGGCTGACTCACCCACAGGGGTGTCATCCCCATGGGTGCATGTTACTTGCATAGGTGCTCAGTAAGGATCACCCCAGAGGCTGACTCACTCACAGGGGTGTCATCACCATGGGTGCATGTCAACTGCATTGGTGCTCAGTAAGGATCACCCCAGAGGCTAACTCACTCACAGGGGTGTCATCCCTGTCGGTGCATGTCACCTGCAGCGGTGCTCAGTAAGGATCGCCCCAGAGGCTGACTCACACACAGGGGTGCCATCCCCATGGGTGCATGTCACTTGCAGCGGTGCTCAGTAATGATCGCCCCAGAGGCTGTCTCTCTCACAGCGGTGTCATCCCCATGGGAGCATGTCACCTGCAGCGGTGCTCTGTAAGGATCACCCCAGAGGCTGACTCACTCACAGGGGTGCCATCCCCATGGGTGCATGTCACCTACAGCGGTGCTTAGTAAGGATCATCACAGAGGCTGACTCACTCACAGGGGTGTCATCCCCACGGGTGCATGTCACCTGCAGCGGTGCTCAGTAAGGATCACTCTAGAGGCTGACTCACTCACAGGGGTGTCATCCCCATGGGTGCATGTCACCTGCAGCGGTGCTCAGTTGGGATCACTCCAGAGGCTGACTCACTCACAGGGGTGTCATCCCCATGGGTGCATGTCACCTGCAGCGGTGCTCAGTAAGGATCACCCCAGAGATTGTCTCACTCACAGGGGTGTCATCCCCATTGGTGCATGTCACCTGCAGCGGTGCTCAGTAAGGATCACCCCAGAGGCTGATTCACCCACAGAGGCGTCATACCCATGGGTGCATGTCACCTGCATCGGTGCTCAGTAAGGATCACCCCAGAGGCTGTCTCACTCACAGGGGTGTCATCCCCATGGGTGCATGTCACCTGCAGCGGTGCTCAGTAAGGATCACCCCAGAGGCTGAATCACTCACAGGGGTGTCATCCCCATGGGTGCTTGTCACCTGCATCGGTGCTCAGTAAGGATCACCCCAGAGGCTGACTCACCCACAGAGGTGTCATCCCCATGAGTGCATGTCACCTGCAGTGGTGCTCAGTAAGGAGCACCCCAGAGGCTGACTCACTCACAGAGGTGTCATCCCCATGGGTGCATGATACCTGCAGCGATGCTCAGTAAGGATCACCCCAGAGGCTGACTCACCCACAGGGGTGTCATCCTCATGGGTGCTTGTCACCTGCAGCGGTGCTCAGTAAGGATCACCCCAGAGGCTGACTCACCCACAGAGGTGTCATCCCCATGTGTGCATGTCACCTGCAGCGGTGCTCAGGAAGGATCACCCCAGAGACTGACTCACTCACAGGGGTGTCATCTCCATGGGTGCATGTCACCTGTAGCGGTGCTCAGTAAGGATCACCCCAGAGGCTGACTCACTCACATGGGTGTTATCCTCATGGGTGCATGTCACCTGCAGCGGTGCTCAGTAAGGATCACCCCAGAGGCTGACTCACTCACAGGGGTGTCATCCCCATGGCTGCATGTCACCTGCAGCGGTGCTCAGTAAGGATCACCCCAGAGGCTGACTCACTCACAGGGGTGCCATCCCCATGGGTGCATGTCACATGTAGCGGTGTTCAGTAAGGATCACCCCAGAGGCTGACTCACTGACAGGGGTGTCATCCCCATGGGTGCATGTCACCTGCAGCGGTGCTCAGTAAGGATCACCCCAGAGGCTGACTCACTCACAGAGGTGTCACCCCATGGGTGCATGTCACCTGCAGCGGTGCTCAGTAAGGATCACCCCAGAGGCTGATTCATCCACAGGGGTGTCATCCCCATGGGTGCATGTCACCTGCAGCGGTGCTCAGTAAGGATCACCCCAGAGGCTGACTTACCCACAGGGGTGTCACCCCGACCGGTGCATGTCACCTGCAGCAGTGCTCAGTAAGGACCACCCCAGAGGCTAACTCACTCACAGGGGTGTCATCCCCATGGATGCATGTCACCTGCAGCGGTGCTCAGTAAGGAGCACCCCAGAGGCTGACTCACTCACAGAGGTGTCATCCCCATGGGTGCATGATACCTGCAGCGATGCTCAGTAAGGATCACCCCAGAGGCTGACTCACCCACAGGGGTGTCATCCTCATGGGTGCTTGTCACCTGCAGCGGTGCTCAGTAAGGATCACCCCAGAGGCTGACTCACCCACAGAGGTGTCATCCCCATGTGTGCATGTCACCTGCAGCGGTGCTCAGGAAGGATCACCCCAGAGACTGACTCACTCACAGGGGTGTCATCTCCATGGGTGCATGTCACCTGTAGCGGTGCTCAGTAAGGATCACCCCAGAGGCTGACTCACTCACATGGGTGTTATCCTCATGGGTGCATGTCACCTGCAGCGGTGCTCAGTAAGGATCACCCCAGAGGCTGACTCACTCACAGGGGTGTCATCCCCATGGCTGCATGTCACCTGCAGCGGTGCTCAGTAAGGATCACCCCAGAGGCTGACTCACTCACAGGGGTGCCATCCCCATGGGTGCATGTCACATGTAGCGGTGTTCAGTAAGGATCACCCCAGAGGCTGACTCACTGACAGGGGTGTCATCCCCATGGGTGCATGTCACCTGCAGCGCTGCTCAGTAAGGATCACCCCAGAGGCTGACTCATCTCACAGAGGTGTCATCCCCATGGGTGCATGTCACCTGCAGCGGTGCTCAGTAAGGGTCATCACAGATGCTGACTCACTCACAGGGGTGTCATCCCCATGGGTGTATGTCACCTGTAGCTGTGCTCAGTAAGGATCACCCCAGAGGTTGTCTCACTCACAGGGGTGTCATCCCCATGGGTGCATGTCACCTGCAGCGGTGCTCAGTAAGGATCACCCCAGAGCCTGACTCACTCACAGAGGTGTCATACCCATGGGTGCATGTCTCCTGCAGCGGTGCTCAGTAAGGATCACCCCAAAGGCTGACTCACTCACAGGAGTGTCATCTCCATGGGTGCATGTCACCTGCAGCAGTTCTCAGTAAGGATCACACCAGAGGCTGTCTCACTCACAGGGGTGTCGTCCTCATGGGTGCATGTCACCTGCAGCTGTGCTCAGTAAGGATCACCCCAGAGGCTGACTCACTCACAGGGGTGTCATCCCCATGGGTGCATGTCACCTGCAGCGGTGCTCAGTAATGATCACCCCAGAGGCTGACTCACCCACAGAGGTGTCATACCCATGGGTGCATGTCACCTGCATCGGTGCTCAGTAAGGATCACCCCAGAGGCTGTCTCACTCACAGGGGTGTCATCCCCATGGGTGCATGTCACCTGCAGCGGTGCTCAGTAAGTATCACCCCAGAGACTGATTCACTCAGAGGGGTGTCATCCCCATGGGTGCATGTTAGTTGCATAGGTGCTCAGTAAGGATCACCCCAGAGGCTGACTCACTCACAGGGGTGTCATCAACATGGGTGCATGTCACCTGCATTAGTGCTCAGTAAGGATCACCCTAGAGGCTGACTCACTCACAGGGGTGTCATCAACATGGGTGCATGTCACCTGCAGCGGTGCTCAGTAAGGATCACCCCAGAGGCTGACTCACCCACAGGGGTATCATCCCCATGGGTGCATGTCACCTGCAGCGGCGGTGCTCAGTAAGGATCACCCCAGAGGCTGACTCACCCACATAGGTGTCAGCCCCATGGGTGCATGTCACCTGCAGCGGTGCTCAGTAAGGATCACCCCAGAGGCTGACTCACCCACAGAGTTGTCATCCCCATGAGTGCATGTCACCTGCAGTGGTGCTCAGTAAGGAGCACCCCAGAGGCTGACTCACTCACAGAGGTGTCATCCCCATGGGTGCATGTCACCTGCAGCGGTGCTCAGTAAGGATCACCCTAGAGGCTGACTCACCCACAGGGGTGTCATCCCCATGGGCGCATGTCACCTGCAGCGGTGCTCAGTAAGGATCACCCCAGAGGCTGACTCACCCACAGGGGTGTCATCCCCATGGGTGCATGTCACCAGCAGCAGTGCTCAGTAAGGATCTCCCCAGAGGCTGACTCACTCACAGGGGTGTCATCCCATGGGTGCATGTAAACTGCAGCAGTGCTCAGTAAGGATCACCCCAGAGACTGACTCACTCACAGGGGTGACATCTCCATGGGTGCATGTCACCTGCAGCGGTGCTCAGTAAGGATCACCCCAGAGGCTGACTCACCCACAGTGGTGTCATCCCCATAGTTGCATGTCACCTGCAGCGGTGCTCAGTAAGGATCACCCCAGAGACTGACTCACTCACAGGGGTGTCATCTCCATGGGTGCATGTCACCTGCAGCAGTGCTCAGTAAGGATCACCCCAGAGGCTGACTCACTCACAGGGGTGTCATCCCCATGGGTGCATGTCACCTGCAGCGGTGCTCAGTAAGGATCACCCTAGAGGCTGACTCACCCACAGGGGTGTCATCCCCATGTGTGCATGTCACCTGCAGAGGAGCTCAGTAAGGATCACCCCAGAGGCTGCCTCACCCACAGGGGTGTCATCCCCATGGATGCATGTCACCTGCAGCAGTGCTCAGTAAGGATCTCCCCAGAGGCTGACTCACTCACAGGGGTGTCATCCCATGGGTGCATGTCACCTGCAGCAGTGCTCAGTAAGGATCACCCCAGAGACTGACTCACTCACAGGGGTGTCATCCCCATGGGTGCATGTCACCTGCAGCGGTGCTCAGTAATGATCATTCCAGAGGCTGACTCACTCACAGGGGTGTCATCCCCGTGGGTGCATGTCACCTGCAGTGGTGTTCAGTAAGGATCACCCCAGAGACTGACTCACTCACAGGGGTGTCATCCCCACGGGTGCATGTCACCTGCAGCGGTGCTCAGTAAGGATCACCCCAGAGGCTGACTCATTCACAGGGGTGTCATCCCCATGGGTGCATGTCACCTGCAGCAGTGCTCAGTAAGGATCACCCCAGAGGCTGACTCACTCACAGGGGTGTCATCCCCATGGGTGCATGTCACCTGCAGCGGTGCTCAGTAAGGATCATCCCAGAGACTGACTCACTCACAGGGGTGTCATCCCCATGGGTGCATGTCACCTGCAGCTGTGCTCAGTAAGGATCACCCCAGAGGCTAACTCACTCACAGAGGTGTCACCCCCATGGGTGCATGTCACCTGCAGCGGTGCTCAGTAAGAATCACCTCAGAGGCTGAATCATTCACAGTGGTGTCATCACCATGGGTGCAAATCACCTGCAGCGGTGCTCAGTAAGGAGAACCCCAGAGGCTGACTCACTCACAGGGGTGTCATCCCCATGGGTGCATGTCACCTGCAGCGGTGCTCAGTAAGGATCACCCCAGAGGCTGACTCACTCACAGAGGTGTCATCCCCATGGGTGCATGTCACCTGCAGCGCTGCTCAGTAAGGATCACCTCAGAGGCTGACTCACTCACAGGGGTGTCATCCCCATGTGTGCATGTCACCTGCAGCAGTGCTCAGTAAGGATCGCCCCAGAGGCTGACTCACTCACAGGGGTGTCATCCCTGTCGGTGCATGTCACCTGAAGCGGTGCTCAGTAAGGATCGCCCCAGAGGCTGTCTCTTTCACAGCGGTGTCATCCCCATGGGTGCATGTCACCTGCAGCGGTGCTCTGTAAGGATCACCCCAGAGGCTGACTCACTCACAGGGGTGCCATCCCCATGGGTGCATGTCACCTGCAGCGGTGCTCAGTAAGGATCACTCTAGAGGCTGACTCACTCACAAGGTTGTCATCCCCATGGGTGCATGTCACCTGCAGCGTTGCTCAGTAAGGATCACTCCAGAGGCTGACTCACACACAGGGGTGTCATCCCCATGGGTGCATGTCACCTGCAGCGGTGCTCAGTAAGGATCACCCCAGAGGTTGTCTCACTCACAGGGGTGTCATCCCCATTGGTGCATGTCACCTGCAGCGGTGCTCAGTAAGGATCACCCCAGAGGCTGACAAACCCACAGAGGTGTCATACCCATGGGTGCATGTCACCTGCATTGGTGATCAGTAAGGATCATCCCAGAGGCTGTCTCACTCACAGGGGTGTCATCCCCATGGGTGCATGTCACCTGCATCGGTGCTCAGTAAGGATCACCCCAGAGACTGATTCACTCAGAGGGGTGTCATCCCCATGGGTGCATGTTACTTGCATAGGTGCTCAGTAAGGATCACCCCAGAGGCTGACTCACTCACAGGGGTGTCATCACCATGGGTGCATGTCAACTGCATTGGTGCTCAGTAAGGATCACCCCAGAGGCTAACTCACTCACAGGGGTGTCATCCCTGTCGGTGCATGTCACCTGCAGCGGTGCTCAGTAAGGATCGCCCCAGAGGCTGACTCACACACAGGGGTGCCATCCCCATGGGTGCATGTCACTTGCAGCGGTGCTCAGTAATGATCGCCCCAGAGGCTGTCTCTCTCACAGCGGTGTCATCCCCATGGGTGCATGTCACCTGCAGCGGTGCTCTGTAAGGATCACCCCAGAGGCTGACTCACTCACAGGGGTGCCATCCCCATGGGTGCATGTCACCTACAGCGGTGCTTAGTAAGGATCATCACAGAGGCTGACTCACTCACAGGGGTGTCATCCCCACGGGTGCATGTCACCTGCAGCGGTGCTCAGTAAGGATCACTCTAGAGGCTGACTCACTCACAGGGGTGTCATCCCCATGGGTGCATGTCACCTGCAGCGGTGCTCAGTAAGGATCACCCCAGAGATTGTCTCACTCACAGGGGTGTCATCCCCATTGGTGCATGTCACCTGCAGCGGTGCTCAGTAAGGATCACCCCAGAGGCTGATTCACCCACAGAGGTGTCATACCCATGGGTGCATGTCACCTGCATCGGTGCTCAGTAAGGATCACCCCAGAGGCTGTCTCACTCACAGGGGTGTCATCCCCATGGGTGCATGTCACCTGCAGCGGTGCTCAGTAAGGATCACCCCAGAGGCTGAATCACTCACAGGGGTGTCATCCCCATGGGTGCTTGTCACCTGCATCGGTGCTCAGTAAGGATCACCCCAGAGACTGATTCACTCAGAGGGGTGTCATCCCCATGGGTGCATGTTACTTGCATAGGTGCTCAGTAAGGATCACCCCAGAGGCTGACTCACTCACAGGGGTGTCATCAACATGGGTGCATGTCACCTGCATTGGTGCTCAGTAAGGATCACCCCAGAGGCTGAGTCACTCACTGGGGTGTCATCAACATGGGTGCCTGTCACCTGCAGCGGTGCTCAGTAAGGATCACCCCAGAGGCTGACTCACCCACAGGGGTATCATCCCCATGGGTGCATGTTACCTGCAGCGGCGGTGCTCAGTAAGGATCACCCCAGAGGCTGACTCACCCACATAGGTGTCAGCCCCATGGGTGCATGTCACCTGCAGCGGTGCTCAGTAAGGATCACCCCAGAGGCTGACTCACCCACAGAGGTGTCATCCCCATGAGTGCATGTCACCTGCAGTGGTGCTCAGTAAGGAGCACCCCAGAGGCTGACTCACTCACAGAGGTGTCATCCCCATGGGTGCATGATACCTGCAGCGATGCTCAGTAAGGATCACCCCAGAGGCTGACTCACCCACAGGGGTGTCATCCTCATGGGTGCTTGTCACCTGCAGCGGTGCTCAGTAAGGATCACCCCAGAGGCTGACTCACCCACAGAGGTGTCATCCCCATGTGTGCATGTCACCTGCAGCGGTGCTCAGGAAGGATCACCCCAGAGACTGACTCACTCACAGGGGTGTCATCTCCATGGGTGCATGTCACCTGTAGCGGTGCTCAGTAAGGATCACCCCAGAGGCTGACTCACTCACAGGGGTGTCATCCCCATGGCTGCATGTCACCTGCAGCGGTGCTCAGTAAGGATCACCCCAGAGGCTGACTCACTCACAGGGGTGCCATCCCCATGGGTGCATGTCACATGTAGCGGTGTTCAGTAAGGATCACCCCAGAGGCTGACTCACTGACAGGGGTGTCATCCCCATGGGTGCATGTCACCTGCAGCGCTGCTCAGTAAGGATCACCCCAGAGGCTGACTCATCTCACAGAGGTGTCATCCCCATGGGTGCATGTCACCTGCAGAGGTGCTCAGTAAGGGTCATCACAGATGCTGACTCACTCACAGGGGTGTCATCCCCATGGGTGTATGTCACCTGTAGCTGTGCTCAGTAAGGATCACCCCAGAGGTTGTCTCACTCACAGGGGTGTCATCCCCATGGGTGCATGTCACCTGCAGCGGTGCTCAGTAAGGATCACCCCAGAGCCTGACTCACTCACAGAGGTGTCATACCCATGGGTGCATGTCTCCTGCAGCGGTGCTCAGTAAGGATCACCCCAAAGGCTGACTCACTCACAGGAGTGTCATCTCCATGGGTGCATGTCACCTGCAGCAGTTCTCAGTAAGGATCACACCAGAGGCTGTCTCACTCACAGGGGTGTCGTCCTCATGGGTGCATGTCACCTGCAGCTGTGCTCAGTAAGGATCACCCCAGAGGCTGACTCACTCACAGGGGTGTCATCCCCATGGGTGCATGTCACCTGCAGCGGTGCTCAGTAAGGATCACCCCAGAGGCTGACTCACCCACAGAGGTGTCATACCCATGGGTGCATGTCACCTGCATCGGTGCTCAGTAAGGATCACCCCAGAGGCTGTCTCACTCACAGGGGTGTCATCCCCATGGGTGCATGTCACCTGCAGAGGTGCTCAGTAAGTATCACCCCAGAGACTGATTCACTCAGAGGGGTGTCATCCCCATGGGTGCATGTTAGTTGCATAGGTGCTCAGTAAGGATCACCCCAGAGGCTGACTCACTCACAGGGGTGTCATCAACATGGGTGCATGTCACCTGCATTGGTGCTCAGTAAGGATCACCCCAGAGGCTGACTCACTCACAGGGGTGTCATCAACATGGGTGCATGTCACCTGCAGCGGTGCTCAGTAAGGATCACCCCAGAGGCTGACTCACCCACAGGGGTATCATCCCCATGGGTGCATGTCACCTGCAGCGGCGGTGCTCAGTAAGGATCACCCCAGAGGCTGACTCACCCACATAGGTGTCAGCCCCATGGGTGCATGTCACCTGCAGCGGTGCTCAGTAAGGATCACCCCAGAGGCTGACTCACCCACAGAGTTGTCATCCCCATGAGTGCATGTCACCTGCAGTGGTGCTCAGTAAGGAGCACCCCAGAGGCTGACTCACTCACAGAGGGGTCATCCCCATGGGTGCATGATACCTGCAGCGATGCTCAGTAAGGAGCTCCCCAGAGGCTGACTCACCCACAGGGGTGTCATCCTCATGGGTGCTTGTCACCTGCAGCGGTGCTCAGTAAGGGTCACCCCAGAGGCTGACTCACCCACAGAGGTGTCATCCCCATGTGTGCATGTCACCTGCAGCGGTGCTCAGGAAGGATCACCACAGAGGCTGACTCACTCACAGGGGTGTCATCTCCATGGGTGCATGTCACCTGTAGCGGTGCTCAGTAAGGATCACCCCAGAGGCTGACTCAGTCACATGGGTGTTATCCTCTTGGGTGCATGTCACCTGCAGCGGTGCTCAGTAAGGATCATCCCAGAGGCTGTCTCACTCACAGGGGTGCCATCCCCATGGGTGCATGTCACCTACAGCGGTGCTTAGTAAGGATCACCACAGAGGCTGACTCACTCACAGGGGTGTCATCCCCACGGGTGCATGTCACCTGCAGCGGTGCTCAGTAAGGATCACTCCAGAGGCTGACTCACTCACAGTGGTGTCATCCCCATGGGTGCATGTCACCTGCAGCGTTGCTCAGTAAGGATCACTCCAGAGGCTGACTCACTCACAGGGGTGTCATCCCCACGGGTGCATGTCACCTGCAGCGGTGCTCAGTAAGGATCACTCTAGAGGCTGACTCACTCACAGGGTTGTCATCCCCATGGGTGCATGTCACCTGCAGCGTTGCTCAGTAAGGATCACCCCAGAGGCTGACTCACTCACAGGGGTGCCATCCCCATGGGTGCATGTCACATGTAGCGGTGTTCAGTAAGGATCACCCCAGAGGCTGACTCACTGACAGGGGTGTCATCCCCATGGGTGCATGTCACCTGCAGCGCTGCTCAGTAAGGATCACCCCAGAGGCTGACTCATCTCACAGAGGTGTCATCCCCATGGGTGCATGTCACCTGCAGCGGTGCTCAGTAAGGGTCATCACAGATGGTGACTCACTCACAGGGGTGTCATCCCCATGGGTGTATGTCACCTGTAGCGGTGCTCAGTAAGGATCACCCCAGAGGTTGTCTCACTCAGAGGGGTGTCATCCCCATGGGTGCATGTCACCTGCAGCTGTGCTCAGTAAGGATCACCCCAGAGGCTGACTCACTCACAGGGGTGTCATCCCCATGGGTGCATGTCACCTGCAGCGGTGCTCAGTAAGGATCACCCCAGAGCCTGACTCACTCACAGAGGTGTCATACCCATGGGTGCATGTCTCCTGCAGCGGTGCTCAGTAAGGATCACCCCAAAGGCTGACTCACTCACAGGAGTGTCATCTCCATGGGTGCATGTCACCTGCAGCAGTTCTCAGCAAGGATCACACCAGAGGCTGTCTCACTCACAGGGGTGTCGTCCTCATGGGTGCATGTCACCTGCAGCTGTGCTCAGTATGGATCACCCCAGAGGCTGACTCACTCACAGGGGTGTCATCCCCATGGGTGCATGTCACCTGCAGCGGTGCTCAGTAAGGATCACCCCAGAGGCTGACTCAACCACAGAGGTGTCATACCCATGGGTGCATGTCACCTGCATCGGTGCTCAGTAAGGATCACCCCAGAGGCTGTCTCACTCACAGGGGTGTCATCCCCATGGGTGCATGTCACCTGCAGCGGTGCTCAGTAAGGATCACCCCAGAGACTGATTCACTCAGAGGGGTGTCATCCCCATGGGTGCATGTTACTTGCATAGGTGCTCAGTAAGGATCACCCCAGAGGCTGACTCACTCACAGGGGTGTCATCAACATGGGTGCATGTCACCTGCATTGGTGCTCAGTAAGGATCACCCCAGAGGCTGACTCACTCACAGGGGTGTCATCAACATGGGTGCATGTCACCTGCAGCGGTGCTCAGTAAGGATCACCCCAGAGGCTGACTCACCCACAGGGGTATCATCCCCATGGGTGCATGTCACCTGCAGCGGCGGTGCTCAGTAAGGATCACCCCAGAGGCTGACTCACCCACATAGGTGTCAACCCCATGGGTGCATGTCACCTGCAGCGGTGCTCAGTAAGGATCACCCCAGAGGCTGACTCAAACACAGAGGTGTCATCCCCATGAGTGCATGTCACCTGCAGTGGTGCTCAGTAAGGAGCACCCCAGAGGCTGACTCACTCACAGAGGTGTCATCCTCATGGGTGCTTGTCACCTGCAGCGGTGCTCAGTAAGGATCACCCCAGAGGCTGACTCACCCACAGAGGTGTCATCCCCATGTGTGCATGTCACCTGCAGCGGTGCTCAGGAAGGATCACCCCAGAGGCTGACTCACTCACAGGGGTGTCATCTCCATGGGTGCATGTCACCTGATGCGGTGCTCAGTAAGGATCACCCCAGAGGCTGACTCACTCACATGGGTGTTATCCTCATGGGTGCATGTCACCTGCAGCGGTGCTCAGTAAGGATCACCCCAGAGGCTGACTCACTCACAGGGGTGCCATCCCCATGGGTGCATGTCACATGTAGCGGTGTTCAGTAAGGATCACCCCAGAGGCTGACTCACTGACAGGGGTGTCATCCCCATGGGTGCATGTCACCTGCAGCGCTGCTCAGTAAGGATCACCCCAGAGGCTGACTCATCTCACAGAGGTGTCATCCCCATGGGTGCATGTCACCTGCAGCGGTGCTCAGTAAGGGTCATCACAGATGCTGACTCACTCACAGGGGTGTCATCCCCATGGGTGTATGTCACCTGTAGCGGTGCTCAGTAAGGATCACCCCAGAGGTTGTCTCACTCACAGGGGTGTCATCCCCTTGGGTGCATGTCACCTGCAGCTGTGCTCAGTAAGGATCACCCCAGAGGCTGACTCACTCACAGGGGTGTCATCCCCATGGGTGCATGTCACTTGCAGCGGTGCTCAGTAAGGATCACCCCAGAGCCTGACTCACTCACAGAGGTGTCATACCCATGGGTGCATGTCACCTGCAGCGGTGCTCAGTAAGGATCACCCCAAAGGCTGACTCACTCACAGGATTGTCATCTCCATGGGTGCATGTCACCTGCAGCAGTTCTCAGTAAGGATCACACCAGAGTCTGTCTCACTGACAGGGGTGTCGTCCTCATGGGTGCATGTCACCTGCAGCTGTGCTCAGTAAGGATCACCCCAGAGGCTGACTCACTCACAGGGGTGTCATCCCCATGGGTGCATGTCACCTGCATCGGTGCTCAGTAAGGATCACCCCAGAGGCTGTCTCACTCACAGGGGTGTCATCCCCATGGGTGCATGTCACCTGCAGCGGTGCTCTGTAAGGATCACCCCAGAGGCTGACTCACTCACAGGGGTGCCATCCCCATGGGTGCATGTCACCTACAGCGGTGCTTAGTAAGGATCATCACAGAGGCTGACTCACTCACAGGGGTGTCATCCCCACGGGTGCATGTCACCTGCAGCGGTGCTCAGTAAGGATCACTCTAGAGGCTGACTCACTCACAGGGGTGTGATCCCCATGGGTGCATGTCACCTGCAGAGGTGCTCAGTAAGGATCACTCCAGAGGCTGACTCACTCACAGGGGTGTCATCCCCATGGGTTCATGTCACCTGCAGCGGTGCTCAGTAAGGATCACCCCAGAGGTTGTCTCACTCACAGGGGTGTCATCCCCATTGGTGCATGTCACCTGCAGCGGTGCTCAGTAAGGATCACCCCAGAGGCTGACTCACCCACAGAGGTGTCATACCCATGGGTGCATGTCACCTGCATCGGTGCTCAGTAAGGATCACCCCAGAGGCTGTCTCACTCACAGGGGTGTCATCCCCATGGGTGCATGTCACCTGCAGCGGTGCTCAGTAAGGATCACCCCAGAGGCTGACTCACTCACAGGGGTGTCATCCCCATGGGTGCTTGTCACCTGCATCGGTGCTCAGTAAGGATCACCCCAGAGACTGATTCACTCAGAGGGGTGTCATCCCCATGGGTGTATGTTACTTGGATAGGTGCTCAGTAAGGATCACCCCAGAGGCTGACTCACTCACAGGGGTGTCATCAACATGGGTGCATGTCACCTGCATTGGTGCTCAGTAAGGATCACCCCAGAGGCTGACTCACTCACAGGGGTGTCATCAACATGGGTGCATGTCACCTGCAGCGGTGCTCAGTAAGGATCACCCCAGAGGCTGACTCACCCACAGGGGTATCATCCCCATGGGTGCATGTCTCCTGCAGCGGCGGTGCTCAGTAAGGATCACCCCAGTGGCTGACTCACCCACATAGGTGTCAGCCCCATGTGTGCATGTCACCTGCAGCGGTGCTCAGTAAGGATCACCCCAGAGGCTGACTCACCCACAGAGGTGTCATCCCCATGAGTGCATGTCACCTGCAGTGGTGCTCAGTAAGGAGCACCCCAGAGGCTGACTCGCTCACAGAGGTGTCATCCCCATGGGTGCATGATACCTGCAGCGATGCTCAGTAAGGAGCTCCCCAGAGGCTGACTCACCCACAGGGGTGTCATCCTCATGGGTGCTTGTCACCTGCAGCGGTGCTCAGTAAGGATCACCCCAGAGGCTGACTCACCCACAGAGGTGTCATCCCCATGGCTGCATGTCACCTGCAGCGGTGCTCAGTAAGGTTCACCCCAGAGGCTGACTCACTCACAGGGGTGCCATCCCCATGGGTGCATGTCACATGTAGCGGTGTTCAGTAAGGATCACCCCAGAGGCTGACTCACTGACAGGGGTGTCATCCCCATGGGTGCATGTCACCTGCAGCGCTGCTCAGTAAGGATCACCCCAGAGGCTGACTCATCTCACAGAGGTGTCATCCCCATGGGTGCATGTCACCTGCAGCGGTGCTCAGTAAGGGTCATCACAGATGCTGACTCACTCACAGGGGTGTCATCCCCATGGGTGCATGTCACCTGCAGCTGTGCTCAGTAAGGATCACCCCAGAGGCTGACTCACTCACAGTGGTGTCATCCCCATGGGTGCATGTCACCTGCAGCGGTGCTCAGTAAGGATCACCCCAGAGCCTGACTCACTCACAGAGGTGTCATACCCATGGGTGCATGTCACCTGCAGCGGTGCTCAGTAAGGATCACCCCAGAGCCTGACTCACTCACAGGGGTGTCATCCCCATGGGTGCATGTCTCCTGCAGCGGTGCTCAGTAAGGATCACCCCAAAGGCTGACTCACTCACAGGAGTGTCATCTCCATGGGTGCATGTCACCTGCAGCAGTTCTCAGTAAGGATCACCCCAGAGGCTGACTCACTCACAGGGGTGTCATCCCCATGGGTGCATGTCACCTGCAGCGGTGCTCAGTAAGGATCACCCCAGAGGCTGACTCACCCACAGAGGTGTCATACCCATGGGTGCATGTCTCCTGCAGCGGTGCTCAGTAAGGATCACCCCAGAGGCTGACTCACTCACAGGGGTGTCATCCCCATGGGTGCATGTCACCTGCAGCGGTGCTCAGTAAGGATCACCCCAGAGGCTGACTCACTCACAGGGGTGTCATCCCCATGGGTGCATGTCTCCTGCAGCGGTGCTCAGTAAGGATCACCCCAAAGGCTGACTCACTCACAGGGGTGTCGTCCTCATGGGTGCATGTCACCTGCAGCTGTGCTCAGTAAGGATCACCCCAGAGGCTGACTCACTCACAGGGGTGTCATCCCCATGGGTGCATGTCACCTGCAGCGGTGCTCAGTAAGGATCACCCCAGAGGCTGACTCACCCACAGAGGTGTCATACCCATGGGTGCATGTCACCTGCATCGGTGCTCAGTAAGGATCACCCCAGAGGCTGTCTCACTCACAGGGGTGTCATCCCCATGGGTGCATGTCACCTGCAGCGGTGCTCAGTAAGGATCACCCCAGAGACTGATTCACTCAGAGGGGTGTCATCCCCATGGGTGCATGTTACTTGCATAGGTGCTCAGTAAGGATCACCCCAGAGGCTGACTCACTCACAGGGGTGTCATCAACATGGGTGCATGTCACCTGCATTGGTGCTCAGTAAGGATCAACCCAGAGGCTGACTCACTCACAGGGGTGTCATCAACATGGGTGCATGTCACCTGCAGCGGTGCTCAGTAAGGATCACCCCAGAGGCTGACTCACCCACAGGGGTATCATCCCCATGGGTGCATGTCACCTGCAGCGGCGGTGCTCAGTAAGGATCACCCCAGAGGCTGACTCACCCACATAGGTGTCAGCCCCATGGGTGCATGTCACCTGCAGCGGTGCTCAGTAAGGATCACCCCAGAGGCTGACTCACCCACAGAGGTGTCATCCCCATGAGTGCATGTCACCTGCAGTGGTGCTCAGTAAGGAGCACCCCAGAGGCTGACTCACTCACAGAGGTGTCATCCCCATGGGTGCATGATACCTGCAGCGATGCTCAGTAAGGAGCTCCCCAGAGGCTGACTCACCCACAGGGGTGTCATCCTCATGGGTGCTTGTCACCTGCAGCGGTGCTCAGTAAGGATCACCCCAGAGGCTGACTCACCCACAGAGGTGTCATCCCCATGTGTGCATGTCACCTGCAGCGGTGCTCAGGAAGGATCACCCCAGAGGCTGACTCACTCAAAGGGGTGTCATCTCCATGGGTGCATGTCACCTGTAGCGGTGCTCAGTAAGGATCACCCCAGAGGCTGACTCACTCACATGGGTGTTATCCTCATGGGTGCATGTCACCTGCAGCGGTGCTCAGTAAGGATCACCCCAGAGGCTGACTCACCCACAGAGGTGTCATCCCCATGTGTGCATGTCACCTGCAGCGGTTCTCAGGAAGGATCACCCCAGAGGCTGACTCACTCACAGGGGTGTCATCTCCATGGGCGCATGTCACCTGTAGCGGTGCTCAGTAAGGATCACCCCAGAGGCTGACTCACTCACATGGGTGTTATCCTCATGGGTGTATGTCACCTGCAGCGGTGCTCAGTAAGGATCATCCCAGAGGCTGTCTCACTCACAGAGGTGTCATCCCCATGGGTGCATGTCACCTGCAGCGGTGCTCAGTAAGGATCACCCCAGAGGCTGACTCACTCACAGGGGTGTCATCCCCATGGCTGCATGTCACCTGCATCGGTGCTCAGTAAGGATCACCCCAGAGGCTGACTCACTCACAGGGGTGCCATCCGCATGGGTGCATGTCACATGTAGCGGTGTTCAGTAAGGATCACCCCAGAGGCTGACTCACTGACAGGGGTGTCATCCCCATGGGTGCATGTCACCTGCAGCGCTGCTCAGTAAGGATCACCCCAGAGGCTGACTCATCTCACAGAGGTGTCATCCCCATGGGTGCATGTCACCTGCAGCGTTGCTCAGTAAGGGTCATCACAGATGCTGAATCACTCACAGGGGTGTCATCCCCATGGGTGTATGTCACCTGTAGCGGTGCTCAGTAAGGATCACCCCAGAGGTTGTCTCACTCACAGGGGTGTCATCCCCATGGGTGCATGTCACCTGCAGCTGTGCTCAGTAAGGATCACCCCAGAGGCTGACTCACTCACAGGGGTGTCATCCCCATGGGTGCATGTCACCTGCAGCGGTGCTCAGTAAGGATCACCCCAAAGGCTGACTCACTCACAGGAGTGTCATCTCCATGGGTGCATGTCACCTGCAGCAGTTCTCAGTAAGGATCACACCAGAGTCTGTCTCACTCACAGGGGTGTCGTCCTCATGGGTGCATGTCACCTGCAGCTGTGCTCAGTAAGGATCACCCCAGAGGCTGACTCACTCACAGGGGTGTCATCCCCATGGGTGCATGTCACCTGCAGCGGTGCTCAGTAAGGACCACCCCAGAGGCTGACTCACCCACAGAGGTGTCATACCCATGGGTGCATGTCACCTGCATCGGTGCTCAGTAAGGATCACCCCAGAGGCTGTCTCACTCACAGGGGTGTCATCCCCATGGGTGCATGTCACCTGCAGCGGTGCTCAGTAAGGATCACCCCAGAGACTGATTCACTCAGAGGGGTGTCATCCCCATGGGTGCATGTTACTTGCATAGGTGCTCAGTAAGGATCACCCCAGAGGCTGACTCACTCACAGGGGTGTCATCAACATGGGTGCATGTCACCTGCATTGGTGCTCAGTAAGGATAACCCCAGAGGCTGACTCACTCACAGGGGTGTCATCAACATGGGTGCATGTCACCTGCAGCGGTGCTCAGTAAGGATCACCCCAGAGGCTGACTGACCCACAGGGGTATCATTCCCATGGGTGCATGTCACCTGCAGCGGCGGTGCTCAGTAAGGATCACCCCAGAGGCTGACTCACCCACAGAGGTGTCATCCCCATGAGTGCATATCACCTGCAGTGGTGCTCAGTAAGGAGCACCCCAGAGGCTGACTCACTCACAGAGGTGTCATCCCCATGGGTTCATGATACCTGCAGCGATGCTCTGTAAGGAGCTCCCCAGAGGCTGACTCACCCACAGGGGTGTCATCCTCATGGCTGCATGTCACCTGCAGCGGTGCTCAGTAAGGATCACCCCAGAGGCTGACTCACTCACAGGGGTGCCATCCCCATGGGTGCATGTCACATGTAGCGGTGTTCAGTAAGGATCACCCCAGAGGCTGACTCACTGACAGGGGTGTCATCCCCATGGGTGCATGTCACCTGCAGCGCTGCTCAGTAAGGATCACCCCAGAGGCTGACTCATCTCACAGAGGTGTCATCCCCATGGGTGCATGTCACCTGCAGCGGTGCTCAGTAAGGGTCATCACAGATGCTGACTCACTCACAGGGGTGTCATCCCCATGGGTGTATGTCACCTGTAGCGGTGCTCAGTAAGGATCACCCCAGAGGTTGTCTCACTCACAGGGGTGTCATCCCCATGGGTGCATGTCACCTGCAGCTGTGCTCAGTAAAGATCACCCCAAAGGCTGACTCACTCACAGGAGTGTCATCTCCATGGGTGCATGTCACCTGCAGCAGTTCTCAGTAAGGATCACACCGGAGGCTGTCTCACTCACAGGGGTGTCGTCCTCATGGGTGCATGTCATCTGCAGCTGTGCTCAGTAAGGATCACCCCAGAGGCTGACTCACTCACAGGGGTGTCATCCCCATGGGTGCATGTCACCTGCAGCAGTGCTCAGTAAGGATCACCCCAGAGGCTGACTCACTCACAGGGGTGTCATCCCCATGGGTGCATGTCACCTGCAGCAGTTCTCTGTAAGGATCACACCAGAGGCTGTCTCACTCACAGGGGTGTCGTCCTTATGGGTGCATGTCACCTGCAGCGGTGCTCAGTAAGGATCACCCCAGATGCTGACTCACTCACAGGGGTGTCATCCCCATGGGTGCATGTCACCTGCAGCTGTGCTCAGTAAGGATCACCCCAGAGGCTGACTCACCCACAGAGGTGTCATCCCCATGGGTGCATGTCACCTGCAGCGGTGCTCAGTAAGGATCACCCCAGAGGCTGACTCACCCACAGGGGTGTCATCCCCATGGGTGCATGTCACCTGCAGCGGTGCTCAGTAAGGATCACCCCAGAGGCTGACTCACTCACAGAGGTGTCATCCCCATGGGTGCATGTCACCTGCAGCGGTGCTTAGTAAGGATCACCCCAGAGGCTGACTCACCCACAGGGGTGTCATCCCCATTGATGCATGTTACCTGCAGCGGTGCTCAGTAAGGATCACCCCAGAGGCTGCCTCACTCACAGGGGTGTCATCCTCATGGGTGCATGTCACCTGCAGCGGTGCTCAGTAAGGATCACCCCAGAGGCTGACTCACCCACAGAGATGTCATCCCCATGGGTGCATGTCACCTGCAGCGGTGCTCAGTAAGGATCACCCCATAGGCTGTCTCACTCACAGGGGTGTCATCCCCATGGGTGCATGTCACCTGCAGTGGCGGTGCTCAGTAAGGATCACCACAGAGGCTGACTCACCCACAGGGGTGTCATCCCCATGGGTGCATGTCACCTGCAGCGGTGCTCAGTAAGGTTCACCCAAGAGGCTGACTCACTCACAGGGGTGTCATCCCCATGGGTGCATGTAACCTGCAGCAGTGCTCAGTAAGGATCACCCCAGAGGCTGACTCACCCACAGGGGTGTCATCTCCATGGGTGCATGTCACCAGCAGCTGTGCGCAGTAAGGATAACCCCAGAGGCTGACTCACTAACAGGGGTGTCATCCCCATGGGTGCATGTCACCTGCAGCAGTGCTCAGTAAGGATAACCCCAGAGGCTGACTCACTCACAGGGGTGTCATCCCCATGGGTGCATGTCACCTGCAGCAGTGCTCAGTTAGGATCACCCCAGAGGCTGACTCACTCACAGGGGTGTCATCCCCATTGGTGCATGTCACCTGCAGCAGTGCTCAGTAAGGATCACCCCAGAGGATGACTCACTCACAGGGGTGTTATCCCCATGGGTGCATGTCACCTGCAGCGGTGCTCAGTAAGGTTCACCCCAGAGGCTGACTCACTCACAGGGGTGTCATCCCCATGGGTGCATGTCACCTGCAGCAGTGCTCAGTAAGGATCACCCCAGAGGCTGACTCACTCACAGGGGTGTCATCCCCATGGGTGCATGTCACCTGCAGCGGTGCTCAGTAAGGTTCACCTCAGAGGCTGACTCACCCACAGGGGTGTCATCCCCATTGGTGCATGTCACCTGCAGCGGTGCTCAGTAAGGATCACCCCAGAAGCTGACTCACACACAGGGGTGTCATCCCCATGGGTGCATGTCACCTGCAGCGGTGCTCAGTAAGGATCACTCGAGAGGGTGACTCACCCACAGAGGTGTCATCCCCATGGGTGCATGTCACCTGCAGCGGTGCTCAGTATGGATCACCCCAGAGGCTGACTCACTCACAGGGGTGTCATCCCCATGGGTGCATGTCACCTGCAGCGGTGCTCAGTAAGGATCACCCCAGAGGCTGACTCACTCACAGGGGTGTCATCCCCATGGGTGAATGTCACCAGCAGCGGTGCTCAGTAAGGATCACCCCAGAGGCTGACTCACTCACAGGGGTGTCATCCCCACTAGTGCATGTCACCTGCAGCGGTGCTCAGTACGGATCACCCCAGAGGCTGACTCACTCACAGGGGTGTCATCCCCATGGGTGCATGTCACGTGCAGCGGTGCTCAGTAAGGATCACCCCAGAGGCTGTCTCACCCACAGGGCTGTCATCCCCATTGGTGCATGTCACCTGCAGCGGTGCTCAGTAAGGATCACCCCAGAGGCTGACTCACTCACAGGGGTGTCATCCCCATGGGTGCATGTCACCTGCAGCGGTGCTCAGTAAGGATCACTCGAGAGGCTGACTTACCCACAGAGGTGTCATCCCCATGGGTGCATGTCACCAGCAGCGGTGTTCAGTAAGGATGACCCCAGAGGCTGACTCACTCACAGAGGTGTCATCCCCATGGGTGCATGTCACCTGCAGCAGTACTCAGTAAGGATCACTCCAGAGGCTGACTCACCCACAGGGGTGTCATCCCCATGGGTGCATGTCACCTGCAGCGGTGCTCAGTATGGATCACCCCAGAGGCTGACTCACTCACAGGGGTGTCATCCCCATGGGTGCATGTCACCTGCAGCGGTGCTCAGTAAGGATCACCTCAGAGGCTGACTCACTCACAGGGGTGTCATCCCCATGGGTGCATGTCACCTGCTGTGGTGCTCAGTAAGGATCACCCCAGAGGCTGACTCACTCACAGAGGTGTTGCTACGGGTCCGGGTGGTGGAACCTCTGTGCCGAGGTGCAAGGAGGGACCCAGAGGGGCGTGACTAAGTATCCACCCGAAACGACCCTGGTCGTACGGCAGCTAACGACACCGTGACCAGGGAGGATCCGTGCTGAGCGACCATGTGCTACTCTGGGGACGCCCTTGTAAGAGAGCAGGTGGCTCCCACCGGTCAGATGGCTGGGACTGACCGGTATGGCGGATGGACATGGCAAGCAGGCGGAAGTCTCTGGTAGCTGACAGGTGGTCACAGTTCGAGAAAGCAGGGCAAGTAGCAGTCTTTAGGTTTACCAGGAAGGTGGTCACAGCAAGTGACGGCAGGGTCTCCAGGCAGGCTGGCGGGAAACAGGTAGGTGCTCCCAGGGGAGCGGGCAGACAGACGAGGCGGGTAACTGGCAGGTAACTGGTGGGCGCTCCCAGGTGAGCGGGCTGACTGACATAGAAGGTAACAGGTGGGTGCTCCCAGGTGAGCAGGCAGACAGGCGAGGCAGGTAACAGGCAGGTAACTGGTGGACGCTCCCAGGTGAGCGGTCTGACAGACAGGGCAGCCGGATGCTCCCAGGTGAGCGGACAGATAGCCAAGGCAGGTAACAGGTAACTGGTGGGCGCTCCCAGGTGAGCTGGCTGACGGACAAAAAAGGTAACAGGCGGGTGCTCCCAGGTGAGCAGGCAGACAGACGAGGCAGGTAACAGGCAGGTAACTGGTGGACGCTCCCAGGTGAGCGGTCTGACAGACAGGGCAGCCGGATGCTCCCAGGTGAGCGGACAGATAGCCAAGGCAGGTAACAGGCAGGTAACAGGTGAGCGCTCCAGGTGAGCAGGCTGGCAGGCTCGGCAGGTAACGGGCAGATAACACACTGGCAGGCAGGACGAGGAGTCAGGCTAGCAGCGGGACCTGAGGGCTGAAGCACAGATCAGACACAGTGCAAACAACTTTGCTCGGGCACCTCCATTTTGGAGGAGGTGCCTTATATATGGGAAGTCCTCTGGCAATTGGCCGGGGACTCCTTAGGACGACGCGCGCGGCCCCTTTAAGAGAGGGGGAGCGCGCGCGCGCACGCCCTCAGCACAGTGCCCGGGAAGGAGCGCGCGCCGGCAGCAGCGAGGGAAGGAGCGCTGGAGGACGCCGCCGCACGCTGAACAGGAAGGTGAGAGGGACGGCATCTCTGCCTAGCAGGAGGCAGAGACGCCGATGCAACAGTACCCCCCCTTTATGCCCCCTCTTTTTTAGGCCAGAGAGAAATTTCTCAAGGAGAAGCGGAGTGTTGATGTTCTCCCTGGGTTCCCAAGTTCTTTCCTCAGGACCAAACCCCTTCCAATCCACCAGAAAAAAGGTTCTCCCTCTTACCCTCTTGGTGGCCAGGATACTCTCCACTTCAAAGACGTCCTCAGCAGAAACCAGAGTAGGAGGAGTACCTGGATTGTCGGAAAAAGTGTTAAGGACAACGGGTTTGAGGAGGGATACGTGAAAGGAGTTGGGAAAGCGTAGGGTGGCCGGGAGTTTTAATTTGTAGGCCACTGGGTTAATTTGCCTGAGGATTTCGAAGGGTCCGATGAACCGAGGACCCAACTTGTAGGAGGGTACTTTGAGCCGCACATATTTGGAAGAGAGCCAAACCTTGTCTCCCGGACAGAATTGAGGTGGATCCAGACGTCTCTTATCAGCATATCTCTTCATCCGCTCGGAGGACTGAAGAAGGGGACCTGGTACTCTCCCAAATAGTAGAAAATTCGCTGACAAGAGACTCTGCGGCAGGGTTGTCCACAGAAGCGGAGACAGGAATTGGAATCCGGGGGTACTGGCCATAGACAATAAAGAACGGGGATTGGGAAGAGGATTCACTCTCATGGTTATTATAAGAGAACTCGGCCCATGGTAGGAGATCCACCCAGTCCGAATGGTCGGCATTAACGAAGTGCCGGAGGTAGCTGGTCAGGATCTGATTGATCCGCTCCACTTGACCATTGGACTGTGGGTGGTAAGCAGAGGAGAAATCCAGGGTGATGTCTAGCAGCTTACATGTGACTCTCCAGAAGCGTGAGGTGAACTGAACTCCACGATCCGACACGATGTGGAGGGGTAGGCCATGGAGACGGAAGATGTGGCGGATAAAGTCTTTAGCCAGCTCGGGTGCAGATGGGAGACCAGGCAGGGGAATGAAGTGTTCCATTTTAGAAAAGCGGTCAACGACCACCTAAATGACTGTACAACCGGCAGAAACAGGAAGATCGGTGATAAAGTCCATAGCAATGTGCTGCCATGGAGCAGCAGGTATGGGAAGGGGCTGGAGATGGCCAGCTGGTAGATGTCTGGGAACTTTGTTACGGGCACAGGATGAACAGGCCACGACGAAGTCTACAACGTCCTTATGCAGGGTAGGCCACCAGTAATGCCGGGCAATGAGCTGGAAGGTCTTATTTTGGTCAGCATGGCCAGATAGTTTAGAAGAATGTCCCCAGCGAAGAACCCTCTCCCGATCTGGTACTGCTACAAACGTCTTACCGGGTGGAAGACGAGTCAGATCCAAGGGGGCCACATTCATCACCTTGGAGGAGTCAATGATGTGCGTAGGCTCCTCCTCTTGACAGGAAGGACCGGGTCAAGGCATCAGCTTTTACGTTCTTGTCCGCCGGGCGGAAATGAAGAATGAAGTCGAAGCGGGCAAAAAACAATGACCACCGGGCCTGGCAAGGATTGAGTCTCTGGGCATTTTGGAGATATGCCAGGTTTTTGTGATCCGTGTAGATGATTACTGGGTAAAGAGCCCCTTCTAGCAGATAGCGCCACTCCCCCAGTGCCAATTTGACGGCTAGCAATTCACGGTCTCCTATGGAGTAATTGCGCTCAGACGAGGAGAAGATTTTGGAGAAGAAGCCGCAGGCTACCATTCTCCTGGTAGAAGATTTTTGGGTGAGTACCGCTCCGGCTCCGGAGGAGGAGGCATCAACCTCCAGGTAGAATTGTTTATTACAGTCCGGACGATGCAGGACGGGGGCAGAGGCGAAGGCTCTCTTTAAGGAAAGGAAGGCCTCCTCGGCTTCAGGCGACCATACCTTGGGATTTGCCCCCTTACGGGTAAGCGCAGATATGGGAGCAGTCCGGGACGAGAAGTGTGGGATGAAAAGACGATAGTAATTGGCAAAAGCCCAGGAATCGCTGTATCGCCTTCAAACCTTCTGGACGGGGCCATTTTAGAACAGAAGAGAGCTTCTCTGGATCCATTTGCAGACCTGTCTGGGAGATAACATAGCCCAAGAATGGAAGGGAGGTCTGGTCGAAGAGGCACTTCTCGTATTTGGCGTAGAGGTGGTTCTGCCGAAGCCTAAGCAGGACCTGACGAACATCCCTCCGGTGTGTGGGGAGATCCGGAGAGAAGACCAAGATATCGTCCAGGTAAACCACTACGCAGGAGTACAGGAGGTCACGGAAGATGTCGTTGACCAGCTCTTGAAAGACAGTGGGGGCGTTACAGAGACCAAAGGGCATCACAAGGTACTCATAGTGACCGTCCCGGGTATTGAATGCTGTCTTCCACTTGTCTCCTTGACTGATACGGACCAGGTTATATGCTCCTCGTAGATCCAGCTTGGAGAAGATCCTGGCGCCCTTGAGACGGTCAAACAATTCGGAGATGAACGGCAGGGGGTATTTGTTTTTTACAGTGATTAGATTCAGTCCTCTGTAGTCAATACAGGGACGTAGCGAGCCGTCTTTCTTTTTGACAAAGAAGAATCCGGCTCCAGCCGGGGAGGTAGATTTTCGGATAAATCCCCTAGCCAGATTCTCTTCAATGTATTCAGACATGGCCCGGGTTTCAGCCGCAGACAACGGGTAGATACGGCCACGGGGAGGAGTGGCACCAGGTACCAGGTCGATCGGGCAGTCATATGGCCTATGGGGTGGCAACGTCTCTGCTTCCTTTTTACCGAAGACGTCCGCATAGGGCCAGTATGGAGCCGGGAGACCGGGTAGATTAGCTGGAGTAGGCAGAGGGCGAGCTGGGAGGACCGGAACCAGGCATGTCTTATGGCAGTCTGGACCCCACCGGAGTACTTCGCCGGTTCGCCAGTTCAATACAGGTTCATGTGTCTGGAGCCAAGGTAGACCTAGCAACAGGGAGTGAGAGAGTCCGGATAGCACATGGAAGGAGATCTTCTCAGAGTGCAGCATTCCCACCTGCAGAGTTAAGGGTTCAGTGACGAGCAGGATGGGTACTGGAAGGAGTTTACCATCCACGGAGGCAACTGACAAAGGTTCAGTGAGAGGCTTGGTGGGAATACGGTATCTCTCTACTAAGGACTGGGAGATGAGGTTCCCAGCCGCTCCAGAATCCAGGTGAGCGTTTTCAAAGTGCCGATCCTCTCCCCAGGAGAGAGAGACAGACAAAGTCAGGGAGGGAGAGGACTTACTCTTGTCTAGGACGACCTCTCTGAGCGATCCTAGACACTGGAGTTTCCTGGCCTCTCCGGGCAGGAACGGATCATGTGCTCCTTGCTGCCACAATAGAAACAGCTCCCCTCGGCCTGGCGTGACTCCTGGCGGGATTTGACCAACTTGGTCTGGTCGACCTGCATGGGCTCGGGTGAGTGCGCCCGGGGAGTGACTGAAGAAGAGACAGGTCTCTGGAAGTTAGGAGCAAGGCAGGGAAACTTTCTCTCATGGGTGGTTTCCTTGGTACGTTCCTGAAACCGGATGTCAATTCGGGTAGCAAGTGACACCAGGTCGTCCAGGGTGGTAGGGATGTCCCGACCGGCAAGTTCATCTTTAATCCGACCGGAAAGACCCTCCCAGAAGACGGACAGCAGGGCCTCGTTATCCCAGGCAAGTTCAGAAGCGAGGGTACGGAACCGTATGGCATATTGGCCTACGGTGAGACTCCCTTGGCGGAGACTTAGCAGAGAGGAGGCTGACGAGGTCTTTCGTCCCGGTTCATCGAAGACTTTCCGGAAAGCAGTGAGGAAAGCTGACAAGTTGGATACTAGGGGATCCCCTCTCTCCCACAGGGGATTTAGCCAAGCCAGTGCTTCCCCAGTGAGATGGGACATGATGAAAGCCACTTTGGCCCGGTCGGTGGTAAAGTGATGTGCAAAGTGCAGGGTGCACTGGTTTATAAAGCCCCGAGCTTGAGCGGGGTCGCCTCCGAAACGAGGAGGTGCAGAAAGCCGGGGTCCGGAGCAGGATGCCATGGTATTGATGGGCAGCGGCGCTGCCGGGGTGCGAGTCGTGCAACTAGCGGTGGTTGCTGGTGGAGCAGTCAGTCTGTCCAGGCGGGAATAGACATTCCGCAGGTGGTTCAGGATGGACTCCTGCTGGGATTTCTGACGGGAGACTTCTTGGTATAGGTCAGAGAGCGAGGGAGCTTGGGTGCCACCGAGTTCCATGGCCCGAGCAAACTGTTACGGGTCCGGGTGGTGGAACCTCTGTGCCGAGGTGCAAGGAGGGACCCAGACGTGCGTGACTAAGTATCCACCCGAACCGACCCTGGTTGTACGGCAGCTAACGACACCGTGACCAGGGAGGGGTCGGGCTGAGGGACCAGGTGCTACTCTGGGGACGACCTTGTAAGAGAGCAGGTGGCTCCCATGGGTCAGATGGCTGGGACTGACCGGTATGGCGAATGGACACGGCAAGCAGGCGGAAGTCTCTGGTAGCTGGCAGGTGGTCACAGTTCGAGAAAGCAGGGCAAGTAGCAGTCTTTAGGTTTACCAGGAAGGTGGTCACAGCAAGTGACGGCAGGGTCTCCAGGCAGGCTGGCGGGAAACAGGCAGGTGCTCCCAGGTGAGCGGGCACAAAGACGAGGCGGGTAACTGGCAGGTAACTGGTGGGCGCTCCCAGGTGAGCGGGCTGATGGACACAGCAGGTAACAGGCGGGTGCTCCCAGGTGAGCGGGCAGACAGACAGGGCAGGTAACAGGCAGGTAACAGGTGAGAGCTCCAGGTGAGCAGGCTGGCAGGCTCGGCAGGTAACGGGCAGATAACAGGCTGGCAGGCAGGACGAGGAGTCAGGCTAGCAGCGGGACCTGAGGGCTGAAGCACAGATCAGACACAGTGCAAACAACTTTGCTCGGGCACCTCCATTTTGGAGGAGGTGCCTTATATATGGGAAGTCCTCCGGCAATTGGCCGGGGACTCCTTAGGACAACGCACACGGCCCCTTTAAGAGAGGGGGAGCGCGCGCGCCCTAAACACAGTGCCCGGGAAGGAGCGCGCGCCGGCAGCAGCGAGGGAAGGAGCGCTGGAGGACGCCGCACGCTGAACAGGAAGGTGAGAGGGACGGCGTCTCAGCCTAGCAGGAGGCAGAGACGCCGATGCAACAGGTGTCATCCCCATGGGTGCATGTCACCTGCAGCAGTGCTCAGTAAGTATCACCCCAGAGGCTGACTCACCCACAGGGGTGTCATCCCCATGGGTGCATGTCACCTGCAGCGGTGCTCAGTAAGGATCACCCCAGAGGCATTCTCACTCACAGGGGTGTCATCCCCATGGATGCATGTCACCTGCAGCTGTGCTCAGTAAGGATCACCCCAGAGGCTGTCTCACTCACAGGGGTGTCATCCCCATGGGTGCATGTCACCTGCAGCGGTGCTCAGTAAGGGTCACCCCAGATGCTGTCTCACTCACAGAGGTGTCATCCCCATGGGTGCATGTCACCTGCAGCGGTGCTCAGTAAGGATCACCCCAGAGGCTGACTCACTCACAGGGGTGTCATCCCCATGGGTGCATGTCACCTGCAGCGGTGCTCAGTAAGGATCACCCCAGAGGCTGACTCACCCACAGGGGTGTCATCCCCATGGGTGCATGTCACCTGCAGCCGTGCTCTGTAAGGATCACCCCAGAGGCTGACTCACCCACAGGGGTGTCATCCCCACGGGTGCATGTCACCTGCACTGGAGCTCAGTAAGGATCACCTCAGAGGCTGACTCACCCACAGGGGTGTCATCCCCATGGGTGCATGTCACCTGCAGCGGTGCTCAGTAAGGATCACCCCAGAGGCTGACTCACTCACAGGGGTGTCATCCCCATGGGTGCATGTCATCTGCAGGGGTGCTCAGTAAGGATCACCCCAGAGGCTGACTCACTCACAGGGGTGTCATCCCCATGGGTGCATGTCACCTGCAGTGGTGCTCAGTAAGGATCACCCCATAGGCTGTCTCACTCACAGGGGTGTCATCCCCATGGGTGCATGTCACCTGCAGCGGTGCTCAGTAAGGATCACCCCAGAGGCTGACTCACTCACAGAGGTGTCATCCCCATGGGTGCATGTCACCTGCAGCGGTGCTCAGTAAGGATCACCCCAGAGGCTGACTCACTCACAGGTGTGTCATCCCCATGGGTGCATGTCACCTGCAGCGGAGCTCAGTAAGGATAACTACAGAGGCTGACTCACCCACAGAGGTGTCATCCCCATGGGTGCATGTCACCTGCAGCGGTGCTCAGTAAGGATCACCCCAGAGGCTGACTCACCCACATAGGTGTCATCCCAATTGGTGCATGTCACCTGCAGCAGTTCTCAGTAAGGATCACCCCAGAGGCTGACTCACTCACAGGGGTGTCATCCCCATGGGTGCATGCCACCTGCAGCGGTGCTCAGTAAGGATCACCCCAGAGGCTGACTCACTCACAGGGGTGTCATCCCCATGGGTGCATGTCACCTGCAGCGGTGCTCAGTAAGGATCACCCCAGAGGCTGACTCACCCACAGGGGTGTCATCCCCATGGGTGCATGTCACCTGCAGCCGTGCTCTGTAAGGATCACCCCAGAGGCTGACTCACCCACAGGGGTGTCATCCCCACGGGTGCATGTCACCTGCACTGGAGCTCAGTAAGGATCACCTCAGAGGCTGACTCACCCACAGGGGTGTCATCCCCATGGGTGCATGTCACCTGCAGCGGTGCTCAGTAAGGATCACCCCAGAGGCTGACTCACTCACAGGGGTGTCATCCCCATGGGTGCATGTCATCTGCAGGGGTGCTCAGTAAGGATCACCCCAGAGGCTGACTCACTCACAGGGGTGTCATCCCCATGGGTGCATGTCACCTGCAGTGGTGCTCAGTAAGGATCACCCCATAGGCTGTCTCACTCACAGGGGTGTCATCCCCATGGGTGCATGTCACCTGCAGCGGTGCTCAGTAAGGATCACCCCAGAGGCTGACTCACTCACAGAGGTGTCATCCCCATGGGTGCATGTCACCTGCAGCGGTGCTCAGTAAGGATCACCCCAGAGGCTGACTCACTCACAGGTGTGTCATCCCCATGGGTGCATGTCACCTGCAGCGGAGCTCAGTAAGGATAACTACAGAGGCTGACTCACCCACAGAGGTGTCATCCCCATGGGTGCATGTCACCTGCAGCGGTGCTCAGTAAGGATCACCCCAGAGGCTGACTCACCCACATAGGTGTCATCCCAATTGGTGCATGTCACCTGCAGCAGTTCTCAGTAAGGATCACCCCAGAGGCTGACTCACTCACAGGGGTGTCATCCCCATGGGTGCATGCCACCTGCAGCGGTGCTCAGTAAGGATCACCCCAGAGGCTGACTCACTTGTAATGCAGGTGCCGGAATGCAACGCACAGAGACACAAGGCGAGAACAACAGGTATACTGAAACAAGGGATTAGCAACAAGGGTAATGAACAGTGGTTTGAAATATCAGAAAAATACGAAATTTCTCAAAGTAAGGCGCAGTCTCTTAAAATAAGGCGCAGTCTCTTAAAATAAGGCGCAGTCTCTTAAAGTAAGGTGATGCCCTCAAGCATGGGAGACACCACATAAGTTCCTTAACCGTGAATTTGGCCCTAGCGGGGGTCACCGGTTATTCCCGCTAGGCCGTGAGTCTCTTCCGGATAAATTCAACTAAATCATGTTGTGCTACTTTAGCCCCAACCGTTCCCCTCCCAACCTGAGTACTTAAACCCAATTGTCCCCGGTACCGTGGGTGAGCAGTGGAAGTGACGGCCCTGCTCACGTATGCAGCTCCTCTCTGCTTGGCCGTTGGAGGCAGTCTCTCGAGCCTTGGATAGGGGGGTCCAGGCCTCGTTTGTCGGCGGGTGACGTCGGGTTCCGCGAACTCACTCAGCACCGCGATCAGGTTCCTAGTATCCTCAGCAGGCACAGCATTCGGGTCACAACTGTGAGGGATCCGGAGCTCTTTTACCGGTGCCCGGCTGGAGCACCTCTCAGGCCTCTGGATTTGGCCTGTCACGCGGGGTTTCTCAGGACGCAGGGAGCACGTCTGCTCCTCTCTGCTGCTTGGCGCCAAAGACCCCTCAGGTTTGGCGCGCTGGCCTCTTATCTCTCCGAACTCCTTCCTGGAAGTCACCTGATCGGGTCCAGCGTCTGAACCTGCTCCCCCTGCAACTTCCCTTGCATATTTTGGTTCCGCTTGACTGTATCTGGCCAGTAGATGGCAGTCTCGCTCCAACCTTGAAACGTCATGTTGAAGTTCTTTTACAAGCATTCTTGCCCGTTCTACATTCCTCCCTCCTTTTTGCTCGCCAGTCCTCGGGCAAGTGGACTCCTTGCAGAATTGATGTCTCCTTCCAGGCAGTGCAAGCTCAGACAGGAGTTGGGCACACTCCTGCGTTTTCTGTTGCATTCGAGACCAGATAAACTCTTCCTGAGCATACCGGTTAGGAGGAATTCCGGCATTAGCCCGCTCAGTTCTGCAGGGCTCTTCTTGCGGAGGAGACTCCGGGAGATCCGAGGAATCAACTACTGGGGATTGCAAATCATTTCCTGACTCATTCTGAGTTCCACTCGAGAGTGGCACCAATGGTTCTGACAGGCCCAACTGCATTGTGGCCCACCCTTCTTCATCCCCCAGGGTTCCTGTATGTGGCACTTCAGCCAACACGTCTGAGGGCCCAGCCCCGTTACAGACTTCTGCTTCAGAGGAGTAAGGACGCAACATATTACGGTGCAACACCCTGGATGTCGCGGCGTCACCCCCTTCGGGCCTAACCTCGTAGACGGGGTTGTCTGGGTGAACCTTCTTCACCACCCGATATGGTATTGCCTCCCAACGATGGTCCAGCTTACTCCCAAATTGTTTAGCCCTCACCAGCACTCGGTCTCCTGGCTGAAGCGATCCACCTGTGGTCGGGGGCCGAACTGCATGCTCTACTTCCTGAAACTTCTGAGTAACCAGTCTTCTCACGGTATGGAGTCGACGCTGGTGTTCTCGAATCCAGGTACTTGGGCTACTGCCAGGACCGGGGTCTTCTGAGTCTAGCTCCAGTTCGGTGATCTCTCGGCCACTTCTTCCCAACAGCAACATATAGGGGGTGTAGCCGGTGGTTGCATGAACTCGATTATTATACACCCACACCAGCTCGGACACGAATTCGGGCCACTTCATCTTTTTGTCCGCTTCCAGTGTTCACAACATTTGCAACAGGGTTCGGTTAATGCGCTCGCATGCACCGTTCCCTTGCGGGTGGTAGGGCGTTGTCCGGGAACGGTCGATCCCATAGATGCGGTATAGCTCATCCATCACTCGTCCTTGGAAGCAGGCTCCCTGGTCAGAATGTATTTGCTTCGGGCACCCATAAATCCGGATGAAATCTTGACAGATGGCCTTGGCTGCAGCTTCTGCTGTCTTTATCTTTAGTGGGCGTCACTACTGTGAACTTGGTGAAGTGATCAGTCATGACTAAACAGTGTCCATAACCGTTGTATGAAGTTCCTACCATCAAGTAGTCAATCATCAAGACTTCTAAGGGGGCAGAAGTTCGGATGGTCTGAATGGGAGCTCTTTGCTCCGGGAGCTTGTTCAACTCACACTGGCGACATGTTCGGCAGACCCCCTCGACTTCTTGTCGCAGTTGAGGTCAATACACGAGCCGTTGCAACCACCGGAAGGTCTTTTCTACTCCGAAGTGAGCACCTCTTCTATGAGCTTCTTGGGCTAGCTGTGTTACTAGCGCTCCTGGAACTACCACTTGCCAGGTAACATCAAACTCTCGAGGCAGCTGGATTCTTCGGCATAGCAAGCCGTCCTTCAGGAGGAGCCTCTCCCACTGGCCTAGGATTTGTAGGGTAGTTGGAAGTGAAGCGGCTCTGGTTTCCTGGTCGGGTCTCTGATTAAGGGCGACCCATTCTCTCAACTTTGCTAGCTCCGGGTCGGATTGCTGCAGATGTATCCATTCATCTCTTGAACGGCCCAGAATCTGAGTGGGCCTTGGCTCCTCTCTGGTCTCTTGGGCGTCGACCACAGCAGCGGCGAACTGGCTGAAATCCGGGATCTCGTCGCCTTCGATCTCCTCATCTCTGTCCTTCTTCGGCCCCGCCTGAGTGACCCGGGACAGGGCATCTGCATGTGTGTTCAGGGCCTTGGACCGATAGGCGATTTTATACTGAAATTTGGACATCCTCGCGACCCACCGCTGTTCTAATGCGCCCAGTTTGGCGTTCTCCAAGTGGGCCAAAGGGTTGTTATCTGTCCGCACTTGCACTTCTGACCCTGACAAGTACTCAGCAAAATTTCTTGGTCATGGCCCACACCAGTGCCAGTAGATCCAGCTTAAACGAACTGTAGTTGTCCGGATTCTTCTCCGTATCTCGGAGTGACCTGCTGGCATACGCGATCACTCGCTCTTTCCCTCCTTGTACTTGAGCCAGCACTGCTCCCAGCCCATGCAAGCTTCCATTAGTGTACAACATGAAAGGCTGCGAAAAGTCAGCGTAGGCCAGAATTGGGGCATCTGTTAGCGCCATTTTCAATGCTCGGAATGTCTCTTCTTGTCGTGGGCCCCACCGAATGGGCTGCCGCTTGGCTCCCCCGGCTGTTCCTCTCAGCAATTCATTGAGCGTGATCGCAATCTTAGCGAAGTCTTTAATGAATCTGCGGTAGTATCCAGCAAGCCCCAGGAACGCCCTTATTTCCCTTAGATTGGCGGGCGTGGGCCACTTCTGCATGGCAGCTACTTTCTCCGCAGTGGGGTGCACCCCTGCACTGGACACAGTGTGCCCCAGATATTCAATTTCTCTTTTGAAGAGACGACACTTACGAGGCTTAATTTTCAGGCCGTGCCTTTGTAGCCATTCTAACACTTGTTCCAATCGGCGGAGATGATCCTCAAACGTAGCGGAATAGATAATTATATCGTCCAGATATATTAAAGTGGCTTCAAAGTTGAGGTCCCCCAAGCAGCTCTCCATCAGCCGTTGGAAGGTTCCTGGCGCATTTGTTAGTCTGAACGGCATTCGATTGAACTCAAACAGGCCCATAGGGAGAACAAAAGCTGTCTTTGGACGATCCTTCTCAGCTACTGGGACCTGCCAATAGCCACTGGCCAGGTCGAGGGAGGAGAAGAATTTGGCGCTCCCTAGTGTAGATAGAGACTTTTCGATTCGGGGGAGTGGATAGGAGTCCCGTACTGTACAGGCATTCAGCTTTCGATAGTCTACGCAGAATCTCAGGGTACCATCCTTCTTTTGGACCAGCACGATCGGAGCCGCCCAGGGGCTCTGGCTTTCACGGATCACACCGTTCCGCAACATGTGGGCCAACAGCTCTTTCACCTCCTGGTACATTTGAGGCGGGATCTGCTGATATCTCTCTCAGATGGGAGCAGTATTTCCGGTGGGTATTTCGTGCTGAATGTCCCGAGTGCACCCATAATAATCTTCATGCTGTGCAAACACTCCCTGATATCGCTGTAGAAGTTGTTCGATCTGCCTTACTTGTCCAGCAGAAAACTCAGTCAGGTTAGCTTCCATTTCTTCCAGGAGGTGGCGTCCAGCCAACGGTTCTCTTCCATGTTCCTGGGTATTGAGGGACACCTCTAGGGTCCATGGTTTTCCTTCCACAGGTGCCAGCCCTATAGCAAAAGCTCTAGTAAGGGCCTCCGGCATTATGCACACTCGTGCCACCTCTTGTCGGGGCAACAACTGTAAACTGGTGCCACTTAAATTGATGCAGCGCATGGGTACTCGACTGTGCTGCACGGTGGCCAGAGTTCGAGCAATCAAGAGTCCAGAGGGCGTTTCTTCTCCCTCCATTGGTTCAACTTGAATGTCCACGCCCTCTAAGGACACATGTGCCAGCACCGGCAAAGTGAGTACAGTCTGTCCCACCGGCAGTGTCATTGTGGCTTCGGGCGGTATCGATACCTTACCAAGGTACTGCGAGGTAGTGGGCAACTTTTGAATCTGACTGACCCGCACGAGGTGCTGGAACACTCTCTTGTTAGCTGGGTCTCGAGTGGCGCGGGTCCAGTTGTTTTTGCTACAGCCCTCAGCCAGGAACTGTCCGACTTCTTTCAGCACATTCATGCCCAGGGTTACAATGGGCCCATCGCCTCCGGGCCCGGTGGTCAGTACGATCCCTTTTCGACCGAGGTCCTTTCCACATGCCCGCACAGACATCCATACTACTCCCGCTACTGGGATAGGTAGTTGATTAGCCGCCACCAGTTTGACAGTTGGTTCCCGGCAGGAACGAGCGACTTCAGGAAAGTGACTTTGAAAGTAGGTCTCAGGCATAGTGGTCACTTGAGACCTGGTGTCCATCAAACAGCGGATCCGCTGCCCATTGAATTCAGCCCAGATAATGGGCCTCTCGGAGACAATGTCTTCAGAGATCCCTCTTCTACTCTCTGAAGCTCGAGACCTGACGGTATGCTCCACAACCATGGGGAATTTTAGTTTAACGGCTGTCCCCTCCTCCTCCTTTCTCGGTTGGGACAGTCTTTGGAGATATGCCCCCTACCTCCGCAGGTCCAGCACTCCAGTCCTCGTTCTGCCGATAGGTCGGGTACATGTCGTGCTGGGGCCGTATAGGAACGTCTTTCTTGTTCTGGTCTCCATCCGCGTTGAGCAGTACGGTCCGTCAGCAAGGGGACGGTAGGAGTCTTCCTAATAGCATTCAGCTCACCCCGAATATCTCGAATTTCCTGACGTATTTCCCGTACCCAATCAGGCTCTTGGTTGGTGAATCCAGGAGCAATTGCCTCATGACTTCTAACTGTGGCTTTGAGAACAGGAACTTCTCTCTCCAGGACTCTAGCTTCAGCCCCTACCTCCAGGAAGCCCATATCAGGGCTCAATCGCAGCCACTCCTTCAGGATCTGCCTCAGGGAAGGGTCTTTCAAGCCAGCAATCAGTTGGTCACGCAACGCCTCATCCAATGGTCCCAGTCCTCGGTTCCCATCTCGAGTTTTCTTAGTGATATGGGCCGTCACTTCCTGTAATGCATTAACATACTGATTTACTGTCTCATTTTCCCCTTGGACCCGCTGAAACAAACGTAAGCGCAAGTGTCCCAAATCTGTAGTGTCACCGTGCATGTCCTCTAGAATTTTTATCACTTTATCCACGGTGTCACGGTCCCCAGGTGGGCGGTACATCACAGTCTGTCGGGCCTCTCCATCAAGGGTTAGGAGGGCCAGCTCCGCCTGGGCTAGAGGGTCAAGGGGATACATACGTAGCATACTTCTCAGTCTTTCTGCTCAGTCCCAAAGTGACATGCCATCCCCTGTAAACTTGGGAAGATGGCTGAGCATAGCCCCCAGGGGTATATGGCTCCGGCCGGACCCATCCACAGACTGATCCGCCATCTCTGCGTCTGAATGTTGCATCCTGCCGACTACGCCAAATGTAATGCAGGTGCCAGAATGCAACGCACAGAGACACAAGGCGAGAACAGTCAGAGATGTTTGTAAACAGTTTTATACAACAGGTATACTGAAACAAGGGATTAGTAACAAGGGTAATGAACAGTGGTTTGAAATATCAGAAAAATACGAAATTTCTCAAAGTAAGGCGCAGTCTCTTAAAATAAGGTGCAGTCTCTTAAAGTAAGGTGATGCCCTCAAGCATGAGAGACACCACACAAGTTCTTTAACCGTGAATTTGGCCCTAGTGGGGGTCACCGGTTATTCCCACTAGGCCGTGAGTTTCTTTCCGGATAAATTCAATTAAATCACGTTGTGCTACTTTAGCCCCAACCGTTCCCCTCCCAACCTGAGTACTTAAACCCAATTGTCCCCCGTACCGTGGGTGAGCAGTGGAAGTGACGGCCCTGCTCACGTATGCAGCTCCTCTCTGCTTGGCCGTTGGAGGCAGTCTCTCGAGCCTTGGATGGGGGGTGACGTCGGGTTCCGTGAACTCACTCAGCGCCGTGATCAGGTTCCTAGTATCCTCAGCAGGCACAGCATTCGGGTCACAGCTGTGAGGGATCCGGAGCTCTTTTACCGGTGCCCGGCTGGAGCACCTCTCAGGCCTCTGGATTTGGCCTGTCACGCGGGGTTTCTCAGGACGCAGGGAGCACGTCTGCTCCTCTCTGCTGTTTGGCGCCAAAAACCCCTCAGGTTTGGCGCACTGGCCTCTTATCTCTCTGAACTCCTTCCTGGAAGTGACCTGATCGGGTCCAGTGTCTGAACCTGCTCCCCCTGCAACTTCCTTTGTATATTTTGGTTCCGCTTGACTGTATCTGGCCAGTAGATGGCAGTCTCGCTCCATCCTTGAAGTTCTTTTACAAGCTTTCTTGCCCGTTCTACAACTGTACAACTGCCATTTCTGGGCCTAAACTGCTAAGCATGTCCTTGCCTGAGCCGTCCTAACTCTCTACCGTGCTGCTGAAGCTGCAGCCACTTCACCGCCATGCTAGCCACACACCTCCTGGCTGCCTACTGTGTTTCATAATGCTTGTCTGTACCGCTGACATTTCTGGCCCTAAACTGCTAAGCATGTCCTTGCCTGAGCCGTCCTAACTCTCTACTGTGCTGCTGATGCCGCAGCCACTGCACCGCCATGCTAGCCACACACCTCCTGGCTGCCTACTGTGTTTCATAGTGCTTGACTGTACAGCTGCCATTTCTGGGCCTAAACTGCTAAGCATGTCCTTGCCTGAGCCGTCCTAACTCTCTACCGTGCTGCTGATGCCGCAGCCACTGCACCGCCATGCTAGCCACACACCTCCTGGCTGCCCACTGTGTTTCATACTGCTTGACTGTACAGCTGCCATTTCTGGGCCTAAACTGCTAAGCATGTCCTTGCCTGAGCCGTCCTAACTCTCTACAGTGCTGCTGATGCTGCAGTCACTGCACCGCCATGCTAGCCACACACCTCCTGGCTGCCCACTGTGTTTCATACTGCTTGACTGTACAGCTGCCATTTCTGGCCCTAAACTGCTAAGCATGTGTGGCACCCCAGGGGTCTGGTTTCCACAGTAACAGCAATGTTATGTCTGAGAGCAGGTGGGAGGTCTCTTGGTCAGGAATCCTATGCATGCCACACCTCCTGCCCAGTCCTGGGAGGGGAAGAACTTCCCCTATATAAACCTGGGGCTGAGGCAGGGTTGGAGAGTTCAGAGGGAGAGTTCAGCCAGGAGGGCTGACAGGGAGCTGTGGCTCCGGCTGGGCCCAGCTCCAGGGCCAGGCCTGAAGCAGCAATGGGAAGAAACAACAGGAGCTCTGTGGGAGCAGTGTTACAAGGAGTCAGGGGCTGGCAGCTGCAGAGCTCGCCCTGACTGAGAAGAGTTATCACCGGACCCGGAGTCCGAGGCTGTGGGGACTAACTCCTACCCAGCAGCAGAATCCGTCAGGCAGGGGATTTCAGGTCCTCTGGCCAAGAAACCCGAAGGCACGGTCACACGCGTGGGACCAGCACCGCCGTCGTGGAGCGGAAGCTACTAGAAGGCCCCGAGTCACCGGCCATACGGGTGAGCACCACACGGTACACTCAGGGACGTGGGCTACTTATACCCGCCTCTAGCAAGGTAGCCAGAAGAGTACAGTCAGTTTGGGAGGCCTACAACTCCGCCTGGCCAGGGGAGATCCCATCTGCTCAAGGACTGACCAGGCCCCGATCGCTAGCCAGTACTCCGGGAGGGTCTATCTTTATCACCAGTAAAGACCCTGAATTACACCGCATCGTCTCTGAGTGATTCCTGCTACCCCCATCATCCACGTCGGCTGCCCTGAGGCCATACCCCTCCCGTTGGGGGTGATACTATCACGCTGCACAATCCTACCACCGGCCTCAGCGGTCTGCCCTGCAGCGGCAGCTCCTTCGCTGCATTCAACGGGTGGCGTAGTCGTCCAACATCTACCGCTAATACATCGCCGCTCAGTTTGACTCCCTGGGCACGGACCGGGTCACCGCCACGAGACTACAACCCTCAAAAGATCCGGCTCCGGGTAAGCTCCCGTGCGCGCGATGCCGCGCGACGAAGGCCCAGGGGTGCGTCAACTTTTGGCGTAGTCGGCAGGATTTCGTGCCCGCAACCACCGGGTACTGCGTGCCTGAAAAAGACTGTTCAAACTTACCTGTGGTGAAGATTCCCGCCATCCGGCGCCATCTTCCGCTTCCTTCCCGCCATCGGTGGAGTTTTCCCGCCATCCGGCGCCATCTTCAGCCTTCTTCCCGCCATACGTGGAGTTTTCCCGCCATTGGACGCCATCTTGAGGACGCCGCGCGGGAAGAAGAGGGGCGTGGACTCCGAAAGCGCGCGAGAACTGAAGCCCCGCCTCACGTCCGGACGTTGCGTAAGGTCCTGGAAGGAGCCCAGCAGACGCCGACGTCACAGGAGCGCGACGGAAGGTCCTCAACCCTGACGATTCACTGCGGAGCCGCGGCCTACGGAAGAGGATCATCGCAAGGTAGGCCACGGTCCACTAGGGGGGAGAAGGATGCCGGATGCGGAGGAGAGCTTCACCGCTTCAACCCCCGCCAGCGCCACCGCTGTTGCGGTCATGCCTTTCACCATGCCCTATATCCCGGGGGCAGCCTGGCTACCCCAGTACTCAGGGGAGTCACATACCCTGCATGACTTTAGAGAAAAGCTGGATAGCCTCTTCCAGGTGTACCCCCTCACAGAGGAGCAAAAAGTGAGCATCCTGGTGGCCCAATTAACCGGGGCAGCCCAAAGGGAGGTAAAGTCCTGGCCACCTGGGAGGAGGACTGTCGCAGAGATACTAACCCAGCTAACTGAGGAGGAGCTGCAGTACTACCAATACGAGGAAAGCCAAGAGGACCCGGACGGGTCTGAGGACTACCCTCAGGAGGGAGCACAAAGAGGACATAGCTACTGAAGGGAAGTAGCGTGAATAAAGAGCTGTAAATAGTTACCCGTAAGGGTACAAGGACTGCTGCTAATTAAAATATGGTCCCCGTTGGGATTAGTGAATTGTTCCCCATGTGCCCCTATCTTAAACCAGGCTGAGGACTGTGAGCAGCCATTCCTTATCCCCACTGGCCGAGGACTGAGAGCGGCCATATCCTGTAAATAATTATGTGTTTCTAGTAATTTATGGGAGTCTTTGGTGGATTTACCGGGAATCCTTTGTACATAGTTGGAGCGTAACCCAGGACGGACTAAAGACTGTTAAGGACTCAGGGCAGGACAGACCCCTACCTGGTTACGTCTCCCTGTTTTGGTGAAATGGACACCTTGCTTTTCTTCAAAGACTGCGCCCGGTTGCGGACACGCCGTAACCATCTTTATGTGTTTTTCTTATTGTATTATTATTGTTATTATCTTGTTATGTTTTTCTAAAATATGTTTAGTCCCGGAGTACTAAATTTCACTAGGGGGGAATGTGGCACCCCAGGGGTCTGGTTTCCACAGTAACAGCAATGTTATGTCTGAGAGCAGGTGGGAGGTCTCTTGGTCAGGAATCCTATGCATGCCACACCTCCTGCCCAGTCCTGGGAGGGGAAGAACTTCCCCTATATAAACCTGGGGCTGAGGCAGGGTTGGAGAGTTCAGAGGGAGAGTTCAGCCAGGAGGGCTGACAGGGAGCTGTGGCTCCGGCTGGGCCCAGCTCCAGGGCCAGGCCTGAAGCAGCTATGGGAAGAAACAACAGGAGCTCTGTGGGAGCAGTGTTACAAGGAGTCAGGGGCTGGCAGCTGCAGAGCTCGCCCTGACTGAGAAGAGTTATCACCGGACCCGGAGTCCGAGGCTGTGGGGACTAACTCCTACCCAGCAGCAGAATCCGTCAGGCAGGGGATTTCAGGTCCTCTGGCCAAGAAACCCGAAGGCACGGTCACACGCGTGGGACCAGCACCGCCGTCGTGGAGCGGAAGCTACTAGAAGGCCCCGAGTCACCGGCCATATGGGTGAGCACCACACGGTACACTCAGGGACGTGGGCTACTTATACCCGCCTCTAGCAAGGTAGCCAGAAGAGTACAGTCAGTTTGGGAGGCCTACAACTCCGCCTGGCCAGGGGAGATCCCATCTGCTCAAGGACTGACCAGGCCCCGATCGCTAGCCAGTACTCCGGGAGGGTCTATCTTTATCACCAGTAAAGACCCTGAATTACACCGCATCGTCTCTGAGTGATTCCTGCTACCCCCATCATCCACGTCGGCTGCCCTGAGGCCATACCCCTCCCGTTGGGGGTGATACTATCACGCTGCACAATCCTACCACCGGCCTCAGCGGTCTGCCCTGCAGCGGCAGCTCCTTCGCTGCATTCAACGGGTGGCGTAGTCGTCCAACATCTACCGCTAATACATCGCCGCTCAGTTTGACTCCCTGGGCACGGACCGGGTCACCGCCACGAGACTACAACCCTCAAAAGATCCAGCTCCGGGTAAGCTCCCGTGCACGCGATGCCGCGCGACGAAGGCCCAGGGGTGCGTCACATGTCCTTGCCTGAGCCGTCCTAACTCTCTACCGTGCTGCTGATGCTGCAGCCACTGCACCGCCATGCTAGCCACATACCTCCTGGCTGCCCACTGTGTTTCATAATGCTTGTCTGTACCGCTGACATTTCTGGCCCTAAACTGCTAAGCATGTCCTTGCCTGAGCCGTCCTAACTCTCTACTGTGCTGCTGATGCCGCAGCCACTGCACCGCCATGCTAGCCACACACCTCCTGGCTGCCTACTGTGTTTCATAGTGCTTGACTGTACAGCTGCCATTTCTGGGCCTAAACTGCTAAGCATGTCCTTGCCTGAGCCGTCCTAACTCTCTACCGTGCTGCTGATGCCGCAGCCACTGCACCGCCATGCTAGCCACACACCTCCTGGCTGCCCACTGTGTTTCATAGTGCTTGACTGTACAGCTGCCATTTCTGGGCCTAAACTGCTAAGCATGTCCTTGCCTGAGCCGTCCTAACTCTCTACCGTGCTGCTGAAGCTGCAGCCACTTCACCGCCATGCTAGCCACACACCTCCTGGCTGCCTACTGTGTTTCATAATGCTTGTCTGTACCGCTGACATTTCTGGCCCTAAACTGCTAAGCATGTCCTTGCCTGAGCCGTCCTAACTCTCTACTGTGCTGCTGATGCCGCAGCCACTGCACCGCCATGCTAGCCACACACCTCCTGGCTGCCTACTGTGTTTCATAGTGCTTGACTGTACAGCTGCCATTTCTGGGCCTAAACTGCTAAGCATGTCCTTGCCTGAGCCGTCCTAACTCTCTACCGTGCTGCTGATGCCGCAGCCACTGCACCGCCATGCTAGCCACACACCTCCTGGCTGCCCACTGTGTTTCATACTGCTTGACTGTACAGCTGCCATTTCTGGCCCTAAACTGCTAAGCATGTCCTTGCCTGAGCCGTCCTAACTCTCTACCGTGCTGCTGATGCTGCAGCCACTGCACCGCCATGCTAGCCACACACCTCCTGGCTGCCTACTGTGTTTCAGAGTGCTTGACTGTACTTCTGATGCTGGGAAACGTACTCTCATGTGTTTGCACCCTCAAAAGGAGTTCTGAAAATAGGGCTAATTTTTAAAATGACTTAATGACAACAAGCCAGGACTTTTTCATCCTCAAAACAGGCCACTTTAGGGATCATTTTTGGATGGCTTGATAGAAAGCCTTTGTAATTCCCAAATGATTTTGTAACTAGCAGACCAATTGCAGGCCACAAGAAAAGGGATATTTTTTTCACTTCTGGTTTGGAGGCCATTATTTCTTCACAGTTAAAACAGCACAGTACACCTGTTTTGTCTCCCTATTAAATAGATATTATTTGGACATCGCTTATTCATTTAGAAAAGGGAAAGCCACTCAAACAGGGATAATTATTCCACTTAACGATGTGAAAATGCTACGGCTACTTCCATTGTGAAATACGCTGCTGCTTACGTTTGTAATATAATGATGGTAGGGTATGAGATATTTTTTGTCTTTTGTAGGTTTTGCATCTTTTTGCTAGTGTGAACATGCTCCTATTTCTTGCATGTGTACCATCTTAGACCTCAGTTCACATTGCTTGGATTTTTGCCTACCTTTGTCTGCCATCTCTAGTGAGATAGGGGGCTTCTCCGGAAAGTAAGCCCTGAAGTGGATTGGCCTTTTTATGCCATTACACATCACTATGTGGCATTGCTGAAGTTAGAGCTAAGTGTAGACACCTACTTTAGTGTTGGTTTTCGGCAGTATCCGTACGAGGATACTAATGCCAGTGCAGTGCGCTGTTCACTGCCTTATTGAAGGGCAACACCACAAAACTTACTGGCCCTAATTATATGGCAAGAACAATCTGCATATTGTAACTAGCCATCAGATTGTAGGACACTCTTTCCTCACTCGCTATACTTCCTCCCATCTAGGTTTATGGTTAGGTTGGATCCACAGCAATCAACAAGTTTTCTTGGTTGTGCAACACTTCTGTACGTGCAAGACGTATGCATAGTGAGAAGACATCACAGCTCACAGCCTAGCCATCCAGATACGGAGAAAAAGCCATAAAACACTGAAAAATTGTACAGATAGTGTGTGACAACACAGCTGGGAGGAGAATAGTGAGGGAGGAGAATAGTGAGGACTGTCATATATGTTTTATCAGGGCATCTAGGGGATTTGAAGTGCCATTGATTTGGATGAAACCAAATGTCTTGGAGAAGTTTGGTGAAGCTGGTAAATGTAAATGTAATCTGCTCGTCTGTATTCATTATTTTATGTTTTACACACACACCCCTTTTCTAACCCTAGCTAGGGTTGGGTTAGAGTTAGGGTAAGGTACAGGGTCAGATATAGGGCTAGTGATAGAGCTAGGTTATCAGGTCCCTCAGCATTTGAACAACCATTACACAATGGAGTTGTGCTGTTCCAGCTCCATACATTGAATAAATTCTGCTACCAGGGACCTGCTAGCATCGGATCATCAAGGGTGACTGTTGCCTGATCCACAACTGATCTGAAATTGATTTCCTGATTTGCGTGCATGCTCTGAAGACCGTCGGTGATCTGAAGACGACCGGACAGGTTACAATGAGGAGCGGAGGAGCCGGTATTTATTTTTTTACATTTTGATGGCCTTTTATGGTTCTGCAAAATAAATTTTGCTGAATCCGCTTGGAAGCAAATTACAAACACTCTACATTTTGGTGAATGTGGATTTTTGTAAAATTCAAGTAGAATTCCACTCCAATTTATTCACTCATCTCTAGGATATAGGTACAGTTTCGAAATGTAGAAGACATAGTTAGTAGTGTTGAGCCACCCCCGTAGTGTTCGAGTTCGGTTCGGTTCGTCGAACACCCGTGTGTTCGCCGAACTGTTCGTCGAACTGTTCGTCGAACACCTTCGAACACCGTTAAAACCAATGGCAGGCAAACAAAAACACATAGAAACACATAGAAAACACCTTCAAAGGTGTCCAAAAGCTGACAAACTGCTCAGAAGACACAACTAACACATGGAAAAGTGACAAGTACATATAGTCATGCGAAAAGAAAAGAGGTGGAGGAGTAAAAGGAGGGGGAGACACAGATATAGGCATGTCATGCCCTTCTAAAATCCAAAAAGTGAGAAGCCGAGACGGCCAGTCCGCTCCTGCCCGTGCCACCTCCGTGTCGCCGGGTTTGTGCCAGAGCCGCGGTGAACCCTGACGGCCAGCCCCCCTCTCCCAATACTGGTGCCTGTCCGCTGGTGGGTCGAGAGAGCCCCCCTGTGGTGGAGGCAGCTCTAAGCTTTTTAATTTAAATTGTCCCTCTAATTTGAATAAATACACTTTAAATCCATTTACAAGGATCTATTGGAGGGCAAGTCTCATGCCAGCAGCCGCATAATTCCAGCTCCAGTAGCGTCCACTAAAGCTGCTGCAGTTAAAAAGCTTTTATAAGGATCGAGCTCGGCTGTCCACCGCAAGGCATCCTAGTGCCAGTCCCAGCCCCTATGCCTTGGGGTGCCTCCTGATGCTCTTCACTAAGTATCCCGTGGTCCCGAAGCATTTCCTTTGAAAAAATTAAGTGTCCAAACTACAGGTGGTGTAGCTTGCTTAACAGCCGGGATAATCCGCTGACTAGCAGACACTGCTACTAGGCACAAAGTATTTCCTGGGCTAGATGCAGTTAAAAATTTGTAAGTAGATACTCTCGTTGGATGCTGAGAAAGCATTCCATAGAGTCTCCTGGCACGCCATATATGATTCTCTTAAAAAGCTTGGGGTAGGGGTCTAGGGGACCCTTTTATAGCCAAAATCACGGCCCTGTATCACAATACGTCACCTAGGCTGAAGATAAATGGAACTGTAGCACCGAGGGCTCGGTTGCTACAGACGTATTGCACCTCACCCAGAGGTGTGATATCTCACTCTCAGATAAGGATGGAGTGTGGATCAGGACCCGACACCTGCATGCATTACACCACATTGCCGTGGGGCAGGGCGACCAATATGCCCCTGAGATGGGCACGACAGTCCCTGTCCCTGGCTGGAGTGGGGGGAGGGAACACTGAGGAAGGGGAACCCTGCAGTGCAGGAGCAGGGAGGAAGCAGTTCCTGGGTGCATTGAGAAGGGAGTATAAAAGGTGGGCACCATCTTAGTTCAGTGCAGAGAAGTCTGAGCAGAAGTGGCAGGGAGCAGGGGCTCTGCATGAGCTCTGCTCCGGAGGCGGGCCTAGTAACAGAGGCCCAGGCCTGCAAGAGGGAGAAGGAAGGAAGAGGAGCGGAGAAGGCTCCAGGAACGAGGAATGAAGGGATCCCAGGGGTGCGGACGGGCGAGTCGCCACCGCACGCCCGAATCCACCTGCGTGGAGGGGTCAGGCCAAAGGGGGAGACCGGTCCCCGAACTAGTGGAGGCAGGAAACGACCCTCAGCTAGAAACCGGAGGCTCTGACATTTTATGTGGCGCAGCCCCTTGCTCCACCCGCTAGGAAGGCACCACATAGGGTCAGGGAAACTGGCGCCAAGTTTACCAAGAGGAGGCCCGAGGCAGCCGGACAGAAGTGTTGGTAAGAAAGGCCAGACAAAGGACACACAAAGGGGGTCCTGTGAAGCGCTCCAAAGTTATCTGGGAGTTGTCTGAGCCCCTCACCTGGTGAGCACAGTACGACGTGGGCAGCCGTTACCTGCAGACGTGGTCTGGATAATAAGAACTGTGAGTAAAGGCCCTGAACTGCATCACTGACTCCGTGTCGTTACTGCTGCTGCCCTGCACCATCACCCCCATCCTCCGCATACACTGCCCTGAGGCTATACTCCTCCCGTGGGGAGTTATGCTATGCTCTGCTGCACCCACAACACCAGCCTTAGCGGTCTGCCCTGTAGCGGCGGTTCACTCTGACCGCAATCCACGGGTGGCGTAGTCGGACATTTAAACATCAAAACCACATAAATAGTTCCGCCACTGGTTTGACCGCCCTGAGCCACGGAACCGGATCGCCGCCACGAAGACTACAACCACCAGCATCCACCAAAAAGGGTCCGGCTCCGGGTGTCCCAAGGCCCAGGGGGTGCGTCAGAACATTTTCATCACCTTTCACAATCACCAATGGGACAAGGCAGGGATGTCCTCTGTCCCCTCTCTTATACATCCTAGTGACGGAGCACCTGCTCTCATCAATTCGCCATAACCCCAATATTAGGTGGATTGAGGTGGGAGGCACCGAGTACAAGTGCTCTCTATTTGCTGATGATGTCCTAGTATATATCACTCAATCACATATATCCATCCCTGCTGTTATGGCTGAAATAGATCACTTTGTTACATGGTAAAATGTTAAAATCAATGCAGCGAAGTCTGAGGCCCTCGATGTCTCCCTCCCTAAATCCATATAGGATTCCATCCAGTCCAACTTTCCCTTTGCCTGGCCCTCACAGGGTATCAAATACTTAGGAATTCCTATTCATAGAGACCTCTCCCATCTATGTTATCTTAATTTTGGGCCCTTTATTGAACAATTCCATACAGACCACGGTTGGCAAGTTAGAACTGTAAGATTCACTACGTGAACCACTGGTGTTTTGTGGAAAAGCACATGTACACCGCGTTCCAAATTATTATGCAAAAAGTGTTTAGGAGTCATTAGGGAAGAATTTGTTTGTTTGTCAGTTAAACTCATTGATGGTGATGTGTGTCAGGGCTCTTTATATCACTGTAAGCAATTGCAGACACCTGTGCTAATTAGTTTGGCAGGTGTGTCCAATGAAAGGCAAGACTACTTAAGAAGGCTCTCTCACATTATTAAGCAGCCTACATTTTCTGCCAAAATGGGAAAGAAAAAGGATGTGTCGGCTGCTGAGAAGCAACAAATTGTGGAGTGTTTAGGTCAAGGCATGACTACAATCAACATTGTGCGATGATCAGGATGAAGTGTCTTGGCAATCAAGAAGTATGTAGCTGATTCACAGTACACACGTGTGCGTGCTGATAAGGGCAAATTGAGAACTCTTTCCTACAGGCAATTACGTCAGGTTGAAACAGCAGCGGCAAAAAAGCCTTGTCATAGCAGCAGACAAGTTTTTGAAGCTGCTTGTGCCTCCAACGTCCCCCGAACAACAAGATGCAGGGTCCTTCAGAGGTTTGCAGCTGTGCATATGCCATCCTGTCGACCTCCTCTATCCACTTCACACAAGCAGAAACGGCTCCAGTGGGCCAAACATTACATGAAGACTGATTTCAAAACTGTTTTGTTCACGGATGAGTGCCGTGCAGCGCTCGATGGTCCAGATGAATGGAGTGGAGGATGGCTGGTTGATGGACACCCCACGCAAACACGGCTACAGCGCCAACAAGGAGGAGGTGGAGTAATGTTTTGGGCTGGAATCATGGGGAGAGAGATTGTCGGCCCCTTTAGGATCCCTGAAGGCGCTAAAGATGAACTCCATAATGTATGTGGATTTTCTCAAACAGCACTTCCTGCCATGGTTCAAGAAGAAGAACCGTGTATTTCACAGCAAGATCATTTTTCTGCATGATAATGCACCATCTCATGCTGCACATAAAACATCTGCATCTCTGGCTGATATGGGCATAAAAGGGGACAAACTTATGGTGTGACCCCCATGCTCCCCTGACCTCTACCCCATTCAGAACCTTTGGAGCATCATTAAAAGGAGTGTCTATGATGGCGGGAGGCAGTTCACATCTAAGCAACAGCTCTGGGAGGGTATTCTGTCCTCATGCAAAACAATTGAAGCAGAAACCATCCAAAACCTGACAAATTCAATGGACGAGAGAGTTCAGAAGCTCCTTTCGAACAAGGGGTCCTATGTGAAAATGTAACATCACCTAGAATAAAGTTTTGAGTTGAAAACTGTTTGATTTCAGTTTCTAACAACCTGCTAATGCTTATAATTTCAAAAATGACCATTTTTTTGGACTTTATTAAAATGAAAAGGTTGATCGAAAAGTTTGGGGGATCTAAGAGTGTGGCAACCCAGTAGTCATGATTACTTCGAATTCTGACAATATGAGGGTCATGCTGCAGGTAGTGCAGCAAGAAGGCACTTATGTGTCTTGCGCATCTCGGAGCCCCAAAATTATTTTCCGGGCTAGATGCAGCTAAAAATTATTTTTAATTTTAAATCTGGTGAAGCTTATTATAGATGGCCTAATAGGATCAGTGCTGCACACTGCTACAAAGCCCAAATTATTTTCCAGTCAAGATACAGATAAACATGATTAGTAATTTGAAAGCTTAAAACGGTTGGTAGGGTGATTTTAACCAATCATCAAGCTTTTACTCTCCCCAGGATGACACAGGGGTAGAAAAGTCGTTTCGGATCCATGATTTGTTCATCTTTATGAACGTGAGTCTGTCTACATTATCAGTGGAGAGCCGCGTGCGCTTATCTGTCAGCACACCACCAGCAGCGCTGAACACACGTTCAGACAGAACGCTGGCTGCGGGGCATGACAAGATCTCCAAGGCGTAAGTGGCTAGCTCCGGCCATTTATCCAGATTGGAAGCCCAAAAAGAGCAAGGGTCCAGTGACACAGTCGTGGCTTCAATGTTTACTTGGAGATACTCCTGTACCATCGTCTCTAGGCGTTGACTATGTGTCAGACTTCTTGTCTCCTGTGGCCTTGCAAAGGATGGGCTAAAAAAGTGGTGAAATGATTCCGCAAAATTGATGTTACCAGCAGATACTGTGGTTCTGTTACGGTTTGAGTGCTGAACACTTGACGGTCCCACGGTTGGCAAGTTGGAACTGTGAGATTCACTACGTGCACCACTGGTATTTTGTGGAAAAGCACATGTAAGATTCTGCAACAGTCTCTGCTGATACTCCTGCATGCGTGCATCCCTTTCTATGGCAGGAATAATTTCTGCAAATTTACTTTTGTACCGGGGATCTAACAGTGTGGCAACCCAGTAGTCAGGATTATTTCTAATTCTCACAATTCGAGGGTCATGTTGCAGGTAGTGCAGCAAGAAGGCACTCGTGTGTTGCGCATCCAGGAGCACCAAGTCCCTGTTGTGTTGGTGGCGAGGTAGCAATCATGCTTCCTTCCTCTGTCCTCTCCCCCCAACCTCGCACAACAGAAATGTGATCAAGGTCTCCCTCATCTGATGAGTCTTCCATCAGTTCGTCCTCCACTTCTTCCTGGGCTCCTGCACCTTCCTCACTAGTTTGGCTGCTACCATGCGCCCTGGTAAAATCATCTCCCCCACCCTCACATGCCTGCCGCCTTGGTGCTGCCGACCGTCTGGACCTTGCAGATGTTAGCCCTTCCGCATACAACTCCTCCTCCTCTACTTCCTCCACCTCCTCTTGTGCCACCACCTGACTCCGAATTCTGTTTAACATGTGCTCCAGCATGTAAATCACCGGAATAGTCATGCTGATAATGGCATCGTCAGCACTAAACATCTTCGTCGCCATTTCAAAACTGTGCAGAAGGGTGCATAGGTCCCTGATCTGAGACCACTCCTCCAGCGTGATTTGCCCCACCTCTGAATCTTGTTGGCCCAGGCTATACGTCAGAACGTATTGCACCAGGGCTTGTCGGTGCTGCCACAGTCGCTGCAACATGTGCAGAGTTGAATTCCACCGGGTAGGCACATCGCATTTTAGCCGGTGAAGTGGCAGGCCCAACGACTTCTGTAGAGATGTAAGTCGCTGAGCTGCGGGATGCGAATGGCGGAAGTGAGCACACAGCGACCGTGCCCTCTGCAGAAGGCCATCTAGTCTGGGATAGTGGGCTAAAAATTGCTGGACAACCAGGTTCAACACGTGAGCCATACAAGGCACGTGTGTGACATTGCCCCGGCGAAGGGCCGCACTCAGGTTTGCAGCATTGTCGCACACGGCCTTCCCTGGTTTCAGGTCCAGTGGAGACAACCATTCATGAAATTGGTTCTCCAGAGCTGACCACAACTCCTCAGCTGTGTGACTCACATTTCCCAGACATTTCAATGTAAAAACCGCCTGATGACGTTGAGCCCTACTGCCAGCATAGTAAGGAGGTGTGCAGGATCCCTTCTGCGCAGTTAGAAAGCTTGTGGCATGACCAGACAGCCTTTGGGTGCAGGTGGAAGACCGAGAGGAGGTTGAGGAGGCAGAAGCAGTGGAGGAAAAATGACATAAAGAGGATTGACGCACAACTCGTGGGGACGGCAAGACTTGGACAGCAGCCCCTTGTCCTGCTGTCACCATAGTTACCCAGTGCCCAGTCAGCGACATGTAACGCCCCTGTCCATGCCTACTCGTCCAAGTGTCTGTGGTGAAATGCACCCTGTCACACACAGAGTTTCTCAAAGAAGCGGTGATGTTGTGTGCGACATGCTGGTGGAGCGCAGGCACACCTTTCTTTGAGAAGTAGTGCCGACTGGGCATCTGGTACTGGGGCACTGCGACGGACATAAGGTCTCGAAAATCCTCTGTGTCCACCAGGCGGAAAGGCAGCATTTCTGTAGCCAAGAGCTTGCAGATGGTGAAATTCAACCTCTTAGCTTTCTCATGGCTAGGAGGAAATGGTCTTTTACTTGTCCACATCTGAGGGACCGAGGGCTGGCTATTGTGCTTAGACGGGGTTGATAAGGGTGTCCCCGGCAAACTGCCGGTCTGTGAGGAAGATGCAGGCGGACATGTTAGGTTGCCTTGATCCAAAGGTGGTGCTATCGATGTCGGACAGCGCTCAAGACCAGCTGGTGTTACCACCTCCAAAGAAAATGATGACCTGCCAATCACGCTGGCTGTTGCGGGTAAAGAGGTGGCAGGTCTGCGCCCCAAAACAGGTGTGACTGCTGTCCCCCCAGTCACAGAGGATGAAGAGGCCGCGGATGCACAAGATATGGCAGATGGTGGTTGGCCCGGCCGGCTAGACCGCATTGTAGCACACTGAGCTTCCCACTGCAACTTATGCTTCATGTCCATGTGCCGGTTCATGCATGAAGTACTCAAACTATGTATTTTTTGGCCTCTACTTAGCTTTTGCTGACAAATGTTACAGATAACACGAGTTGGGTCATCTTTATCGATCTGAAAAAATGCCCAGGCTATGCAAGGCTTAGCACCCATGTGACCTGAAGAGCCACCACGACTTGTGGTGAGAGGCAGAGTTGTGTTTGAGGATGCAGTTGTTGACGTGCTTCCAGTACTACGTCTCTGTCCAGGAAGGCGCAACCTGACCTCGTCGTCACTAGCATCTTCCTCCACCTCCTCTGCTGACCTCATCTCTTGGCTGACTGTGGGTTGACAGTAAGTGGGATCTCCAACCTCATCATCATCACCCTGTGCGTTATCACACCCGTCGTCCTCAGAGCCAACCTGTTCCTGCCCTGACAAAAAACTAAAGTTGTCGCTCCAATCAGGTATTTGAGTCTTATCATCGTCTTCCTCATTGTCTCCACCAACAGGAGTTACAGTTTGGGAATGAGGGTCTACATTATGGTCAGAACCTTCTGCGTCTGGTCCTGGATCCGACTCATAAAGATTCTGGGCATCAGTGCAGATCATTTCCTCGTCTGGATTCACAGAAGCGCTGGAGTCGACCTCTGATTCCCAGGCTATAGTATGAGTAAACAGCTCTGCAGACTCAACCATCTGTTCTACCTCATACTCAGACGGGCAGCTGGAGATTTGGGAGCTGTGAGGAAGCAAGTGCGATTTGGGTGACACCTTTGAGGACTGGAGTATTTGTGATGTTGAAGTTGATGTGGAGGAGAGCCCACTTAAAGGAGCACTTGATATCCGTTGAAGCACCTGCTGTTTTTGTGCCTCATCTGGAATTTGTAGCGATTGGCGTGGCCGTAAGAAAGGGATCTTATCACATTGTCCGCTAAAAGAAGTAGACATTTTAGTTTGGCTGGAAGATGGTCTTTCTTCTGCACCTACCCCACGGACACAACCTTTTTTCCCCTTCCCAACACGCCTATTCCCCTTTCCACCAGCAGCAGGCCTTTTTCCACTCATTTTGGTGGTTAACTAATTCACAACTCTGGAGTTGTTTGCACAAAAAAACAATGGATGGTAACCGAGCAGAGCTGAGTGGCCAAACTGTGGTATTAGGCCAAAACTATTGGCTGGGTTAGATGCAGAAAAAAATTATTTTTAATTTGCAACCTGATGGAGGTCAGTATAGATGGACTAATAGACCAAGTCCCACACACCGCTAGAAGCCCAAATATTTTTTCAGAGCTAGATGCAGAAAATTTTTTTATTCAATTTGCAACCTGATGGAGGTCAGTATAGATGGACTAATAGACCAAGTCCCACACACTGCTAGAAGCCCAAATATTTTTTCAGAGCTAGATGCAGAAAAAAAATATTTTTAATTTGCAACCTGATGGAGGTCAGTATAGATGGACTAATAGACCAAGTCCCACACACCGCTAGAAGCCCAAATATTTTTTCAGAGCTAGATGCAGAAAAAAATTATTTTTAATTTGCAACCTGATGGAGGTCAGTATAGATGGACTAATAGACCAAGTCCCACACACCGCTAGAAGCCCAAATATTTTTTCAGAGCTAGATGCAGAAATTTTTTTTATTCAATTTGCAACCTGATGGAGGTCAGTATAGATGGACTAATAGACCAAGTCCCACACACTGCTAGAAGCCCAAATATTTTTTCAGAGCTAGATGCAGAAAAAAATTATTTTTAATTTGCAACCTGATGGAGGTCAGTATAGATGGACTAATAGACCAAGTCCCACACACCGCTAGAAGCCCAAATATTTTTTCAGAGCTAGATGCAGAAAAAAAATATTTTTAATTTGCAACCTGATGGAGGTCAGTATAGATGGACTAATAGACCAAGTCCCACACACCGCTAGAAGCCCAAATATTTTTTCAGAGCTAGATGCAGAAAAAAATTATATTCAATTTGCAACCTGCTGGAGGTCAGTATAGAAGGACTAATAGAACAAGTCCCACACACTGCTAGAAGCCCAAATATTTTTTCAGAGCTAAATGAAGAAAAAAATTATTTTTAATTTGCAACCTGATGGAGGTCAGTATAGATGGACTAATAGACCAAGTCCCACACACTGCTAGAAGCCCAAATATTTTTTCAGAGCTAGATGCAGAAAAAAATTATTTTTAATTTGCAACCTGATGGAGGTCAGTATAGATGGACTAATAGACCATGTCCCACACACTGCTAGAAGCCCAAATATTTTTTCAGAGCTAGATGCAGAAAAAAATTATATTCAGTTTGCAACCTGATGGAGGTCAGTATAGATGGACTAATAGAATGATGCTATGCCCAAAAGATTTTACTTCACTAGGTGCAGTAAAAAAATTGGTATTCTATACACAGGTGGTATATCTTGCAACACAGATAGGCTACTCCACTGACTAACACACTCTGCAATAGGCCAAAAAGGATTAGCTTTGCTAGATTCAGCCAAATGCTGTGAAAAAAACTTGCACAGCACTGGCACAGACCTGCCTGGCAAAAACTGATAGGAACTGATGTAACCTAGTCCTGAAAAGGACTCCAATTACAATTAGTCTTTACTCCCACAATCTATCTATTTAAGAGCACAGACCTGCCTGATAAAAGTCGTAGGAAATGCTGTAACCTAGTCCTTAAAAGGACTGCAATCACAACTATTCCCTACTCCCAAGCTATCTGTATATTTGTGCGAAAATTGGCTTGAAATTAACAAGGTATAGCGCACACAGCAACAGCGGTGCCGTCTAACACGCAGCTGCAGCAGTGAGAAAATGGTGGCGACGGGGAAAATGGCTTGGTCTTATAGGGCAAGGACATGTGACATACACTGCCAATCACACATGCCCTTGCTTGTGTGAAAAAAAGCACTTCGCTCCGTGTGTGCGCTGCTGATAGGCTGACAGATTGCACCTCCCCACTGCAAATGCGGGAAAGAGAAAAAAAAATGGAGATCTTCATTGTTCCTGCAGAGATCCATCCCCTGCCCCTCCCCCCGCCCCGCTGTACACTCAAACTGCGTATTAACATTAATTTTCATCATTACTGAGAAAAAATCCAGTTATGATTTTGGTGCACGAACAGTTATCGAACATAACCTCGAACAGCCGAATTTTTCTCAAATTGTTCGTGTTCGCCGACCGGCTCGAACACCGCCCAAAACAGCTCGAATTTGAGATTGGCGAACAGTTCGAGTAGAACAACGCTCATCTCTAATAGTTAGTTACTATCAGCAATAAAACAAACAAAGAGTATTTTTTATAAGATTTATTTAAAAAAATATACATTTGGGGACTATCAAGTTTTCTCCATCCTGCTAACAGTTCCAGTACTTCTCCACTTTGTGCACAGGATGTCCATTGATAGATGTTTCACACTGAAGTTTCGTAAAATATGACTTCCACTCTCTCCAGTTTTTCATAGATCTCGTAACTGGGTGTTCCAACTTTAACTACTTTAACAGTTCCAATGCTTTTCCACTTGGTGGCCAGGATGTCCACGGCACGGTTACTTGCCTCCTTCAGCCCTGGATTATAGATTTGACTTGTGAGTCTCCTCAACCCTTTAAACACGTCTTCCAATTTTGACGGATAGAGTTCTTCATAGGGTAAAGCGTCTCTTATCATAGTGAGGTGTTTCAGGACAGCGTCTACCTCGTCTACCATATACAGCATTTCGGTACTGTGGATCATCATCTTCACCAGAAGGGCAGGTTCTTTTTGCCCGAGTTGTTCATATATTTTGCAGGACTTTTCGCCATTAGCACATAACAGTTCTTCTACGTTGTTACATCCGATGTAAGGCAGACAATGCAACAAGGCTGCAATACCGGATGCCTTAACCTGCTGGTCTTTGCTGTGTAACTTTATCAGTAAGTCAGGCAGGCATCTCCTGACGTGGTGACTGAAGCCTCTCTTGTCCCTGTTGCAGTTCTGGGCGAGATCTGCAAATAGTGAAGTAGAGTATGTGCGGATCAGTGGGTTTGGGATGTTTAGGTAGTCTGTACAACGATGGACAATTCTCCCAAAAGCACTGCCAAGTTTTGATCTTTTCAGCAGTGTGACAAACTTTGAAAGGGCTTGTAAGCTTTTGATGACAACTTTTAGCTTCCTATGATCCGTTAGTTTACTGTAAAGGCAGCCATAGATGACGTCTTTCACTTGATGCACCTGTCTTGGTGCACCTATACTGGCATTTCCCATAGCTTCTACAGCAAGACAGACCTCAAGCTCGTCCGAGCTGTCCATCTTTGAAGCCATGAATAAGATCAAGTCTTTTGCCATTTTCCCCTCCAGGAGCTCAGGATGAAGTAGGAGCTCCGAGAAGAACATGATGCTGATGAGTTTGCTGGTTCTTACAGCAGATCTCATTGCTATAAGCAGGTAATGGATGACCTTTTTCCTTTTCTCATCAGTTAAGACACAAGTAATGTAACGACACATCGCAGTCTGGGTTGTGTCTGTGTCTTGGAGGACATGAGAGTCATCCTGATGGTTAATGAACCCATAGCTAGGGTGCAGAAGATGATAATAAAAATCAAAGCTGTCACATGGTCCAGCTTGGTGTTGTGTATGGACAATCAAGTCATCCACTGTCAGTATATTCTGCGCTGCACTTATCTCATTCCAAACTCTGATTGTTTTGGTGGAAATCAGATCCAGTGTTTTCAGTTCGCTGCTCTGTGGATGTTCCTCATCGATTTCCAAGAGCTCCATGACGTCTTTGGAGCGGTATACAGCAATGTTAGCCAGGAGCGTCATAGCTGCACCAGTTATTCCCTGATGTCTCTCACTTTCTGCTTTGAGCATGAGACAGTAGGTCTCATCAATCAGCTCATCAGTCAGAAAGTTCTCAGTGTCCGCTCTGGCAGATGTTACGGTTGCCAAGAACAGGAGGGCATTCACCAAATCCTGTCCATCCAGATCATGCAGATGTTCTATAAGCACGCTGGTCATGGTCTTCATTTCTTCAGGCTCATATGATGTGACAATGCCTGGAATAGTGTCCTCCAGGAGTGGGACAGCGAGCAGATCCAGCAAGGCCAACAGGTCTTTATGTTGATCGCTGGATGCCATGCTGGAATGCTTCATCATGTAATCAGAGGAAATCTGCCAAGAAAGGAATATTATGTTAGAAGAAATGTCATGTAAATTATCAATGGAATTAACATTCATTAATTGAAGGTAAATTATCATTATTTCTACAATATAAATGCAAATAATAAAATGATATTTCACATTACAGCTGGAGAACAGATGAGGATGCAGCAAACGCCATATTGAAAACCAATGGATGCTGTGGGTTTTCGTTACATACATTACCCATTGTCACAGGGGGCTTCACCGTGCCGGGTAAGGTAAGCCCTCAGCCTTTTTATTCCATTACACATCACTATGTGGCATTTCTGAAGTTTGAGCTAAGAACAGACTCCTTTTGTAATGTTGGTTTTTGGCAGGATCGGTACCAGGATACTAATACCGATACAGTGATCTGTTCACCTCCTTATGGGAGGACAACACAAAACTTACTGGACTTAATGATATGGAAAGAACAATCTGCATGCTTTAATATGAGATCAGAACCCGTCAGTAGTTACTAATCTGCGGTTTATCACTTTTTGGCATTACTCTAGTGGGGGGAGCCCAGTTAATTTACGGAGTGCGTGTCTCCAGAAGCACAAGCTGGATACAATGTATTGGGCGCTACAATGTACGAGCACAACACTATTTGCAATTTTTACTCTGCAATATCCACTGAAAAATAACCCATAAAGTCAAAGTTGTTTCTTCACAGTAGATGAATTTCTAGAGATGTGTAATGTCTAAATGGGGTCACTTGAAGGAGGATTCTGCTGTTCTGGCACTTAGGGCCTCTGCAAACTATTCCAGTAGAAAACATGCTCCAAAAATCATATCGTGCTCCTTCCCTCTGGAGCCCGGCCGCGTTACCATAGAGTAGATTCTGCCCACAGATGGGAGATCACTGCACTCAGGAGAAATTGTACCACTCATTGTGGCTTCCAGTTTCTCCTGTTACCCTTGTGAAAATGAGAAGTTTAGGACTAAAGCAACATCTATGTTAAACAGAAAATGTAATTTTTCATTTCTTTCTAAAGAGTTAACAAGCTTTCTGAATGTGGTTTTGAATACAATCAAGGGTGCAGATTTTAAAATTGGGTCTTGTTTGCTGGTTTTCCTGACATATAGGCCCCTCTAAGTTACTTCAAAGGTGAAATGGTCCCTAAAAATCTAGGTTTTGTCAATTTCATTAAAGAAATGAAAAATTGCTGCTAAACTTTTAACCCTTCTAACTTCCTAACAAAGAATTTTTTTTAAGAATGATGCAAATGTAAAGTAGATATGTGCAAGGGCGTCCATAGAAATCATGGAGCCCATAGCAAAAGTCTGAAAGGGCACCTACATCACCCCCACCATAAAAACAAGAAAAAAGCTAAAATAATCAACAGGTACTCTTAAACCCAGGCATGCATGTATTGGTTATAGGCCAAACCTTGTATAAGGAAAAGATTGTCTGGAAATAGAAGGCAATGTCATTTTTAGAGCTAGGCTTTGATTTTTTTCACATTTGAGTAAAGTAAAACACTTACATCTAATAAGATATGTTCCTTGTAACAGTCAAAATAAGTAGCAGGGATGAGAAGATAAAGCAGGACAACCTGAAACAGCAAAATATATAGAAAGTATTTACTTTACATGGGAACTGAACCTTCAACAAATTGTATAAATCAATGATAAAATGATCAATGAGCGCTATTCCTCCCATCAAGTGCACACATTGCAACTTATGCTTAAATGTTACACAATATTATAGTTACCCTTTAACTACTTTTAAATGTGATGTCAATAGTAGCAATAAAGAATTCAGCTGATATCTTAGTAATAGACAGGGATCTTCTTGTCAAGATTTCAGCTCTGTAGTAGTTTATCCACCCTAAAATGAAGAATAGATTGGTCAGATTTTATTCTTTTATTTTTAAGCAGGAAATGTTTGTTATATTAACCTCAGAATACTTACAGTAATAGCTGGTGAATTCCACAATGTAAATCAGGTTTCTTAGCCAAAAACAAACTTTAAAGTAGCGTTTTCAATGCTCCACAAGGAAAAGTGTGATAAATTCCGAGCAGTAGTGTTATTCCAACCTATAATACGAGTCACAGATTAGATTTTACCATTTTATTTTCTCCAGTCCTGTGTGTACAGCGATGGTAGACCCCATCAGCACAAATCACAACTTGACACAGGTTTTATTTTAGATCTAAACCAAATAATTTTCAGCTTTAAGCCATGTTCACACGTCCAGTATTTGGTCAGTATTTTACAGCAATAAGAAATGCTCAAATAGGCAATTAAGTGACACAATCAGCCAACAAGTAACCGAATGATAGTCGTTAAATGCCATAAATTGGCTTGTACAACCCCGGCCTAAATCAATGGTCGGTGCCAACAGCCAGCACCTCCGCCATTATACTCACCCTAAAGATGTCCGGCTCTCTGCTGTGTCCTGTACACGCTGAAGGTCTCTTCTCAGCTGATGCACGGTGGTGACTGACGTCCCCTCTGTGGTCCTTGACCAGACAGAGTCAGGAGGAAGATCTGAAGGAGATGAAGATATATTGATGCTATAATACATGGGGTCATAATACGTTGAGCAGCTTGCCATGCCCCATACACAGTAAATAGCTGGCTGCCATTATTATTACTATTCTTTATTTCTAAAGGGAACCTGTCACCTGATTTCTCCGTCCCAAACCCCGGGAGCATGAACTGCAGTCTGCCAGCACAATTGCAGCAAGGTACATTATGTACAATGAAGAGCGAGCCGGAAACCATAGCCAGAGACAAGACTAGTCCAGCACTAGTCACTCGCCCACTGGCGGAGAATCATAGAGTGACTGCAGACTTGTAGACCGGACCACCCTGGTAATTCCAGAGTGCTGTACATGTGGAGCGGGTTCACATATATGCATACAGTACAGCAAGAGATGAATGCATTTTTGCTCTTTATCCCCCCTCCCACCTTATAATCTCCATCTATCTATCAACGTTCACATCAGCGTTGTTGTCACGTGATCGCAGGGCATCAGTGGGCTGTCATGACAAACGGGAGTCTGCAGAAGACCCCCGTGCCTTTCATTGTGAATCTCCTGAGATCGCCGGCTCATAAAAAAAAAAAATACACATATTTGGTATCATCGCATTAAGAAATGTTCAATCTATCAAAATATTAAGTAATCAGGTCAGTAAATGGCGTAACGAGAAAAGAAATCCAAACTCCAGAATTACGTTATTTTGGCCACCGCAATATTGCAATAAAATGCAACTAGAGGCGATCAAAACATTGTATCTACCCCCGAAATAATTTAAAATGACAGCTCCGTGCACAAAAAATAATCCCTCACCCGACCCCAGATCCCGAAAAATGATAACGTTACGGGTCTTGGAAATAATAATATGGAAAAAATAATGATGGGATAAAAACGAGCAGTCTTATAATTAACAGCACAGAATAGATTTACCTCCAAATGGAGAAGTCCTCAGTCAATGACTTCAAGAAAATCCAGAAATAATCCGATAATCCAGAAGTAATTCGATAATCCAGATGTAATCCACTAATCCAAAAGTAAACCGCTAATCCACAAGGAAATCGCAAATAATTCGCTAATCCACAAGTAAACCGCTAATCCACAAGGAAATCGCAAATAATTCGCTAATCCACAAGTAAACCGCTAATCCACAAGGAAATCGCAAATAATTCGCTAATCCACAAGTAAATCGCTAATCCACAAGAAGAAGATCTAAGTAAGTGCTGTCAGAAGACGAACAAATACCAAGTCTGACCGGTGTGAGATGGGACGGAATGTTTATAGGTTCCGCTCTATTGTGACATCACTCACCAGTGTGACATCACTGCCAGCTTCCATATAAGGTAAGTGATGATGTCACAATGCAGCGTAGTAACCAATACTTTTTAACCCCTTAGATACCGCCATCAATTGTGACAGCGGAATCTAGATGGCTATTGCAGGGGAAGGGCTTACTCTTAAGCCTATGGTAACCTGAGGCCAAGTAATGGCTTTAGGTTAGCCATCTTTGGGGCCTGGAATATGCAGGGTCCTACATGTGAACTGTCAATATAAAACAGACAGACCTAATATTCTGCAGTACTGAAGTATTGCAGGATATTAGATCAGTGACTGTAAAGTAAAAGTTAAAGCTACGTAAAAAATAAATCTAAATAAAGTATGAAATAAAAGTATTCTGCTACTAAACTTGAAAGTGAAAAAAAAAGTACACATTTGTGGTATCTACCCATATGAAATGATCCAAACTGTAAATCTGTACCATATCCCTGGCTTACTGTGCTTTCACATTACGCTCAATGTCCCCGTCGGGGGATATGTCCAGACCCCCCACAAAACGGGATTCAGACATATGTGCCTATGGGGCCATATACTGTAATGGTGCTGACAGAGCGAACGTGCGCTCTGCATAATTTTCGTGAGTGCACGCCTACAGGAGGTGGACACTCAGACATAATAGACTGCATCTGAAAGTCCGCTTTCAGTAAGTGTACACTTCCGAAAATAATGCCATATCCCTTTTTCTTGTAGGTTCGAACGTATGCCCCAACGGGGGCATTGAACAAAAGAGTTTTTGCAGTGTTTTTCACCCATAGCAATAAGAAAGTGGGAAAACACTGATTTTGCAGCTTTTTTGATGAATAAAACTGACTTTATTAAACGTACTGTAGATTCCTATAATCTCCACCAAAAAACAGCACAATACCTGTTTTTTAGGCCGGTTTCACATATATTTCCGTTACTGAAGATATCAGTGTCCGTGTGCGTTTTACATGTTGCATCCGTGTGCGGCCCATGTGCCGTATCAGGATCACACATACTGGCTACTGGGAATCAGCATACAGTTAGCGCTGTTCCCAAGTGCCAGGTACTGAGCGCTGCCCTCATCATGATTCCTTTCCTGTGCTGCAATCAGCACCAACAGGGACAAGGGTGAGGGTAGTGGTAGTGTCTGCTCCCGCTGTGTCCCTGTGTAAAACTAAGAATAAAATAATAATATCCATATACTCACCTCTCCTAGGTGTCCCCCGGTGTAATCCTCTGACGCCGAGGAGCCGGGGAGAATGAGTGGCTCTGGAGCTGAGCTCAGGAGCCGTGTCCTGTCACTCACTGAGCGCAGCTCCGGAGCCGCTCATTCTCCCCGGGTTATCGGCATCAGCGGTCAGAGGATTATAGCTGGGGACACCTAGGAGAGGTGAGTATATGAATTTGATTATTTTTATTCTTATTTTTACAGGTGGACACTGCAATATCAGACACTACTACCCTCATCATTGTCCCTGCTGGTGCTGATCGCAGCGCCGATAGGGAACCATGATGAGGGCTGCATTCAGGACCCAACCTTTATAGTTTATAGTTTATAAGGCCGAAAAAAGACAAGCGTCCATCCAGTTTAGCCTATTTCTTGTGCACTGCAGCTCTTCCGCAGCGTTGATCCACGGGAAGGCAAAAAAACCCATGCGGTATAGGCCAATTTACATCATTGAGGAAAAATTCACTTCCCGACTCCAATCTGGCAGTCAGATTAAATCCCTGGATTAATTAACTATCACTAAGCATAAGATGTAATTTTATTGTTCTCGAGAAAGGCGTCCAGGCCTCTCTTGAACTCATTAAGTGAGTTGGACATCACCACTTCCTCTCCCAGAGAGTTCCAGAGTCTCACGGCTCTGACCGTAAAGAATCCCCTTCTATGCTGGTGCAGGAACCTCCTTTCCTCCAGACGCATAGTGTGCCCCCTCGTCTTTGTCACCATCCTTGGTATAAACCGGTCATGGGAGAGATCTCTGTACTGCCCCCTGATGTATTTATACATGTTTATGAGGTCTCCCCTAAGCCTTCTCTTTTCCAACGTAAATAGGCCTAGTTTTGACAACCTCTCTGGGTATTCTAGTCCCTCCATTCCCTTTATTACCTTAGTCGCCCTCCTTTGTACCCTCTCTAGCTCCAATATGTCTTTCCTGAGCACCGGAGCGCAGAACTGTGCACAATATTCTAAGTGCGGCCTTACCAGCGCTTTATACAGAGGAAGAACAATGTTCTCATCATATGCCCCTATTCCTCTTCTGATGCATGACATGACTCTATTTGCCTTCGCAGCTGCTGCCTGACACTGGGCACTCCAATTTAATTTGCTGTTAACCAAGACGCCCAGGTCCTTCTCCATGTCAGATTTCCCCAACGGTTTCCCATTTAATATGTATGGGTGACTGCTGTTTTTCTTTCCCATGTGCATGACCTTACATTTATCGGCATTGAACCCCATTTGCCATTTTTTGGCCCAACTCCCCAATTTATCTAAATCCTCCTGTAGCTGTGCCCTATCCTCATCTGTATTAACTACTTTACAAAGTTTAGTATCATCTGCAAATATTGCTATTTTACTATGCAACCCTTCCACTAGATCATTAATAAATATATTAAATAATATAGGGCCTAAGACAGACCCTTGAGGCCCCCCGCTAGTAACCCTGACACACCCTGAGCTTACTCCATTGATAACCACCCTCTGCTTTCTATCACTCAGCCAGCTATTTACCCACTTGCACACATTATCCCCCAGACCAAGCATTCTCATTTTATATACCAACTTTTTGTGTGGCACGGTATCAAACGCTTTGGAGAAGTCAAGGTCTACAACATACACTGACTCTTCCCGGTCCAGCTGTGAGCTCACCTCCTCGTAGAAGGCCATCAGGTTTGTTTGGCAGGAGCGATCCCTCATGAATCCATGTTGATATGGAGTTAGACAGTTATTATCATTAAGATATTCTACAATAGCATCTCTAAGAAATCCTTCAAACAATTTACCCACAACAGACGTTAAGCTGACTGGTCTATAGTTCCCAGGGTCACTTTTAGACCCCTTTTTGAATATTGGTATCACATTTGCTTGGCGCCAGTCTAGTGGGACAGTCCCTGTCCATAAAGAGTGCTTGAATATAAGATACAGCGGTCTGTCTATCACATTACTTAATTCTTTTAGTACCCGGGGGTGTATGCCATCTGGGCCTGGTGACTTGTCTATTTTGATATTATTTAGGCGTTTCTGAACTTCCTCCTGGGTTAGGTGGGTGATATTTAGTGGAGGGTTTGCTTTATCACTCTGCATTTCCTCCGATAAATTGTTTTCTTTTGTGAACTATAAAAAACTATAAACTACTAGGTTAAGAGGAAGACCGTTAGAGGCATACACAGAGAGGTTTGTGGCTGGCAGGTGGAGGTCATCTATGGACCAGTATCTTTTGTAGAGGACATCACGTACGATGGTTACCTGTGAGCCGGTGTCCAGTAACACAGGTGTTGCTATGCCGTCCAGCACGATGGACAGGAAAGGCCTTCCTTCTACGAACCGGTCGTACCAGCTGGATGGGCCTGGTTGAGTTACTCCTGGGTGTCGGCCCTCAGCCACAGGGTTTGCCCGTTTAAAGGACAGCTCCGCGCGGTGTGGCCTGCCTTGTGGCAACGGTAGCAGATAAAGTCTCCTGGAGGGCAACGTTGGTCGTTGGTCCTCCCACGGGATGGCACTGTCCTCCTACGTGGTGAAGTTGTCCTCCTTCTTCTCCTCATCCAGGGGACATCCTCAGGACTGTCGGCGAGTAGGATCCTTCCTTCTGGCTCAGGCTTCGTCTGTAGCTGCAGGGTGCTCAGGATAGTTGCCAGGGTTTTACTTAGCTGACGCACTTCAGAGCTCAGACTGTCCAGCTTGCTAGGTGGCACTGTTTGCATCTTTGTTTCAGCCGTTAATGAAGGAGCAGTGGGTGCTGCGGGCACTGGGGTGGCCCTACCCTGGTAACGCTGGATAGCAGTATCTGATGGTTCCAGGGGCTGCAGACCCTTAATAGCCATGTCCTTCAGGGTGTCAAAGGTGGCATTTGGATGATCGAAGGCCCGCCACCGTACAGTTCTGCTCTCCTCCTGGGACCTCAACCCCCGGATGAACTGTTCTGTCAGCATTTTATTCTCAACTTGTATGCTGGCTGGACTAACCTGTTTCAGGGTCCGCAAGGCTTCCTGTAAGTGCCAGGCATAGTCCCGGATACTGTCCTCAGGTTTCTGGGTACAGTGGTAGAACCTCATCCGGAGATCTGTCTCATTGCGGTTTTCAAAGACAGTTTGCAGTCTCTAAAAGATAATGGATACTGATTTCTGGTCTGCGGCACCAGTCAATTGTCCCAGCACAACAGCAGCTCTCTGCTTACCAGTCATTGAATACATGTCCAATACACCGCATATCTTTCTCTTGATTTCAGACAGGGTGTCTGGTTTGCCATCATACTGGGGAAGCCATTTTGCTCCAGGGATATATGGCAGGGCCATGGGTATTAACTGAGTCACGACCCCTGCTGGTGGGGCGGCCGCTCCGGCCTGAGCAGCGCCGGGCACAAGTTGAGCATCTGAAGCGTTATCCGGTGCTACAGCGTCTCGCTGGTCGTCGGCCATGGTTGCGCCCCCCTAGTGAACCGTAGCCTACCTCCTGTTTCTTTAATCGGGTAGGCCACAGCTCCACAGATGACGGTCTCCTTCCAGGACATGACGCTTCCTGGTGCTGCATCAGAGCGCGAGGCGGGGCTTGAGCTTCCCGCGCTTCTAGCAGTCACGTCTCTCCGATTCCCGCGGTTACGCCCCTCTTCTTCCCGCGCGGCGACGCGGTAATGGCGGCGATGTTCACCACAGTAAAAACACAGTTCAATACGGCACACAGTATCCGGTGGCAACGGGCACGAAATCCTGTTTGTGACGCCAGAAGTTGTCGCGCCCCCAGGGCAATGGGGTACTCTGAGTCCGGGCCGATAGATGCTGGGGGAAAGGGATATGTCACAGTGGCTGGCCCAGTCCGTGGCCCAGGGCGGTCAACTAAAAAGGGGGGAAAGTTTATATGGGGTTTATAGTTCGATCGTGACACCACCTGTGGTTTCTGGTAATTTGTACCAGCGCTGTAGACCTCTGAGGCAGTTGATAAGGCAGCTAGGATGGAACGGCTCCCCACAGGTGGAGCGGGCCTCAGGGCAGGGTAGAGTTTGATGGTGGGTGGTGATACTGGGACCTGTAATGCAGGAAGAATGGCGCAGCAGGAGTAACTGACAGAGACAGGGGATTCGCTTCAATACCTTTACTGGTGCTTATGTCAGGTACGGTCCAGGGTACTCAGTAGGATGGGTGCACTTCAGGACTTCTCCCCAGTGACTGGGTATAAGGCCTACTGGTCCATGTCTGCCTCTCTGTATGCTCCTGGCCAGCCTGCAACTGGGCCTAGCTTATGTGTCGTGCTGTTCCTTCACCTGTCTCTTGGTAGTAGGACCTTCTGCTGCCAACCACTATCCCTGGTAACGCTGGGGCCTTCGTGGTTCCTGATCCTGTTAAGGGTTTAGCTTCAGGTCGGCCAGGGACTTGTAGTCCTTCTGGTATGCCGGTGATCTCTACTTGGTATAAAGGACCCTGTAGGCGCGGACCCGGTGTCCGGTTTGTATATTTGGGGTGAGCCTATGATGCTCCTCTGCCCCCTCAACTCCTCTCTCCTCTCCTCCTCGCCGTCGGCCACACTCGGGGCCCTCAGAACCGAGCAGCAGACGTGCTGCGTCTTCGCTGCTCTCAGCGTCAGCACACTCTCAGACTCTCTGACTCTGTCTGACAGACTCTCTCTTCTGACTGACTGCCTGGCTCCACTCTCCATATATACACCGTGTGCAGAATTATTAGGCAAATGTCTATTTTGATCACTTCGATACTTTTTATACATGTTGTCCTACTCCAAGCTGCATAGACTTGAGAGCCAACTACCAATTAAGTAAATCTGGTGATGTGCATCTCTGTAATGAGCAGGGGTGTTGTCTAATGACATCAACACTCTATATAAGGTGTGCTTAATTATTAGGCAACTTCCTTTCCTTTGGCAAAATGGGTCAGAAGAGAGATTTGACTGCCTCAGAAAAGTCCAAAATTGTGAGATGTCTTGCAGAGGGATGCAGCAGTCTTGAAATTTCCAAACTTTTGAAGCGTGATCACCGAACAATCAAGCGTTTCATGGCAAATACCCAACAGGGTCGCAAGAAGCGTGTTGGCCAAAAAAGGCGCAAAATATCTGCCCATGAATTGAGGAAAATCAAACGTGAAGTTGCCAAGATGCCATTCGTCACTAGTTTTGCCATATTGCAGAGCTGCAACGTTATTGGAGTATCAAAAAGCACAAGGTGTGCGATACTCAGGGACATGGCCAAGGTAAGGAAGGCTGAAAAACGACCACCTTTGATCAAGAAACATAAGATAAAACATCAAGCATGGGCTAAGAAATATCTTAAGATTCATTTTTCAAAGGTTTTATGGACTGATGAAATGAGAGTGACTCCAGATGGATGGGCCAGAGGCTGGATCAATAAAGGGCAGAGAGCTCTCCACTCCGACTCAGACGCCAGCAAGGTGGAGGTGGGGTACTAGTATGGGCTGGTATCATCAAAGATGAACTTTTGGGACCTTTTCGGGGTGAGGATGGAGTGATGCTCAACTCCCAGACCTACTCTCAGTTTCTGGAAGACAACTTCTTCAAGCAGTGGTACAGGAAGAAGTCGGTATCGTTCAAGAAAAACATGATTTTCATGCAGGACAATGCTCCATCACATGCATCCAACTACTCCACAGCGTGGCCGGCCAGTAAAGGTCTAAAAGAAGAAAAAATAATGACATGGCCCCCTTGTTCACCTGATCTGAACCCCATAGAGAACCTGTGGTCCATCATAAAATGTGAGATCTACAGGGAGGGAAAACAGTACACCTCTCGGAACAGTGTCTGGGAGGCTGTGGTGGCTGCTGCACGCAATGTTGATGGAAAACAGATCAAGCAACTGACAGAATCTGTGGATGGAAGGCTGTTGAGTGTCATCATAAAGAAAGGTGGCTATATTGATCACTAATTTTTTTTGTTTTTGTTTTTGCAAGTCAGAAATGTTTATTTCTATATTGTGTGCACTGATATTGGTTTACCTGGTGAAAATAAACAAGTGAGATGGGATTATATTTGGTTTCTATTAAGTTGCCTAATAATTCTGCACAGTAATAGTTACCTGCACAAACAGATATCCTCCTAAAATAGCCAAATCTAAAAAAAAAAAACACTCCAACTTCCAAAAATATTAAGCTTGGATATTTATGAGTCTTTTGGGTTGATTGAGAACATAGTTGTTGATCAATAATAAAAATAATCCTCTAAAATACAACTTGCCTAATAATTCTGCACACAGTGTATATCCCTAACGGGCTCCCTCTGGTGGTATGAGGTGGAAGGGTGGAGGTGTGTGTATGTAATGAGGGCCTCTTGTGGAGAAGTCCGTCCATGCACCCTGGGTCCTGTGGTACCTGTGAACAGCAGGGTGACACACTTACTGCCGGTGCCGTGCCAGCAGCACCGTCGGTGAGTATAAGTGCTGTTATTTTACAAGGGGGAAAGACACAGATTGAGATGGGGTTGTCTGAGTTGTGGAAAACCCCTTTAAAAGGAGTTAACAGCAGCCGATGGAGCTCAGCTCTACCCTTGGCTGCGAAAGACAGATCCTGGCTGTAACTGCGCCCTGGTACTGACAGCCCGCTCAGCATTGGCGCCGGCTGTCAGTCAGTGCAAGGGCACCGTTACAGCTGAGAAGTTACTGAAGCCTCCCAGCAGCACCTCTATGACTGAAAGGCTGAAGCTGCCGGGAGGATGAAAGTTGGTTTCCTCCAGGCAGCGGGATTCTGAGAGCTGCTCCCACTTGTGATTAAATCGGACGAATGCAATCCGATAAAAAACGGATTGCATTCGATCCAATGTTAATCAATGATTCTGTGCTCATATGTGTTTTTCTTTCAGCTCTGATCAGATCAAGATCAGACTGAAAAAAAACCTCACAGTATGCTGCGATTGAATGCGAAATTTGGATGGCATACACCCATAAAAGTCTATGGGTACGTGTGAAACAACGCACTGCACTCGGATATCACACGAGTGGAGTGCGATTCTCCCGGATGCTAGCTAGAGGAGATGGAGAAATTACTTTCTCCGCCTTCTCTGCTGTGATTCTCTCATACGAGAGGATCGGAGCACGGAGCACTGACACTCGGCTCAGGCTCCCAGCAGAGCAGGAGCCGAGTGTCATTAACATTTCATATCGCATCGAATGCCATACGCTAATGTGTCTGTAGCCTAAGTGGTGTCCGCACGTTCTCAGAACGCTATTAGCCTGCAGATTAACCCTATATCTGCAGGTTAATAGTGTATATTTTACTAGACAGTTTCCCTTTAAAAGACTTCTCATTGCCTAACATTAGTCCGCAGTCACTCTATGTGACTGTTGACCATGAAACCCTGACAGTAGTATATTTGTGTAGAAGGAGAATTTGCAGTGGCGCTCTGTATCTAAGGGCAAGCGGCCTTTTCTGGTACGTGCCCACAATCCGTGCTAGCAGTGTTTTGGACGCAGCTCACCTGCACTGCGTCCAAAATGCTGTGTTCTACATTACAAGCACAGAGGATGGGATTTATAGAAATCCCATGCCCTCTGTATTATTATTGACCTCCGCTTAAACTCACTGGCGGCGTGGTTTTACGAGCCACAGCATGTCAATTATCTGCAGTGGAGACGCAACAGAAGTTTCCAGCATAGAATGTATAGGGTGCGGTAATTCCACATGTGTTCAATGAACATGTGCGAATTTACCTGCGTGATTGGACAGAGCGAATATACGCTGTGTCCAAAGCGCTACTATAGCCTAATCATGGGCACGTACTATTATTGTTGTGTATAAAATGTGGGGGATGGGAGTATACTGAAATTACATGGGCAAAATGCCACTGTTCTTTATGTGCCTTGGAAATGTTGCTTGTATCATACATATAAATGCATAAGGCAAGCAAAATTTCCAAAGTGGAGGGGCACATTACCCCATGTAGTCTTAGTATACTTCCATCCCCCACATTTTAAAAATGAAACTAATGGCCCCCTGCACTTTTACACAGAACGCTGCTGCTTGTTACCACTGCCTGTCTGCCACATGGCCCACATTATGCATACTTTACATAGTGGCAGACGAGCAGCAGCTACAGGAGGAGCGAAGGAGGAGGGAGACCAGGAGGAGCAGGAGCGGCAGGTTGTCTCCAATCGTCAGGCGCGGGAGCCGGCAGAGCCACCATCAACTAAAGCAGAAGCTCTTTGGTAGGCGTAGCTTCAGCCGCAGCGACCGCACTCTGTATGCTGGGTACGTCCTGCCAGACGTAATGCGGCAGCGCGGGCTCAGCATAAAGGACCTGCGACACCGGCGGTTATAATATATACGAATTATAATGGGGGCAATAAATTCTCGGGCCATGGGCCTCCCTGGAGCCTCGGGCCCCGGACGGTAGCCCAGATTGCCCTCACTATAATCCGCCTATGGTTTCAAACATTGCACTGGACTTGCAACATCTGCTTGGATCATCGGTCTTCTGGATCCAGCAGGACATGTTTCCCTTGTTTCTCAGCTATCATTTTGTGCATCCCATAAAATTGACCATTTTTTCTGTGACCTTTCACCTCTCCTTAAGATCTCTTGCAGTGATACTTATAAAGTAGAAATGATGAATTGCATAGTTGGCAGTCTTTTGACTCTTTCTACATTCTTGCTGACATTGATCTCTTACGTTTTCATAATTGTTGCGATCCTGAAGATCAAATCTACGGAAGGACGCTATAAAGCATTTTCAACCTGTTCTTCCCACCTCACATGTATCAGCATTTTCTATGGGACCATCATTTTCCCGTACATGAGGCCAGCATCGAGTTATTATCCAGAACAAGATATGTTTTTTGCCCTTTTATACATTGTTTTGGTGCCATTATTTAATCCTATAATTTACAACTTGAAAAACCATGATTTTAAAGATGGGGTTAAGAAGATGATACAAAAGTTGACCTTATAAATAATACTTTTTTTTCCAACTAATGTGAAAAGGTATATGAATTTTAAATTGTATATTAAAGCCTTGATGAATTTTACAAGTCCATAGTCAATATTTAAGTGCAATGGAGAAAATGAGATAGGATAGGACCTTATTGTTTTAAATACAATCTCTTCATTCCCTTGTGGCTGAAGCTCCAAACCCTCCGGTCGATTATTTGCAAAGGATATCTACAGACTTGTCCAGTTTCCCAACATTGGGTCACATCTAAAAATCAAGATTGGCTAGCTGACCTAATTAGACTACCAGTCCAATGTTGGTTGACATCTAATATATTGGTAATCGGAATACTTGGGGATATAGAACAGTGGCACTAAAGGGATCTTGCCAGCAGGACTGCTGCGAATTCAGAGGCAATGCCACAGTTTGCCCAAAGAGTAGGGTAAATGGATATAATATATTGAATTCGCCCTGAACTGTTGTGTGAATGAGCTAAAAGATTAAATAATTGAGATAATTGATTAAAAAATGCTTTATTGATATAAAATCATACAACTAAAATTGATAAAATATTTGTATAGGACGGGGATAGAGGGATAAATTGTCCTCCGGTGTTGAGTATTCTCGACTTGATGGATTTAGGTCCTATTGCTAGAGGTAGTATTGTAGATTTGGAGCCGATGATGGTTAATGGTGGGCCCTAAATGGAGGGAGAAATGTTCTTAGATATAAGGATAGTGATTACATCCTGATAGAAGGCCTAAGTAGGAAGGTATACGTTACTTCCCCGCATGGGGTAGTGGGGGGATGGTCCCCGTAATGATGCCTGTTGTAAGGGTGTGCAGATTAGAGTGCAGAAGTGCTGAATGCTAGAATATGAAAGGTACAACTGTTATTTAATAAGTTGTAGGAATATCTCCATAACAATGTGCCTATTGGTATGGTAATGATACTACCTGATTATCTGTGCAGTAGCGTATGATAGGCTGCTGAGGTGTTACAGGAATTAGGCTTTTTCATTCATAGGCAGTAGTTAATACTGGGGTGATCCGCATGGATCCCTACAGATGGTTGGAGATTATGTTCCGTCAATAAAGTATAGACCTATTTCCAGGATGATTGGGGCTGGATAGATAGTGCGGAGCTGAACTGTGTCAGGAAGACCCTTGTAGCAGCGTGATACTATTATGGCTGCTGTGGGAGAGAAGGAGACACATAAGTGCACCTGTTGAAGGTAAGACTTTCTTCATAGACTGGGCCAAAAATGATGACCGCACAATAAACTCTAATTGTGGCACCTGATATTGGAAACTTCCTTAACTTTTCAAGCGTTTTTGATGCGGATTTTCCACAGCGTAAACACTTGCAAAACACTTGGTAATCCGTGCCCTATGATCCCCAATGAAAATCCGCATGTTCTGTGCCCATTCTGCGGAATTTTCCGCAGCGGATTTTCCTTGCGGAAAAATCCGCAACATGTCCATTATTTGTGCATTTCTGCATGCGGATTTGAGGTCGCAATGCACTTGAAAAACGCAAGTCAAATCTGTATGTAAAAACACTGCAAAACCATGTCAAAAACGCATGCAAAATCCTCAAGCGTTTTTACTGCCAAGAACATGCAGAAACGCTGCAGAAATTTTCTGCTTCATTTCTGCATCGTGGGCACATACCCTAAATGCTGCCCATTGTGTTGGATTGTCAATGCAACCCTCTTCTCCCACTCTTGACACACTGATAGCAACACCGCAGAAGAAATGCTAGCACAGGCTGTTTCAGATGCTGCACATCAACAGCATAGACAATTGCCTTCAGATGACCCCAAAGATAAAAGTCTAAGGGGGTCAGATCGGGAGACCTTGGTGGCCATTCACCTGGCCCACGACGAACAATCCACTTTCCAGGAAACTGTTCATGTAGGAATGCTCAGACCTGACACCCATAATGTGGTGGTGCACCATCTTGTTGGTAAAACTCAGGGAACGTGCCATCTTCAGTGCATAAAGAGGGCAACACATCATCATGGAGCAATTTCTGATATCCAGTGGCATTGAGGTTTCCATTGATGAAGAATGGCCCCACTATCTTTGTATCCCATTACCACACAATAGCATCAAGATACGAGATGTGCAGCATCTGAAACATTGGATCCTGGAAGCCTGTGCTAGCATTTCTTCTGCGGTGTTGCTATCAGTGTGTCAAGAGTGGGAGAAGTGGGTTGCATTGACAATCCAACACAATGGGCAGCACTTTGAACACAGTTTATAAGTGGTCATAACCTTGTAAAAAAACTCATGAAAGAATAAAGTTATGTTAAAACCAAGCACACCATTGTTTTTCTTATGAAATTCTCAATATCTTTGCTGTGCCACATGACCCTCTTCCCATTGAAAAAAATAAAGTTGGATCCAAAATGGCCGACTTCAAAATGGCCTCCATGGTCACCACCCATCTGGAAAAGTTTTCCCCCTCCCATATACTAATGTGCCATAAGCAGGAAGTTGATATCACCAACCTTTCCCATTTAATTTAGGTGTATCCATATAAAAGGCCCACCCTGTATAATCTGTTTGCTAAACAATAAGAGATGGAAAACCCCATAGTAAAAGCTCCCAAATAACACAATAATGTCCCGATCATAATAATGCTTAAATGACAGTATGTTTGTATGTGCTTTGTATGAATATGTATATTCAGCAAATATGCTATAAAATGACCTGTCATAAGCACCTGAGCCCTATCTGAGTAGATCCCACCGTTCTCAAGGACCCGTCTGAGCTGACACCTAATGAGGTTTATTACACAACCCAAACCCTGGACTGTCCTCATTATGGCATTCAGCCTTTCCTTCTTTTTCCATTGGATAAACCAAGTATTTTTCCAACTCTTTCAACCCCTCAAAAGAAAGCAAAAGGACTTTTCAGCTCCCATCCTGGTAAACTAATCTCACACTTTGTGACATAAATCTGTATTTTTGTTATCTGCACTTTTACATTTCTAAGAAAATGATATGTTCAGTTATCTGGTAGCGAAACTTCAGTAATGGACTGGGAACAATATATTTATTGCACAATGTATATTAGTGGATGTATAAAAAACTAAAGCAAAATTCTTTCTTCTTTTCTGCAATTTTTGTAAAAAAAACCCTTTGTAATTTGGATAATTCTGTGCATCTACCAAAATCTGTCGCCCTACAAAATGTACAACTTCTCGTAAGTGCTGTACTTTTATGGTTGGGGAACAGGAAAGTGATAAAAGCCAAAAGATCGCACCAACTCCAGATACAAAATAAAACAGTTACAAATTGTATCTTGTTAATGTTGTATAGAATTCATGATGTTATTGCATAGCTTGCTGAATACTGTATGTACTATTATATATTGCAGTAATGTGTGGTTATTAATTCTTACAGTTCAAGTCGGCAGTTTGGCTTACTGACTCCTCATCCCTGGATAAAAGGGTCTTCCCACCACAAGAAGTGAAGGCACATCCCTGGAATACAGTGTGATGTATATGTGGACAGGGGGGATGTGACCGATGGGACCCCCAGGATGCACCCCGCCAAATATCACTTGTTCCTGGGCATAGAACATCCCATTTAGGTTCCATCCCATAGAGGCCATTTCGGTTCCAGTAAAATCAGTGAGCAGAACATTTTGCTGCACAGAGATCAGATGAGATTTCCGCTCTTACGTGTCACAGAATCACTGGTCCTCATCTCCACTCTTGGCCTGGAGTTAGAGAATTAATAGGAGATATGGGACTTTTATTCTCCTATGTGTGACCCCACCAATCAGACATGTAGGACATGTAGTACTGATATGCCATCAATGTCAGTAATATTCTATTAAGTGCAAAAAACAGTCAATCATTTGAAATGTTTATTTGTTTCAATTCGAATAATAATTGCATGGAAGAATGAAGAGATGTTCTTGGAGGGGCCTTCATCTTCTGCAGATGTTTCTTGCAGGTCAGAAGGCCACAGGTAGATGGTACAAGTTCTTCCACACAGGTACAGCTTTGATGGTGGACTTGCTGTACTTTCTTCAGGGCGCTAGATGTGGAGGTTTTCTGTCTCCGAGATGTATAAGGTGCCCCGATGACAAGGTGCAAAAATGCAGCTTTCTCCAATAGCGCGAGCAGCCCTGGAAAATCCACGCCGGCAGGATGATATCAAGCGGCAGAAGATGGAACCTATGAGAAGAGATGTAACATCATTGTAAGTAAGGGGACTTCATATTGGAGGACACTACTGTGGTGTCACTGTGACAGGACGGTAGAGGAATCTTATCCACACTGAGGTGCGGGATCATTGTCAGCCATCATACATGTGACAATCCCACCACTGACAGATGACATCTGCTCCATATTAATTATTCTCATCACTGACATCACACAACATGGAGTTGAAGGTCACACTTACCTCTGCTATTTGCCACCTCTTCTACGTTTTCTGTTGTTTGCTCTTTTCTCAGTTTTCGTGCAGATCTTCTTCCTTTCTGAACTGGAGATTCTTATCAAAAAGGAAGAAAAAGATGTTAATTATAAACTGCTATAAGATGAACTTTGTATCTTTATACAGTATAGTGGGATTGTGTTATTTTTGTAGCTGATAGTCCTTGTATCTGGCATTGCCCCATAATAGAGAGAATTTGTCATATATACACGACACCTGCTGAGGGTTTGAGCATTAGGTTGTCTTGTGACCTGATTAAAATTAACCTGTAGAATTTCTGAGTGCCGCCATATGGTGTCTCCCCAAGGAGCTACATTCCTTAATAATATGACATTAGCTGCAGCGTGCCGCAGTGTTCTCATAGAATCAATGAGATAAAACTTCAGTGTAACATAAGGCCATAAATAGGATCAGTATGGGCCCATAGTGAGCCACCATCACACTATTCAGGATCAGTTTGGCAAAAATCTATATGGCCACTTATGCATAACATGAATGAATGAGAAGTTTTATACAATGAAGTGCTGGACTGTAAATCATTTTTAGGGCACATCAAATAGTGATTTTTTTAGCTTTCACGTGGACGTTCACATTACAATTTTGGATCCTAAGCCTATAGACCTGAACATACCTGGCAATGAGGATGAGGATGACTTGCTGCTTTTAGCAGTGGCGCTCTGATTGTCTCCATCAGTCCTGCAAGAAGAAGATTTTTTCTGCCTGTTTGGCAGAAGAAAAACAAGCAAATTACATGTAAAAACAATAAAAAAGGGAAACTTTACCATTTGTAAAGCCAATAATATTGGCCTGTAATGAGCTGGAAATGAATGGCTGGTTGCAATAATCACCTATTACCATCACAAGCCAGACCCACAGTGATCAGCAGTCATAGGGTGGTGGACGCTGGATTTAGTTCTGTGTTACACGTCTCTTGTATTTGATGTACTGATCATTTATCAGAACTAAATCCCATAATAATAATAATCTACTCACATGTCTGAGTGTTTTGTGCTGTTCTCTGATGAACACCCTGGAGGTGACTTAGGACCCTCAGTTTTCATCATCCCAGTATTGGCGATATAAGTCTGAAACACATACAGTAAAAAAAAAATATATGTATAAACTTTTTTTCTTAATTGGTTTTATGTTTTTTTTTAGGTAAAATACTTACTTTAGAAAGCCTGTGAGAAGATGATGCAAAGTTTAGGCTTTCTGGCAAGTCATTGTCCTCACTTGTGTCGCCCTCATATGAATCCATATGTAACCCACAGCTATCTGCAAAGTGCCAATGTTATTAGAGACTATTAGTATAAAACCAGTTCACAGAAAGTCACCAATTACCACTTTTAATGATGGGAACTGATTGTCACATAAAATGAAGGACAAGACAAACAGCAGCTTGCTCCAAATGACGTCTCATTCTACTTACTGGGAAAGTAATGGGTGTCTGCGTCTGACAGGAGATGTGGAACAAACAGTGGTTTCTGACTTAGAAGGTTCTTAAAGTCTAAGTCACTCAGGAATGGATGATTCTTGATCTCATTTGCTCCTCCTAGAAAATGAAGATCAGGAAAAAAGAAATATAGTTATTATCAGCGAGACTGCTCCATATCTGTACAGCTTATGTTAAAGGGGTATTTTCAAGTTTGAAAGTTATACAGGTAGATAGGTAGCTGAGTACTGTGCTCGGCTGGTCATTGGTGATCCCATTAGAATGAACAGAGCAACAGTGTGCATGTTGGACCACCGTTGCATCCACATGATGCACTTCAGACCACCAAATCTCCAAGCCGGTGAAGCAGAGACCCTCAGTACTGGTCCTCTTGGACATGACCAATTTGTCAGGTTACAAAGATGTAATAAGTTTTTAGTAATACTATCATATACATTACCTGTCCCAAGCCTATGGGCTGGATTTTTTCTGAGCAGCTCATTGATGATGTCTTGAGCATCGGGTGGAGGACTGCACTTATCAAATCTCCAAGTTATTTCATCTGTTATATAAAAAAGCAAATATTACAGAAAAAAATCTCATTTATTTTCATAGGAAAAGCTTTGAAGCAAATAAAAATGGTGTCACATAACACTGGGATTATTTCACTTACCCTTGAGGATGCTGTGGAAAACCCTATATAAGGAAGACCCACGAAATGGTTCATATCCCAGAAGGAATTTATGTAGGATGATCCCTATTGACCACCAGTCAACAGGTCTTCCATAGCCGTTCTGTAAGATGACTTCTGGGGCCATGTATTCAGGGGTGCCAACCATCTGGAAACCAAAAGAAGAATGAGATATTGATCAGTGATTATAATTGTACCAAATAATATCAGTGAAAATGTTTCCTATATGCAAAAATATTAGAGAAATTGAGGGAAATGGAAATAGATGAGAAGAATATAGAAGAAGATCCTGTGGGTAAAGCCGACCTGTTCATCAAGGAACTCTCTGGTGATGTCCTCAGTTGGAGCCTTGTAGATGTTTGTTGTTTGTCTCATGAGGCCGAGTTTTGAAACCCCCAAATCAGTGACCTTAATATGTCCTGTTGATGTTATCATTAGGCTGTAAAAGAAAAGATGGTGTCAGCCCAAGTAATAACACAGGCTGTATAACAAAATATACCTTTCTTCCACTAGAAGGGTCACTTACTTCTCGGGCGTCATGTTTCTGTGCAGCACACCATAGCTGTGCAGGTATTCCACAGCAAGAACAGTTTCTGCAATGTACATATGGGCCAAGAGGACTGGTAAAGGACCCCTGTCCTGTATAAGACCGCCACAGTCTCCTCCTACAGCAGAAAGAAAATATGACAGGAGAGGGTTTGTTACAATGTTACTAACACATGATGAGTGAGAATGAGAAATAAGCAGAGACATTGGGGCAGGATGTCATACACAGAGATATACTGTATACTGTAGAGTGCTGTATACTGCAGAGTGACCCCATACAAAGAGACAGAGCCGGGGGGCCTCTGATTTACTTCGCTGTGAAAGTTCTCATCTATGCAAACTGTTAAAGGCATATCCTCCTCTTATCCATAGTGGAAATTGCTGCCGTGCTCAGTGAGGACATAGACGGGAGACATTCGCAGAGATCAATGATGTTTCAGGCTTCTTGGTAATGGATACGTTATAGTAAATGCAGTGCGGACATGTATCCGTCCATGTCTGCACATTCTGATTATGGATAAGCTGCGAGGATTAAGCTGACAAGGGCTGGATATAGATGCAATGTATATGTCCTACCTGCTACAAACTCTATCACCATACATAGCAGATGGGAAGGAGCAGAACATGGGAACCACAAAGGGACAATCAGCGAATGTTAAGATGTCCCTCTCTAGAAAGACCTGTCCAAGTTCTAATGGATCAGTCAGGTTCCGCTTCTCCACTTTCTTCATTGCGAATATCTTGTCGGTGCCTTTTTGGAGCACTAAGTCGATGGCCCTGGAGAGGAGGAAAATCAGTGATATATAATTAATCTTTACTAGCAGTCTATAGACCTCACCAAATGATCTCCTGGACTAATGGTTATCACTAGAGATCCACAACAATGTGCCTGGGATCTGGGACAATTGTGAGGTATGCACAAGGATCCATGGGAAATGTATATTCTGCCAACATAAAACTCACCCAAATTCTCCACTGCAGAGCAGTTTGATATCTCTATAGTCTTTCTTACACGGTTCTCTCACCGGGGTCAATGATCCGATAGAGGCCTAGAATAGAATAAGAATTGACATTTACACATACAAATTGCAAGAAAATAAAAGCTGCAGATAGAGGAATTTATTATGTCCCTGCTGATTATGTGGAGGACGAGATACAAGCCGAACCCTCCACAGACACTATATTATATTATGGGCGATAGCACTGTACTGGAGAGGACTATGAGCGGCCTCCCTCTGTGTATAGATGGCTACATGCGGCCTCCTGCTGTGTATAGATTGCTACATGCGGCCTCCTGCTGTGTATAGATGGCTACGTGCGGCCTCCTGCTGTGTATAGATGGCTACGTGCAGCCTCCTGCTGTGTATAGATGGCTACGTGCGGCCTCCTGCTGTGTTTAGATGGCTACGTGCGGCCTCCTGCTGTGTATAGATGGCTACGTGTGCGGCCTCCCGCCGTGTATAGATGGCTACGTGTGCTCAATATTGAGTCATACAATTAATGTCAGGCTATGTGTCCACGATGCAGAAATGCTCCGGATTTTTTTTTAGCGTTTCTGCATCTCCCTGGCAGAAAAAACGCATGTGGATTGTACATGTGGATTGTACATGTGGATTGTACATGCGGATTGTACATGTGGATTGTACATGCGGATTGTACATGTGGATTGTACATGCGTTTTTCCTGCCAGGGACTTGCGGATGTGAAGCGTTCTTCACATGCATTTCCGCATGCAGGTTGACAAGCGCTTTCCACACGATTTTAGCATCACTTGGAAAGTGCTTGACAACTTGGTCACACTACACTGTGTTCCAAATTATTATGCAAATAATATTTTCTCAGATTTTCCCAAATTACCTATATGAATTGCAGTCATTGAAATTTTCCAGTCAAATAACTATTAGAGTACAATTGAAAGGTTTTTGTACAAACTGCCTATGACAACAGCATATTTTTAAAAAATAAAAAACTCAAACTGCACTCAAAATGCATGTTCCAAATTATTATGCACAGCAGAGTTTTCAACCTTTTCATTTTAATAAAGAACAAAAAAATGGTAGTTTCTGAAATTATAAGCATTAGCAGGTTATTAGAAACTGAAATCAAACAGCTTTCAACTCAAAACTTTATTCTAGGTGATGTTACATTTGCACATAGGACCCCTTGTTCGAAAGGAGCTTCTGAACTCTCTCGTCCATTGAATTTGTCAGGTTTTGGATGGTTTCTGCTTCAATTGTTTTGCATGAGGACAGAATACCCTCCCAGAGCTGTTGCTTAGATGTGAACTGCCTCCCGCCATCATAGACACTCCTTTTGATGATGCTCCAGATGTTCTCAATGGGGTTGAGGTCAGGGGAGCATGGGTGCCACACCATAAGTTTGTCCCCTTTTATGCCCATAGCAGCCAGAGATGCAGATGTGTTATGTGCAGCATGAGACGGGGCATTATCATGCATGAAATGATCTCGATGGTCCAGATGGATGGAGTGGAGGATGGCTGGTTGATGGACACCCCATGCAAACACGGCTGCGGCGCTAACAAGGAGGAGGTGGAGTAATGTTTTGGGCTGGAATCATGGGGAGAGAGATTGTCGGCCCTTTTAGGATCCCTGAAGGGGTAAAGATGAACTCCATAATGTATGTTGAGTTTCTCAAACAGCACTTCCTTCCATGGTTCAAGAAGAAGAACATGCATTCCGCAGCAAGATCATTTTCATGCATGATAATGCCCCGTCTCATGCTGCACATAACACATCTGCATCTCTGGCTGATATGGGCATAAAAGGGGACAAACTTATTGTGTGGCCCCCATGCTCCCCTGACCTGGGGTTGTATTCATCCTTCTTCCTCCAAACACAACGAGTGGGGTTGATACCAAAAAGTTCTATTTTGGTCTAATCTGACCACATGACCTTCTCCCATGCTTCCTCTGGATAATCCAAATGGTCATTGGCGAACTTTAAATGGGCCTGGACATGTGCTGGCGTGATTAGGGGGACCTTGTGTGCCCTGCAGAAATTTAATCCATGATTGCGTAGTGTGTTACTAACGATAATATTTGAGACTGTGATCCCAGCTCTCTTCAGGTCATTGACGAGGTCCTCCTGTGTAGTCCAGGGCTGATTCCTGACCTTTCTCAGAATCAGAAGTACCCCACAAGACGAGAACTTGCATGGGGCCCCAGACCAAGGAAGATTGACAATCATCTTGTGTTTCTTCCATATTCTAATAATTGTGCCAACAGTTGTTGTCTTCTCACCAAGCTGCTTGCCTATTGTCCTGTAGCCCATCCCAGCCTTGTGCAGGTCTACAATATTGTCCCTGGTGTCCTTAAACAGCTTTTTGGTCTTGGCCATGATGGAGAGGTTGGAGTGGTTGATTGAGTGTGTGGACAGGTGTCTTTTATACCGGTAATGAGTTCAAACAGGTGCAATTAAAAGAGGTAATGAGTGCAGAGTAGGATGACTTCTTAAAGAGAACATGTCTGTGAGAGGCAGAATTCTTGCTGATTGATAAGTGAGCAAATACTTATTTCATGCAATAAAATGCAATTTAATTATTTAAAAATCATACAATGTGATTTTCCGGTTTGTAGTTTTAGATTCTGTCTCTCACAGTCAGGGCTTTCACCAGGAATTTCAAGGCCCTATACTGGCAAAATTGTCGAGCCCCCTTGAGACTCCACCCAGGCTCCACCCCAGCTCCGCCTCCATGAGAACCTTCCACAGTCCCACCACCCACTCCTGGAAAAACTCCACTTCTGCACCACGTCCTCCTCACCAATCATACATTAACAGTTCTCATCGAGCACCATATCACATATATAGCCAGCAGCTTTTGTTTTGGTCAAAAGATTTTTTAATGACAAGGTAGATTCTTCTGGCCGGGCCCTACTCTACTCTAACCTATTAAACATTTCTTAAAATATGTAATACTCTTTTTAGGTATATTTTTATTTATTTTTCTTGAAGGGAATGTGTCACATACATTTTTTAAAATGACCAATATTAACACATACAAGGGACAAATACTGTCACACCATGACCAGACCACATATTACCACCACATAGTGACTGAATAATACCACATACAAGGAACAAATATTGCCACACCATGACCAGACCACATATTACCACCACATAGTGACTGAATAATACCACATACAAGGAACAAATACTGCCACACTATCACCAGATCACATATTACCACCACATAGTGACTGAATAATACCACATACAAAGGACAAATACTGTCACACCATGAATCGATCACATAATACTACCACATAGTGACCGAATAGTACCACATACAAGGAACAAATATTGCCACACCATGACCAGACCACATATTACCACCATATAGTGACCGAATAGTACCACATACAAGGGACAAATACTGCCACACTATCACCAGATCACATATTACCACCACGTAGTGACAGAATAATACCACATACAAACACAACATTAAGTGCCATTGTACACAGGAGCTCTATATATAGTGTCAGTTTATAGGTAATACAGTGATCAGTGACATTATACACAGGAGTTTTGTATATAGTGTCAGTGTACAGGTAAATACAGTGATCATCGATGACATTATACACAGAAGCTCTGTATATAGTGTCATTGTACAGGTAATACAGTGAACACCAGTGACATTATACACAGGAGCTCTGTATACTGTGTACAGGTAATACAGGGATCACCAGTGACATTATACACAGAAGCTCTGTATATAGTGTATAGTGTACAGGTAATACAGTGATCACCAGTGACATTATACACAGGAGCTCGGTATATAGTGTACAGGTAATACAGTGATCACCAGTGACATCATACACAGGAGCTCTGTATATAGTGTATAGTGTACAGGTAATATCGTGAACACCAGTGACATTATACACAGAAGCTCTGTATATAGTGTATAGTGTACAGGTGATACCGTGAACACCAGTGACATTATACACAGGAGCTCTGTATATAGTGTACAGGTAATACCGTGAACACCAGTGACACTATACACAGGAGCTCTGTATATAGTGTATAGTGTACAGGTAATACAGTGAACACCAGTGACATTATACACAGGAGCTCTGTATATAGTGTATAGTGTACAGGTAATACAGTGAACACCAGTGACATTATACGCAGGAGCTCTGTATGTAGTGTACACTGTACAGGTAATACAGTGAACACCAGTGACATTATACACAGGAGCTCTGTATATAGTGTACAGGTAATACCGTGAACACCAGTGACATTATACACAGGAGCTCTGTATATAGTGTATAGTGTACAGGTAATACAGTGATCACCAGTGACATTATACACAGGAGCTCTGTATATAGTGTATAGTGTACAGGTAATACAGTGAACACCAGCGACATTATACACAGGAGCTCTGTATATAGTGTACAGGTAATACAGTGAACACCAGTGACATTATACACAGGAGCTCTGTATATAGTGTACAGGTAATACAGTGATCACCAGTGACATTATACAAAGGAGCTCTGTATATAGTGTATAGTGTACAGGTAATACAGTGAACACCAGTGACATTATACACAGGAGCTCAATATATAGTGTATAGTGTACAGGTAATACCGTGATCACCAGTGATATTATTCACGGGAGCTATGTCATAGTATATAGTGTAAATGTACAGGTAATACACTGACTCACCAGTGACGTCTCTAGTTGAAGATATTCATCTTTGCTTTTCTTCATCCAGCGCAGTCCGCCATCACTTCTTCCAGCCAGGACTCGTCTCTGCAGAAAATAACACACACATATCTAGAGCACCGCTTCCAGAGCACATTGCCAACTTTTTCCCCTTCTGAATACAGACGTGAACCCACCATTAATATATAATTAGTTATTATGCAACCCACCATTCCAAATATAAATTGTAATCCACCACTGCGCCCCCACTAACTATAAATAGACATTTTTCCCACCTAATAAATATATAAATTAATTAGAATCTGTACTCTTTCCCCAATTCTATACCAGTCACATTCCTGTATCCTCAAAACCCCCAATCTGTACCTTCTGCTCCCCCGATTCATTATATTTACATGCAGGGCTGGCGTCAGCACCCGGCGCACCCGGGCAAATGCCGGGGCCCTGAGCAGGCGGGGGGGGGCCCACTGGCGGTCGCGCACCCCTCTGAGCTATGGGAGGAGGAGAGCGGTGCCAGCGCCCGCTCCCTCCCGCTTGTTCAGGGCCCCGGCAGCCGGATACTTACCTCTCCCCGTGCCTCTGCAGATCCGCTGTCTTCCTGCTCTGCGCTCCCTGTGACGTCCCAGGTCAGAGGGCGCGGTGACGTCTTTCCACCGCGCCGTCCCCCTGAGCCGTCACAGGGAGCGCAGAGCGGGAAGACGCCGACAACGCTGGAGTCCGGACCCGAGCAGCTGCAGCAGGAAGCAGGTGAGAAGGAGGGAGGTGAGTATTTGATTTTTTTTTTTTTAATGTATGGAGGCATGGGGCATTATATGGGGGGGTGACATCCTGCATGGGGAATTATGGAGAGAGTGGGTGACAGCCTGCATGGGGCATTATAGAGAGAGGGGGTGACAGCCTGCATGGGGCATTATAGAGAGAGGGAGTGACAGTCTGCATGGGGCATTATAGAGAGAGGGGGTGACAGCCTGCATGGGGCATTATGGAGAGAGGGGGTGACAGCCTGCATGGGGCATTATAAAGAGAGGGGGTGACATCCTGCATGGGGCATTATGGAGAGAGGGGGTGACAGCCTGCATGGGGCATTATAGAGATAGGGGGTGACAGCCTACATGGGGCATTATGGAGAGAGAGAGGGTGACATCCTGCATGGGGCATTATAAAGAGAGGGGGTGACAGCCTGCATGGGGCATTATAAAGAGAGGGGGTGACAGCCTGCATGGGGCATTATGGAGAGAGGGGGTGACAGCCTGCATGGGGCATTATGGAGAGAGGGGGTGACATCCTGCATGGGGCATTATAGAGAGAGGGGGTGACAGCCTGCATGGGGCATTATGGAGAGAGGGGGTGACAGCCTGCATGGGGCATTATGGAGAGAGGGGGTGACATCCTGCATGGGGCATTATGGAGAGAGGGGGTGACAGCCTGCATGGCGCATTATAGAGAGAGAGGGTGACATCCTGCATGGGGCATTATGGAGAGAGGGGGTGACAGCCTGCATGGGCATTATAGAGAGAAGGGGGTACATCTTGCATGGGGCATTATAGAGATAGGGGGTGACAGCCAGCATGGGGCATTATAGAGAGAGGGGGTGACAGCCTGCATGGGGCATTACAAAGAGAGGGGGGGTGACATCCTGCATGGGGCATTATAGAGAGAGAGGGGGTGACATCCTGCATGGGGCATTATAGAGAGAGGGGGTGACAGCCTGCATGGGGAATTATAAGGGGGGAACAGCCTGCATGGGGCATTATAAGGGGGAGGGGAAAGCCTGCATAGTGCATTATGTGGGGGGAACAGCCTGCATGGAGCATTATAAGGGGGGGGCAGCCTGTATGGGGCATTATGTGGGGGTTAACAGCCTGCATGGAGCATTATAAGGGGGGGGGACAGCCTGTATGGGGCATTATGTGGGGAGTAACAGCCTGTATGGGGCATTATGTGGGGGGGGGGTAACAGCCTGCATGCAGCATTATATGGGGACCAGTATCCTGTATGGAGCGTTATATGGGGGCCAGTATCCTGTATGGAGCGTTATATGGGGGCCAGTATCCTGTATGGAGCTTTATAAGGGGGCCAGTATCCTGTATGGAGCGTTATATGGGGGCCAGTATTCCGTATGGAGTGTTATATGGGGGCCAGTATTCCGTATGGAGCGTTATATGGGGGCCAGTATTCCGTATGGAGCCTTATATGGGGGCCAGTATTCCGTATGGAGCCTTATATGGGGGCCAGTATTCCGTATTGAGCCTTATATGGGGGCCAGTATTCCGTATGGGGCCTTACATGGGGGCCAGTATTCCGTATGGGGCCTTATATGGGGGCCAGTATTCCGTATGGGGCCTTATATGGGGGCCAGTATTCCGTATGGGGCCTTATATTGGGGCCAGTATTCGGTATGGGGCCTTATATGGGGGCCAGTATACTGTGTGGAGCGATTCGCCGGTTTCTGTGCTATTATAGAATTTACAATAGATATCACTCATGTAATGTAAGAAGTGAAATCTTTGCATTGTACTATATATATATTTCTCTGCGGTATCTGTGCATCATGAATCGTGGTATGTGTTAAAGGGGCCACTGAGACTCTTTCGCCCGGGGCCCAGAAAAACCTGGAGCCAGCCCTGTTTACATGTCCCCCTCCACCCTAATTCACTATGTCATGTCCTCACTCTCTCCCACCCCCACCCTCTATTCATTATCAACTGCTCTCCCCCACATTAAATACATCATTTACACTCCCCACCCGCAATTTATGTTTATTTGCTGCCCCACTCCCAATTCATCATTTGGTGTCCCCCACCCTCAATTCATCATCATTTACTGCAACCATCCACCTGTCTCAATACATCATCATTTTCTCCCCCCACCCTCAAAATTCATCATTATTTGCTCTCCCCCAACACCCCAAGTCATCATTTGCACTCACCACCCCCCACCTTCAATTCAAATGATGTCTCCCGTCCCTCCCTCACTTCATCATTTGCTGTCCCCCCTTGTCCTCTCTCTTCATCATTTGCTGTCCCCCTCCCCCTCTCACTTTATCATTTGCTGTCCCCCCTTGCCCTCTCACTTCATCATTTGCTGTCCCCCCTCCCCCTCTCACTTTATCATTTGCAGTCCTCCTCCCCCTCTCATTTCATCATTTGCAGTCCTCCTCCCCCTCTCACTTCATCATTTGTAGTCCTCCTCCCCCTCTCACTTCATGATTTGCTGTCCCCCCTCCCCCACTCACTTCATCATTTGTAGTCCTCCCCCCCTCTCATTTCATCATTTGCTGTCCCCCCTCCCCCTCTCACTTTATCATTTGTTGTCCTCCTCCCCCTCTCACTTCATCATTTGCTGTCCCCCCTCCCCCTCTCACTTTATCATTTGCTGTCCCCCCTCCCCCTCTCACTTTATCATTTGCTGTCCCCCTCCACCTCTCACTTTATCATTTGAAGTCCCCCCTCTCCCTCTCACTTCATCATTTGCTGTCCCCCCTCCCCCTCTCACTTCATCATTTGCAGTCCCCCCTCCCCCACTCACTTTATCATTTGCAGTCCTCCTCCCCCTCTCATTTCATCATTTGCAGTCCTCCTCCCCCTCTCACTTTATCATTTGCAGCCCCCCTTGCCCTCTCACTTCATCATTTGTAGTCCCCCTTGCCCTCTCACTTCATCATTTGCAGTCCCCCCTCCCCCTCTCACTTCATCATTTGCTGTCCCCCCTCCCCCACTCACTTCATCATTTGCTGTCCCCCCTCCCCCTCTCACTTCATCATTTGTAGTCCTCCTCTCCCTCTCACTTCATCACTTGAAGTCCCCCCTCCCCCTCTCACTTCATCATTTGAAGTCCCCCTTCCGTCTCTGACGCGCCCCCTGGGCCGTGGGGTACTCGGCAGCCGGGCCTCTGGTTGCTGGGGGATATCACGGTAGCTGGCCCGGTCCGTGACCCAGGGCGGTCAGTGAAAAGCGGGATAGATATGGGGGATTTGGACAGTTCGTGACGCCACCTGTGGAATGAGGCTAAGAGGTACCGCCGCTGCGGAGCAGTCCTCTGGAGCTGGTGTTACTTCACAGGTAGAGCTAGCTCCAGGGCAGCGTGGGGTGTAATGGATGGTGGTGCAGGAGAGAGACGGCAGGACGGTCCCGGAGGAAAGACGGACACTCACACGGGGGTAAACTTCAGTACCTTTACTGGTGATGCTGCAGGCACAGTCCAGGGTACTCCAGGTGAAGGGCGCACATTTGGACTCTCCCCAGTGAGCGGGTATAGGGCCTCCTGATCCGTTGCTTTCTTCTCTAAGCTTCTGACCTGCCTGGAGCTAGGCCTAGCTTGGTTACTGTCTCTCTTAGCACCTGCTGACCTGGTGGTAAGGCCTTCTCTTTGGAGATCACTCTCCCTGGACACTGGGACCTCCGTGACTCCTAGCCCTGGTACTGTAGCCAGCGTTTGGTGAACCTGGGACCTGTAGTCCTCCAGGGGTTCTGGTGGTTCCTACTGAGTATAAATGTCGCTGTAGGCACGGACCCGGTGTCCGGTATATATATCGGGGTGAGCCTGGTATGCTCCTCTGCCCCCTTGCTACTTCTTCCTTCTCCTCTCGCCTTTGGCCCACTCAAGGCCCTCACTAGGCCTTCACACGTGCTGGAGGCCTTGGCTTGCCTAAGTACAGCAGCCAGCTCGCTGCCTCTTCACTGCTCTCTGAGCGTCAGCACGCTCTCTGCTCAACTCTGAGCTGTGTTCCTCTCTGTCTCTGAACACTGACTGAAACTAAACTCTACTGCCTAGCTCCACCCTCTATATCCCTAACGGGCTCCCTATGTTGGCCTGAGGTAGTAGGGTCGAGGTGTGTGAATGTGTGAGGGCCTCTTGTGGAGAAGTCCATCCATGCACCCTTCTGGGTTCTGTGGCACCAAAGCACAGCAGGGCGCCACATTCCCCCCTAGTAAAACTCAGTACTCCTGGACTGAAGCATTTTTTTCAAAACAGGTTAACAATTAACATTTCTTCCCTTTATGGGAGGCACTTTACTTAAACGTTACAGGTAACATTATAATACAATAATTACAATTATAAATAACAATAAAGTTACAGCAAGTTCCGTAACTTGGTGTCCATTTCACCGATGGAAGAACATGAGGGACCCGCCTGAAAACCCTCAACGTAGGCCCTGGGCGTGGCTACAGGGCATAGGTGATCCAGGTGCTGGACCACGTCTTCGGCCGCGCCAAACGGGTTTCTGTTCTGTGGTCACTTAAAAGGTACTCCAGGGAATGCAGCTATATACATGACAATTTTTGGGCTGCTCACAGTCCTCAGCCACCGAGTCCTTGTACCCTTAGGCTGAATTCACACGATGCGTTTTTAATGCGTTTCCGCTGCGTTTTTGCAGTTGCGTAAACGCATTAAAAACGAATGGTAGAAGGGCAGCAATGTTCCCCAATTGAAATCCGCATGTGCTGTGCCCATGATGCGGATTTTTCCGCAGCGTAAATGCTGCGCTCAAAAATCTACAGCATGTCAATTAATTTTGCGGAAACGCTGCTTTTTTGCCGCCATTGACTTGCATTAGACCGCATGGAATCTGCATCACTGTATATTTTGATGCGCATTCCGTGCGGTCTTATGTGCGGATGGTACCCGGGTGTGGAGGAGAGGACTCTCATCCAGACCCTGGTACCATTAAAAAAAAAAGAATAAAATAAAAAATATATATATATACTCACCTTCTGACGGCAGGCGCAGCGCTCCTGCTTGGTTCCCGTCACTTCGGGGTTGAATGAAGAAGGACCTTCGCTGAAGTCAGAGTCATGTGACGGGTCACGTGACGCTGACGTCGGCAGGTCCTAAAGTCTTCACTGCCGGCAGCCGGGACCGAGCGAAGCAGGACACCGGGGGCCATCAGAGGGTAAAGTATATATTTATTTTTTATTTTTTGACATTCACACACTATATAAATCCATGCCGGTTGCATGGATTTATATAGTGTGAAGTTGACAAGCACTTTCCAAGTGATGCTAAAATCGCTTGGGAAGCGCTTGTCAACCCGCATGCGGAAATGAAAGTGAAGAACGCTTCATTTCCGCATGTCCCTGGCAGGAAAAACGCATGTACAATCCGCATGCGTTTTTTCCTGCCAGGGAGATGCAGAAATGCTCAGGAAAAAATCCTGAGCATTTCTGCATCATGTGCACATACCCTTACGGGTAATTAAATGCAACAAGAAAAGTGTCTATGTCACCTAAATTGTCCATTGTAAGGCAAAAATACGTCAATACATACATGAAAATTACTCAAGAACAGTCATACCCCAAGGGGCAACTATTTATACTTTCAGAGTTTCTCTTCCTACTCTCTGTATCTGACAGGGGTCTGAACCTGAGTGCTACGTGTTGACCTAGGTAGTACTGGGATGCGTGTGGTACTGGTGTTTGTACTAGCTCTCATTCTGTCAGTTCTAGGTGTGGAGGGACTGCAGGGTTGCCTTAACCTCTCTACAGGACTGGCAAGTGTACCATTGGCTGGGCCTTCTTGCTCTGCTCCAACCGGGGATCCTTCTTCCGGGGATTCTTCCTGAGCAGGTTCTTCTGGGGCACCTACAGGTTCTACTTGCTGTGGAGGGTCTTCTGGCTGTTGGTAGAAGTGTAGCACAGGTATTATTACCGCTCCTCCTAGTTGGGGCCAATCTGCCGGGAAATCTCCTAATTCAGTATGTATTACTGCTTCTTTAGGCTCCTCCGGTACGATGAGAGGCACTTCTTCCTGGGACTTTAGCGGTCCTGGACACAACTTCAGATGGTCTCTAGATACCGTTGCAGTCGTTCTTCCTCCGTCCTTGGTAATTAAACAGGTCTTCCTGTTATCAAATCTTGAATTTAACACAGTGTAGGGTTCCCTCTCCCACTGGTCATCAAGTTTGTGGTTTCTTCTTTTTCTCTTTAGCACAACTTCTCCAGGTGAAAAGGGTTCTGCTGGTGCACTCTTGTTGTACTGTGCTTCCTGCTTGTCTCTTACCCTATTCAGACTGTCTTCGACACATGCTTGTACTCTCCTGTACTGTTCCTGTCGCGTTTTGTCCCAGTCTTCAGTTGACATATCTGCTTCGGGTTCTACTACACCAAGCTTCAGGTCCATGGGCAACTTTCCAGGTATTGCTCGCATGAGATATGCTGGAGTACAATTGCTGGAACTCACAGGTATGTGATTGTACAGATCTACCAGGTCAGGTAGCTTGTCTGGCCACTGGTTTCTTTCTTCTAGCGGTAAGGTCTTCAACAGGTCGATGACGATGTTATTCATCTTTTCACATAACCCATTGGTTTGGGGGTGGTACGGTGTAGTCCGGATCTTCTTACACCCGTACAGATGGCAAAACTCCTTGAACAATTCGGCTTCGAAGGCAGTGCCTTGATCTGTCAGCACCTGCTCCGGGTATCCATGGGGCCTGCAGAAGTACGCCTGAAACGTCTTCGCCACAGTTTCTGCCGTCAGATCCTTGACGGGGGCGACCACCAGGAACCGGGACTAGTGGTCAGGGCATAGGAATATCCTGAACTGCTGAGTGACAGCTTGACATGATCCAGGGCCACAATCTCCAAGGGTCGAGTTGTCTTGATGGGTTGCAGGGGTGCCTGGCTGCTGTAGTCTTTTCTTCTGAGGCTACAGGGTCCACAATCCCGGCACCATCTCTCAATGGAACTGCGCATTCCAACCCAATAAAACCGACCTTTCAGCACGGTTTCTAGCTTCTTCCAGCCAAAGTGCCCTGCCTGATCATGGTAGACCTCCAACACCATCTGGATGTCCGTCCTGAGCGCTACAATCTGTCATACCATCTCATGAGTCCTGGGGTTAATGTACCTTCGGCACAGCTTCTCTCTATAGATGAACAGCCGGCTTCTCTCATTCCACAGCTGCTTGGCTTGTGGAGACGCGTCCTTCTCCAAGGAGGAACCTCCCTGGGTTATCAGTTCTTTAATATGGCTGACAACCGGGTCGCTGTCCTGGGTCTCCTTCCAGCTGTGGTGAGGTAAAGGGTTTAACGTCTTACCGCGAGGCCTCCTGGAGGCTCGTTGCTCGTGGACCATTCCATTACGGTGGAAAGCAGGTAGCTCAATCTCCTCCAGGTCATCCACTTCTTCTTCAGTGTAAGACTGGTGAGGCATCCTGGACAGGGCATCAGCGTTGGCATTCTTGCGGCCTGCCCTGTACTTAATGGTGAACTGGTAGTTTGACAGCCGAGCCCTCCATAGTTGTTCCATGGCTCCTAACTTGGCTGTTTCCAGATGAGTCAAGGGGTTATTATCAGTGTAGGCAGTGAACTTACTGGAGGCCAGGTAGTGCTTGAACCGCTCGGTGATGGCCCAGACCAGGGCCAGGAACTCCAACTTGAAGCTGCTATAGTTCTCTGGGTTCCTCTCGGTCGAGCGGAGCTTCCTGCTTGCATAGGCGATCACCTTCTCTCGGCCATTCTGCTTCTGACTTAACACAGCTCCTAATCCCTCGTTGCTGGCATCAGTGTACAGCAGGAACGGTTGGCTGTAGTCAGGGTAGGCTAGGATCTCTTCGCCGGTCAGGATCTCCTTCATCACCTCAAAGGATTCAGCTTGCTCCTTACCCCACTGGAACGGGGGGTTTCTGCCTCTCCCGGACTGTCCTACCAGGAGATCTTGCAAAGGCGCCGCTTTCTTGGTATAGTCCTTCACAAACCTCCAGTAATACCCGACTAGTCCCAGGAACTGGCGGTGACTTTCTCCGGGTCCGGTGCTACTCCTTCTGGACTGACAATGTGCCCCAGGTACTGTACCTTTCTCTTGAGCAGGTGGCACTTGGAGGGCTTCAGCTTCATCCCATACCGGGACAGCGACTCAAATACCTCTGCCAGGTGCTTCAAATGGTCCTCGTACGTTTTGGAGTACACTATCACGTCATCTAGGTATAGCAGTACAGTCTTGAAGTTGCGGTGTCCCAGGCAGCACTCCATCAACCTCTGGAACGTTCCGGGGGCGTTGCAGACTCCAAACGGCACACTGTTGAACTCGCAGAGTCCCATCGGGGTAGTAAAGGCCGTCTTCTCCCGATCCTCCTCAGCAACAGCTACTTGCCAGTATCCACTAGTGAGGTCAAGGGTGGAGAAGTAATTTGCAGACTTTAATGCAGCCAAGGATTCCTCTATACGAGGCAAAGGGTATGCATCTTTATGTGTTATGCGATTTACCTGTCTGTAATCTACACACATTCCCATGCTTCCATCCTTTTTCCTGACTAGCACCAGGGGAGCTGCACAGGGGCTACAGCTATCTCTTATTACCCCTGCCGTCCTCATGTTGTGCAACATTTCCTTCGCCTTCTGGTAGTGTGCTGGTGGTATGGGCCTGTAACGTTCTTTGATGGGTGGATGGTCACCTGTGGGTATATGGTGTTGTACCCCTTTAATCCTCCCAAAGTCAAGTGGGTGTTTACTGAATACCTGCTCGTATTCCCGAACCACCCGGTGTACACCCTGTTTCTGATGGGCAGGAGTGGTGACTGTCCCAACATGGAGCTATTGACACCAATCCGCCACCTGGGTTCCTGGGTCATTATCCTCCACTTCGTATGGTGAGGTGAAGGACTCTGCCGTGTGTATGGAGTTGTTATCTACTGTGTACAGTTTGGCAACAGTGGCGTAGCGTGGTAATCTAACCTCGTCCTCCCCATAGTTTAGGAGGCGTACGGGCATAGGCGGATTATAGTGAGGGCAATCTGGGCTACTGCCCGGGGCCCCGGACCTCCAGGGGGCCCGGGGCTCCGGGGTGTCTATGGCCACATTGCCCTCATTATATGTGCGGCGCCGCGGCACATACCAGCAGACAGGAATGTAATGTATGTCCACAGTGACTGCACCAGCAGAATAGTGAGTGCAGCTCTGGAGTATAATACAGGATGTAACTCAGGATCAGTAATGTAATGTATGTACACAGTGACTGCACCAGCAGAATAGTGAGCGCAGCTCTGGAGTATAATACAGGAGGTAACTCAGGATCAGTAATGTAATGTATGTACACAGTGACTGCACCAGCAGAATAGTGAGTGCAGCTCTAGAGTATAATACAGGATGTAACTCAGGATCAGTAATGTAATGTATGTACACAGTGACTGCACCAGCAGAATAGTGAGTGCAGCTCTGGACTATAATACAGGAGGTAACTCAGGATCAGTAATGTAATGTATGTACACAGTGACTGCACCAGCAGAATAGTGAGTGCAGCTCTGGGGTGTAATACAGGAGGTAACTCAGGATCAGTAATGTAATGTATGTACACAGTGACTGCACCAGCAGAATAGTGAGTGCAGCTCCGGAGTATAGTACAGGATGTAACTCAGGATCAGTAATCTAATGTATGTACACAGTGACTGCACCAGCAGAATAGTGAGTGCAGCTCTGGAGTCTAATACAGGAGGTAACTCAGGATCAGTAAAGTAATGTATGTACACAGTGACTGCACCAGCAGAATAGTGAGCGCATCTCTGGAATATAATACAGGATGTAACTCAGGATCAGTAATGTAATGTATGTACACAGTGACTGCACCAGCAGAATAGTGAGTGCAGCTCTGGAGTATAATACAGACGGTGACTTAGGATCAGTAATGTAATGTATGTACACAGTGACTGCACCAGCAGAATAGTGAGTACAGCTCTGGGGTATAATACAGGAGGTAACTCAGGATCAGTAATGTAATGTATGTACACAGTGACTGCACCAGCAGAATAGTGAGCGCAGCTCTGGAGTATAATACAGGATGTAACTCAGGATCAGTAATGTAATGTATGTACACAGTGACTGCACCAGCAGAATAGTGAGTGCAGCTCTGGAGTATAATACAGGAGGTAACTCAGGTTCAGTAATGTAATGTATGTACACAGTGACTCCACCATCAGAATAGTGAGTGCAGCTCTGAAGTATAATACAGAATGTAACTCAGGATCAGTAATGTAATGTATGTACACAGTTACTGCTCCAGCAGAATAGTGAGTACAGCTCTGGAGTATAATACAGGCGGTAACTCAGGATCAGTAATGTAATGTATGTTCCCAGTGACTGCTCCAGCAGAATAGTGAGTGCAGCTCTGGAGTATAATACAGGATGTAACTCAGGATCAGTAATGTATGTACACAGTGACTGCACCAGCAGAATAGTGAGTGCAGCTCTGGAGTATAATACAGGAGGTAACTCAGGATCAGTAATGTAATGTATGTACACAGTGACTGCACCAGCAGAATAGTGAGTGCAGCTCTGGAGGATAATACAGAATGTAACTCAGGATCAGTAATGTCATGTATGTACACAGTGACTGCACCAGCAGAATAGTGAGCTCAGCTCTGGAGTATAATACAGGATGTAACTCAGGATCAGTAATGTAATATATGTACACAGTGACTGCACCAGCAAAATAATGAGTACAGCTCTGGAGTATAATACAGGATGTAACTCAGGATCAGTAATGTAATGTATGTACACAGTGACTGCACCAGCAGAATAGTGAGTGCAGCTCTGGAGTATAATACAGGATATAACTCAGCATCAGTAATGTAATGCATGTACACAGTGACTGCACCAGCAGAATAGTGAGTGCAGCTCTGGAGTATAATACAGGATATAACTCAGGATCAGTAATGTAATGTATGTACACAGTGACTGCTCCAGCAGAATAGTGAGTGCAGCTCTGGGGTATAATACAGGATGTAACTCAGGATCAGTAATGTCATGCATGTACACAGTGACTGCACCAGCAGAATAGTGAGTGCAGCTCTGGAGTATAATACAGGATGTAACTCAGGATCAGTAATGTAATGTATGTACACAGTGACTGCACCAGCAGAACAGTGAGTGCAGCTCCGGAGTATAATACAGGAGGTAACTCAGGATCAGTAATGTAATGTATGTACACAGTGACTGCACCAGCAGAATAGTGAGTTCAGCTCTGGAGTATAATACAGGATGTAACTCAGGATCAGTACATAGTTACATAGTTTATAAGGCCGAAAAAAGACAAGCGTCCATCCAGTTCAGCCTATTTCTTGTGCACTGCAGCTATTCCGCAGCGTTGATCCAGGGGAAGGCAAAAAAACCCATGCGGTATAGGCCAATTTACATCATTGAGGAAAAATTCACTTCCCGACTCCAATCTGGCAGTCAGATTAAATCCCTGGATTAATTAACTATCACTAAGCATAAGATGTAATTTTATTGTTCTCCAGAAAGGCGTCCAGGCCTCTCTTGAACTCATTAAGTGAGTTGGACATCACCACTTTCTCTCCCAGAGAGTTCCAGAGTCTCACGGCTCTGACCGTAAAGAATCCCCTTCTATGCTGGTGCAGGAACCTCCTTTCCTCCAGACGCATAGTGTGCCCCCTCGTCTTTGTCACCATCCTTGGTATAAACAGGTCATGGGAGAGATCTCTGTACTGCCCCCTGATGTATTTATACATGTTTATGAGGTCTCCCCTAAGCCTTCTCTTTTCCAACGTAAATAGGCCTAATTTTGACAACCTCTCTGGGTATTCTAGTCCCTCCATTCCCTTTATTACCTTAGTCGCCCTCCTTTGTACCCTCTCTAGCTCCAATATGTCTTTCCTGAGCACCGGAGCCCAGAACTGTGCACAATATTCTAAGTGCGGCCTTACCAGCGCTTTATACAGAGGAAGAACAATGTTCTCATCATATGCCCCTATTCCTCTTCTGATGCATGCCTTCTATTTGCCTTCGCAGCTGCTGCCTGACACTGGGCACTCCAATTTAATTTGCTGTTAACCAAGACGCCCAGGTCCTTCTCCATGTCAGATTTCCCCAACAGTTTCCCATTTAATATGTATGGGTGACTGCTGTTTTTCTTTCCCATGTGCATGACCTTACATTTATTGCCATTGAACCCCATTTGCCATTTTTTGGCCCAGCTCCCCAATTTATCTAAATCCTCCTGTAGCTGTGCCCTATCCTCATCTGTATTAACTACTTTACAAAGTTTAGTATCATCTGCAAATATTGCTATTTTACTATGCAACCCTTCCACTAGATCTTTAATAAATATATTAAATAATATAGGGCCCAAGACAGACCCTTGAGGCACCCCGCTAGTAACCCTGACACCCCCTGAGCTTACTCCATTGATAACCACCCTCTGCTTTGTATCACTCAGCCAGCTATTTACCCACTTGCACACATTATCCCCCAGACCAAGCATTCTCATTTTATATACCAACCTTTTGTGTGGCACGGTATCAAACGCTTTGGAGAAGTCAAGGTCTACAACATCCACTGACTCTCCCCGGTCCAGCTGTGAGCTCACCTCCTCGTAGAAGGCCATCAGGTTTGTTTGGCAGGAACGAACCCTCATGAATCCATGTTGATATGGAGTTAGACAGTTATTATCATTAAGATATTCTACAATAGCATCTCTAAGAAATCCTTCAAACAATTTACCCACAACAGACGTTAAGCTGACTGGTCTATAGTTCCCAGGGTCACTTTTAGACCCCTTTTTGAATATTGGTACCACATTTGCTTGGCGCCAGTCTAGTGGGACAGTCCCTGTCCATAAAGAGTGCTTGAATATAAGATACAGCGGTCTGTCTATCACATTACTTAATTTTTTTAGTACCCGGGGGTGTATGCCATCTGGGCCTGGTGACTTGTCTATTTTGATATTATTTAGGCGTTTCTGAACTTCCTCCTGGGTTAGGTGGATGATATTTAGCGGAGGGTTTACTTTATCACTCTGCATTTCCTCCGATAAATTGTTTTCTTTTGTGAACTATAAAAAACTATAAACTATAAACTATTGGGTTAAGAGGAAGACCGTTAGAGGCATACACAGAGAGGTTCAGGGCTGGCGGGTGGAGTTCATCTATGGACCAGTATCTTTTGTGAAAACAGTGGAGAAGAAGCTATTGCGTAGGTTTGCTTTACCCTCATCACCCTCTAGGATTTTACCCAGGTTATTTTTCAATGGGCCAACTCCATCAGTTTTAATCCTTTTACTGTTTATATAGTTAAAGAACAGTTTGGGATTCGTTTTACTTTCCTTGGCAATTAGTCTCTCTGTCTCCTCTTTTGCTATTCTTATTTGTTTTTTACAGATTTTGTTTTTTCCCTATAAGATATTAGCGCTTCCTCGCTGCCTTCTTGTTTAAGTTTACCGAAAGCGCTTTTTTTGTTTTTCATTGCCCTCTTGACTTCCTTATTTAGCCACATTGGCTTCCTCCTATTCCTAGCCCTTTTATTCCCATAAGGTATGTACCTTCTACAGTGACTATGTAGGACTGTTTTGAAAATTTCCCATTTTCTATCCGTGCTCCTATTACTGAAGATACTATCCCAGTCTATAAGGTGAAGGGCATCTCTTAGCTGATGAAACTTTGCCCTCCTGAAGTCCCCCATAATAATCACCTCGTTATTTTTTGCTACTTCGTCTATTTGTCTCATTAATAGACTTTCCGTGGCTTCTGCTATATTTGGTGGTTTATAACAGACTCCTATGATAATTTTATTATTGTTTTTTGCACCATGTATCTCCACCCATAAGGACTCAACCTCCTCATTTCCCTCCCATACATCCTCCCGTATTGTAGGCTTTAGACACGTCTTTACATATAGACAGACTCCACCCCCTTTCCGATTTCTTCCATCCCTTCTAAACAGACTGTAACCCTGTAAGTTAACTGCCCAGTCATAGCTTTCATCTAACAATGTCTCGGTTATTCCCACTATGTCATAGTTACCTGTAGATATTTCTGCTTCCAGTTCATCCATCTTGTTTGTCAGGCTTCTGGCATTTGCTAGCACGCAGTTTACACGATTTTGTTTTGTTCCAATCTTCTCCCTGTGGATTGTATTAGAAATTTTCTTACCTCCCTTCCAAGTATCTTGTCTTGGACCTTCTTTGTAGACAGTGGAGCTGGAGTCAGCATGGTTGATGCTGAGTTTGGGAGAACTCGTGTTCTTGCTTGCTGTACTTTATCTAAGCCCATTCCTATTTATGCCATCGACTCAGAAAGCTCTGACTCAGATTGTACATAATATAAGACTGATGGTGGGGTCTTTTCATTATGAGGTAATTCCTTGTTATGTTCTGGAGGGCCTACCCACTCCTGTTGCACTGGGACTACCCTGGTTGGTGAAACATAATCCAATAGTGGATTGGCAATCCAGGGAAATTGTGAAATTGGAGAGATTACTGTCATGAAAACTGTTTAAGGCTGTGTGCCCACGATGCGTTTTTTAAGCGTTTCCGCAGCGGCAAAAACGCTGCAGAAATGCTTAAAAAATGCATGGTAGAAGGCCTGCCATGTTCCCCAATGATAATCCATTGTGCTGTGCACATGCTGCGGAAACTTCCGCTGCGGATTATCATTGCGGAAAAAAACGCAGCACTACCAATTATTTTGCAGAAGTGCTGCGTTTTCGCCGCCATTGACTTGCATTAGACCGCATAGATTACGCATCACTGCATAAGTAGATGTGCATTCCATGCGTTCTAATGTGCAGATGGTACCCAGGTCTAGAGAAGAGGAGACTCTCCTCCAGACCCGGGTACCATAGAAAACTGTAAAAAAAAGAATAAAATAAAAAATAAATATATACTTACCTTCTGTCGGCCCGCGGTGCGCTCCTCCTTGCTTGGCAGCAGTTCGCGATGGAATGAAGGACCTGCGCTGACGTCAGAGTCATGTGACGGGTCACACGACGCTGACGTCGGCAGGTCCTTCACTCTACCGCTGCCGGCAGCCGGGACGGAGGAAATCAACACTCCGGGGGCCATCGGAGGGTAAGTATATATTTATTTTTTTATTTTTTGACATTCTCTCGGGTCACAGTAAATAAATCCATGCAGTTTGCATGGATTTATATAGTGTGACCAGGTTGACAAGCACTTTCCAAGTGATGCTAAAATCGCTTGTCAACCCGCATGTGGAACTGCAAGTGAAGAACGCTTCACTTCCGCATGTCCCTGGCAGGAAAACGCATGCAGAATCCGCGTGTACAATCCGCATGTACAATCCGCATGAACAATCCGCATGCGTTTTTTTCTGCCAGGGAGATGCAGAAACGCTCAGTCAAAAATCCGGAGCATTTCTGCATCGTGGGCACATAGCCTAAACATTTCTATTTCTGCTGCCTCTATGGAGACCTTATCTGAGCTTTTGTCTGGTTTTGAGGATGTATTTTCTGAGAAGGGGTGTCAGGATTTGCCTTCTCATCATGCATATGACTGTCCTATTAACCTGACCCCCGAAGGTAAACTACCAAAATCCAGACTGTATAATCTTTCTGGCCCTGAGAGACAAGCCATGAAGGATTTCATTGCTGAGAGTCTGGAGAAGGGACATATCAGACCCTCATCTTCGCCAATGACGGCAGGGTTCTTTTCGTGAAGAAGAAAGATGGCGGTCTCTGTCCCTGTTTACATTTCTAGGAATTTAATCAAATTACCATCCTAGATCCATACCCTCTTCCTCTGTTTCCAGATTTGTTCAGCCAGGTTGTGAGTGCCAAGGTGTTCTCCAAGTTGGATTTAACAGGAGCCTACAATCTGGTTAGAATCAGAGAAGGGGATTAATGGAAAACCGCATTCAATACTCCTGAGGGGCATTTCGAGAGTCTGGTTATGCCTTCGGGTCTGACCAATGCACCCGTGATGTTCCGGCATTTCATAAATTATATTTTCCATCATTTAGTTAGGCAGGTTTGTGGTGGTCTATCTGAATGATATTTTGGTTTACTCACCTGATTTTGAGACACATCAGGGACATGTTAAACAGGTGCTTCAGATATTAAGATACCAAACTATATGCCAAACTAGAGAAATGTGTTTTCGCATTTCAGGAGGTGCAGTTTTTGGGGTACCTGTTGTCATCTTCGGGTTTTCGGATGTATCCAGAGAAGATACGTGCAGTTCTTGATTGGGACTGTCCCGAGAACCTGAAGGCATTGCAGGCAAAGCTTTCTGGGCTTTACTAATTTTTACCGGAATTGTGTCCAAAATTATTCGGTAATTGTGAAACCCCTCACTGACATGACAAGGAAGGGTTTGTTTTTTATCTCTTCCCATATAATATGTTTCTATATCTTCTTCATCCTCATCACTGTCACCATCTTGCTCTGTTTTAGAATCAATTTCACATACTTCCACCTCAACCTTACTTATTTCTATGAAATATCCACAAACTTTGATCTATCCATTCATAAAACAAGCTAAATTAACAATTGTGATGACTAAAAACATAAAATACCAACATTATATAGTGTGACATGTTTGGGAACAATGTGCCAGCACAGTTATATCTGCTCTCCTGACCAGGGGAGTACATAGGAATCATGGGGCCCCATAGCAGAAGTTCTAATTTGGCCCCCCTCCCCACCCAAAACAAATGTAAATAGTTGTCAGGGTCACAGAAGATCATATCTCACAACCTTCCTTCTTTTACATAGTAATTTTCCTCCTGCTGAAGTCCTAGTTTCCATTTTCATTGCCCCATAAAATATGATGACAACAAAAGTGTCCCCCAAACACAGTATGATACCCCCATGGTGAATTCCTCCACATGTGCAGTATAATGACCCTACTGTACCCCACCTCAACTCCCAGGGCAAAGTATGGTGACCCCAACACAGTATGCTCCTCCAACTGTGACCCCCACACAGCCCTGCATACAGTATAATGGGCCTACGTATAGTATAATGGCCCCACACCTCTCCACACTCCACACAGTATAATGCACTCGCCATGGTCCTCCACACAGTATAAGTCACTCGCCATGGTCCTCCAGACAGTATAGGACACTTGACATGGTCCTCCACACAGTATAATGCACTCGCCATGGTCCTCCACACAGTATAAGACACCCGCCATGGTCCTCCTCACAGTATAAGACACTCACCATGGTCCTCAACACAGTATAATGCACTCCCTATTGTCCTCCATGCAGTATAATGCACTCCCTATGGTCCTCCATGCAATATAATGAACTCCCTATGGTCCTCCACGCAGTATAATGAACTCCCTATGGTCCTGCACACAGTATAATGAACTCCCTATGGTCCTCCACACAGTATAATGCACCCCCCATGGTCCTCCACACAGTATAATGCACTCGCCATGGTCCTCCACACAGCATAATGCACTCGCCATGGTCCTCCATGCAGTATAATGCACTCGCCATGGTCCTCCAAGCAGTATAATGCACTCCCCATGGTCCTGCACGCAGTTTAATACACTCCCCATGGTCCTCCATGCAGTATAATGAACTCCCTATGGTCCTCCATGCAGTATAATGCACTCCCCATGATCCTCCATGCTGTATAATGCACTCCCCATGGTCCTGCACACAGTACAATGCCGCCCCCCATGGTCCTCCACACAGTATAATGCATCCCCCCATGGTCCTCCACACAGTATAATGCACTCGCCATGGTCCTCCATGTAGTATAATGCACTCGCCATGGTCCTCCACGTAGTATAATGCACTCACCATGGTCCTCCACACAGTATAATGCACCCCATGCTCCAGTATACAGTATAATGCAGCCCCCCATAGGGTAAAATGCAGCCCCAGTCCTCCAGTATTATCCGTCTACACTGATTTAAAAATAAATAAATACATACTCACTGCTCCTCGTTTCCTGCTGCTTCAGTCTCTGCAGCGCGTCTCTCTCATCACCTCGGCAGCTGCCAACTCCACTGTCTGACACAGCGTGGCCTGTCATCACACCACTGAGTCAGACGCAGAGGAGGAATGATGGCAGAGGGAGTGTCACATGACCCTCCCTCCTCCATCATTGCTTTCAACCAGGGCCAGCTCCTGGTTTTCGTGGACCTTGGGAGAAAGAGTCTCAGTGGCCACTTTAACACATATCCAACGATTCATGATGCACAGATACAGTGGAGAAATATAGGTATACAACACAGGGCCCAGCCTGCCCCCTCATCCTTCACATATGTAAACATGTGTAGCGCCCCAAGGGTTCGGCCTCTACAGGGGTATTGCACCTCAGCCAGAAGTGTGATATAGAATGGAGTATGGACCAGGGCTCAGGTAGCTGCATGCATCACACACACCCCATTTCCGGGGGACAGCTCTACAGTGCTCCCATTTATATAGTAATGCAGGCACATCTGACCATGTCCCTGGCTGGAGGGGGGAGGAAAACCCAGTGATGTAGGAGCAGAAGGGGACGGTTTCTGGAGCATAGGAAGGAGCTCATTGGGTGCTGGTCACCTGGGCTCACACTCAGAGGAGGAGGTATAAAAGGTGGGCACCATCTTAGTTCAGTGTTCAGTACAGTGGAGAGGTGACAGGGAGCGGAGGCTCTGTAGGAGCTCTGCTCAGAAGGCAGGCCTAGGGTGAAGGCCGGAGCCTGTGAGGAGAAGGAGAAGTGGGCCTGGAGAAGAGGCTGAGGGAAGGAGGAGAAGAAGGAACAGGAAAGAAGGAGAAAAGACAGAGGAGTAGAAAGGCTCAGAAGGAAGAAGGGACCCTAAGAACCCACGAGATCACGGGTGAAGGGTCAGGCAGAATAAGGGTACCGGATCCCAAATTGGTGGAGGTAAATTATCCCTCAGCCAAGAACCGGAGGTCGTGATCATTTATTGGTGCGACCCCCCGCCAAACCTGCTAGGAAGGCACCATATAGGATAGCGGGAAACGGGGCCCACGTTTGCCTGCATAGATCCGCGGCAGCTGGACAGAAGTTTGGTCACTGGTGGGGCACGAGCCAGAGAGAGGACAGAAGGGAGTCCTGTGCCATACTCCTGAATTGCCTGGGGGTTGACCGAGCCCCTCACCTGGTGGACGCAGCACAGCTTGGGCAGTCATTGCTGACAGAAGTGACTTGGAGTATACGAACTGTGAGTAAAAGACCCTGGACTGCAACACGTTGTCGTTGTGTTTCTTACCGCGCCAGCACTAACTGTACTGGGACGCCCAGCACTACAACCCCCTTAATCTACGCTCTCTGCCCTGAGGCTACACTCCTCCCGTGGGGAGTTGTACTATTCCCTGCTGCACCCACAACACCAGCCTCAGCGGTCTGCTCTGCAGTGGCGGTTCACTCTGACCGCAATCCACGGGTGGTGTAGTCGGACATTGCAAAACGTATAGAAGACTGCCACTGGTCTGACTACCCTGAGCCACGGGATCTGGTTGCCACTACTACTCCCAGCATTGCCCTGAAGCCCGGTTCCGAGTGCCCTACGGCCCAGGGGGCGAGTCGGCTTTGGCGTAGTCGGCAGGATTGTGACCAACCCGCCACAAACGGGTATTGCGTGCCTGAAAAGACTGTTTGCGTACCTTGAGAAGGAAGTTTCCTGCCATCCAGAGCTGTTTCCCGCCATCTTCAGTCGTCTCCCGCCATCTTCAGCCGTTTTCCCGCCATCGGACGCCATCTTCAGGACGCTGCGAAAGAAGAAGAGGGGCGTGAGCACAGAAAACGCGTGAAGTCCGAAGCCCCGCCCCACGCGCTGACGCCGCACAAGGTCCTGGAAGGAGCCCAGCGAGCGCTGACGTCAGCAGTGCGCGACGCCAGGTCCTCAACGCAGACCATCGCCAGCGGAGCCGCAGCCTACAGAAGAGGATCGCTGGAAGGTAGGCCACGGTTAACCAGGGGGAGGAAGACAACAAGAATGGTGGACAAGATGGCGGACCGGCAGCAGACTAAGCTGCCCAGCATCGGCAGTGCCCCAGCCGTCGCGGGCCACGACCAGCGCCAGGAGAAGACGCATGACACAGGAGCGGTCGCGGGAGCAGGTAAGAGGAGTCTCCCTGTCCCGGATGCTGCCAGCGTCAGCCTGTTCCCGGGCCCCCTGGTGGAGCCGCCGATCCCGGGCGTCATCAACAGCGGCCCTCTCCAGGCCCGGTCGCAAGGCCTGATCTCCCCAGGTGCCTCGCAACCGTGTGCGCCCCCGGTCCCGAAGCCACCGCCCCTTGGGACTGACCTGTACAGCCAGCTCGCCGGACCCGAGTACCAAGAGGACCCGGACGGGTCTGAAGATCGTCACCATGAGGAACAAGGCACGGCTGGAGGGTATCGCTACCAGTGAACAGTAGCATACCATTGTGTATTGTTACCCGACAGAGTACGTGGGACTGTTTCAGATTTGAGTGTGGTCCCCGTTGGGACTGTTATGGGACTGTTAATTGTGCAAAGTTATCCCCTCTTCCTTACCTGGCTGAGGACTGAGAGCAGCCATCCCTCTTCCCTACCTGGCTGAGGACTGAAAGCAGCCATCCCCTTTCCAAACTGGCTGAGGACTGAGAACGGCCGCCCCTGTAAATAGTTGCGCTTCCTAAAGCGCCCCCTACTGGTTTTATAAAAAGACTGCAACGTCTACTTCGGGACAGAGAGTCCCTCATGTTTAAAAGTTTGCTGAAGTTTTGCACTTATTGAAAAAAATGGACACCTGGTCGCAAGTTGCACAGTGGCCAGTGAAGAAGAGAACCTGCTAAGAAAATGTTTTACCTGAAAAAGTTTGATATACTGAATAGTTTTATATGCTGCTGGAAAATGTTATATGACAAAAGAGTTCCAGTGATATTAAAAGTGCAGTATAATGTCTAGTAAAGAGAAAGTGTTTCCAATAAAGGGAATTGATTAATGTCGGTCATTTTCTAATGTAAAAAGTTTTGAAAAAGTTTTGCATGTCTTGTTAAATCAAATGTCTTTACTCTTTTCCAGCCCGAGGACGTGCTGTGGTTTACCGGGGGGGGGATGTAGCGCCCCAAGGGTTCGGCCGCTACAGGGGTATTGCACCTCAGCCAGAGGTGTGATATTCCACTCCCGGGTAAGAATGGAGTATGGACCAGGGCTCAGGTAGCTGCATGCATCACACACACCCCATTTCCGGGGACAGCTCTACAGTGCTCCCATTTATATAGTTATGCAGGCACATCTGACCATGTCCCTGGCTGGAGGGGGGAGGAAAACCCAGTGATGTAGGAGCAGAAGGGGACGGTTTCTGGAGCACAGGAAGGAGCTCATTGGGTGCTGGTCACCTGGGCTCACACTCAGAGGAGGAGGTATAAAAGGTGGGCACCATCTTAGTTCAGTGTTCAGTACAGTGGAGAGGTGACAGGGAGCGGAGGCTCTGTAGGAGCTCTGCTCAGATGGCAGGCCTAGGGTGAAGGCCGGAGCCTGTGAGGAGAAGGAGAAGTGGGCCTGGAGAAGAGGCTGAGGGAAGGAGGAGAAGAAGGAACAGGAAAGAAGGAGAAAAGACAGAGGAGTAGAAAGGCTCAGAAGGAAGAAGGGACCCTAAGAACCCACGAGATCACGGGTGAAGGGTCAGGCAGAATAAGGGTACCGGATCCCAAATTGGTGGAGGTAAATTATCCCTCAGCCAAGAACTGGAGGTCGTGATCATTTATTGGTGCGACCCTCCGCCAAACCTGCTAGGAAGGCACCATATAGGATAGCGGGAAACGGGGCCCACGTTTGCCTGCATAGATCCGCGGCAGCTGGACAGGAGTTTGGTCACTGGTGGGGCACAAGCCAGAGAGAGGACAGAAGGGAGTCCTGTGCCATACTCCTGAATTGCCTGGGGGTTGACCGAGCCCCTCACCTGGTGGAGGCTACACTCCTCCCGTGGGGAGTTGTACTATTCCCTGCTGCACCCACAACACCAGCCTCAGCGATCTGCTCTGCAGCGGCGGTTCACTCTGACCGCAATCCACTGGTGGCGTAGTCGGACATTGCAAAACGTATAGAAGACTGCCACTGGTCTGACCACCCTGAGCCACGAGATCGGGTTGCCACTACTACTCCCAGCATTGCCCTGAAGCCCGGTTCCGAGTGCCCTACGGCCCAGGGGGCGAGTCACATGCATACACACACACAGTACGCAGACATACACGCATACAGTAAGCAGACATACATGCACATGGTACACAGATATGCACACATACAACACGCAGACACGCACATACACTGTTAAAAATACTTAGTTACGTATATTTTTATAGAGGACTTCTTATCAGATGTGATTGATTAAAGAATATATATCACAATATTCTTATTAAAAACTGTATTGATTTATTCTTGGATTGTCCATTAAAAAGAATAATTGCAGTAGTTACATAAAATAGGTGAAATAGTTACAAAGTGATTGTCCATTTGTCCATAGATTCACCCATCGTTTCCTGGGAACCTGGATGATAGGTTCCGTCTGTCTGTGTCCCGCACGTGTGTCAGGGCCTATATGTCATCTCCTTCCTTCACACGTACAGTACAGACCAAAAGTTTGGACACACCTCATTTAAAGATTTTTATGTATTTTCATGACTATGAAAATTGTACATTCACACTCAAGGCATCAAAACTATGAATTAACACATGTGGAATTATATACTTAACAAAAAAGTGTGAAACAACTGAAAATATGTCTTATATTCTAGGTTCTTCACAGTAGCCACCTTTTGCTTTGATGACTGCTTTGCACACTCTTGGCATTCTCTTGATGAGCTTCAAGAGGTAGTCACCATAAATGGTTTTCATTTCACAGGTGAGCCCTGTCAGGTTTAATAAGTGGGATTTTTTGCCTTATAAATGGGGTTGGGACCATCAGTTGTGTTGTGCAGAAGTCTGGTGGATACACAGCTGATAGTCCTACTGAATAGACTGTTAGAATTTGTATTATGGCAAGAAAAAAGCAGCTAAGTAAAGAAAGACGAGTGGTCATCATTACTTTAAGCAATGAAGGTCAGTCAGTGCGAAAAATTGGGAAAACTTTGAAAGTGTCCCCAAGTGCAGTTGCAAAAACCATCCAGCACTACAAAGAAACTGGCTCACATGAGGACCGCCCAAGGAAAGGAAGACCAAGAGTCACCTCTGCTTCTAAGGATAAGCAGCTCAGATTAGAGACCAGGTCAATGCCACACAGAGTTCTAGCAGCAGACACATCTCTTCAACAACTGTTAAGAGGAGACTTTGTGCAGCAGGCCTTCATTGTAAAATAGCTGCTAGAAAACCACTGCTAAGGACAGGCAACAAGCAGAAGAGACAAGTTTGGGCTAAAGAACACAAGGAATGGACTTTAGACCAGTGGAAATCTGTGCTTTGGTCTGATGAGTCCAAATTTGAGATCTTTGGTTCCAACCACAGTGTCTTTGTGCGACGCAGAAAAGGTGAACGGATGGACTCTACATGCCTGGTTTCCACCGTGAAGCATGGAGGAAGAGGTGTAATGTTGTGGGGGTGCTTTGCTGGTGACTGTAACATACCTGGCGGCGTCTTTGCATAGTGGTCCATCTCCCACTGTGCAAGAGCGCGCACTTGATCTCCAATCCAGAATGTCTCTCTGGCTTCCCTTCATGCTGTCTGTTTGCTTCTCTTTCTGCTGCTTAAGGGCGGCGCCCGATCACTTCCTGCTTTTTGTACCTGCTGCAGGCACACCCCTTGTGCGTCCTCAGCCTATTGCTGTCTGTCTCCTGGTATTTAACCCAGCTGCTCCAATTAACCCATGCCTGAGCATTGTGTTTCATTCAGTGTGGTCTTTCACTCTGAATGTGTCAGGTCCCCTTCTGTGTTCTCTTGTCTGCCTATCCTGGAGGCTGTATTTCCAGGCCTGTCTGAACACGCACCTAGCTTGTTCTTCCCGCCTTCTAGGGGCTATATTCCTAGACCCGCTCCTGTACCTAGTCTGTCCTGTCTGAACACGCTCCTGGCCTGTTCCTCCCGCCTTCTAGGGGCTGCATTCCTAGACCCGCTCCTGTATCTTGCTACTGTGTCTGTTCTTGTCTGTATACTCTTCTAGCCTGTTTTCCCGTGTTTCTCTATGTCCTTGCCTTTCCTTTTTCTGCAGAGTCTGAACTCGTACCTAACTCCTGCTCGTTGTCACTGTACTCCCGTTTGTGATTTTGTGGTCCACTCGCTACTTCACTGCAAGTACCCTGTGGGTATCTGGTTCTGCCTTTCCCTTCCTGTCTGTTCCGTGTGAACAGAGCCCTGTCTCCCCTGCTCTGCCTTGCTCACCGCTCCGGCGGTTCTAGCCTGCTCTGCCTTTGCTCAGCGCTCCGGAAGTTCTAGCCTGCTCTGCCTTTGCTCACCGCTCCGGAGGTTCTAGCCTGCTCTGCCTTTGCTCACCGCTCCGGCGGTTCTAGCCTGCTCTGCCTTTGCTCAACGCTCCTGCGGTTCTAGCCTGCTCTGCCTTTGCTCACCGCTCCGGCGATTCTAGCCTGCTCTGCCTTTGCTCACCGCTCCGGCGGTTCTAGTCTGCTCTGCCTTTGCTCACCGCTCCGGCGGTTCTAGCCTGCTCTGCCTTTGCTCACCGCTCCGGCGGTTCTAGCCTGCTCTGCCTTTGCTCACCGCTCCGGCGGTTCTAGCCTGCTCTACTCTTGCTCACTGCTCCAGGCGGCCTCGTCCTGCTCTACTCTTGCTCACCGCTCCAGGCGGCCTCGTCCTGCTCTACTCTTGCTCACCGCTCCTGGCGGCCTCGTCCTGTTCTACTCTTGCTCACCGCTCCAGGTGGCCTCGTCCTGCTCTACTCTTGCTCACCGCTCCTGGCAGCCTCGTCCTGCTCTACTCTCGCTCACCGCTCTAGGCGTTCTCGTCTTGCCCTGCTCTCGCTCACCACTCTGGGCGGCCTTACTCTGCTGTGTTTGTCCGCCACATCTGTGGTTCTGTTCCTGAGTCCCAGTGTGTACTGGGTCCTATCCCGCCTGTGTTCCTACCTGCTAGTGCCTTCCTGTCTGCACTCTAGCCGTGCTTGCCTGTACCCCCCTGCCTGCATACCCGCCTGCCTGCATACCAGTCGTGCCTGCCTGCATACCAGTCGTGCCTGCCTGCAGACCAGTCGTGCCTGCCTATTCCCACCAGTCTGTGTGCCAGCTTAACCAGTCTGTTCCTGTATTCCCCTGTGTGGGTCAACAGCCGTGTCCGGGGTCTGTCCTGGAGTAGCACCTGGTCCCTCTGCTCGGTTCCTCCTTGGTGCACTGGCGTCGTATGCCATCGTGCGACCCTGGTCGGATCGGGTGAATACCTAGTTACGCCCCTGCAGGCATTCACTCTCCGGCACGGTCCAGTGGAATCACACGCACACGCCGCTCAGCCCGGGCGTGTGCATTACAGCGACACTGTCGGGGATTTATTCAAAATTGAAGGCATACTGAACCAGCATGGCTACCACAGCATCTTGCAGCAGCATGCTATTCCATCCGGTTTGGGTTTAGTTGGACCATCATTTATTTTTCAACAGGACAATGACCCCAAACACAACTCCAGGCTGTGTAAGGGCTATTTGACCAAGAAGGAGAGTGATAGGGGGCTACGCCAGATGACCTGGCCTCCACAGTCACCAGACCTGAACCCAATCGAGATGGTTTGGGGTGAGCTGGACCCCAGAGTGAAGGCAAAAGGGCCAACAAGTGCTAAGCATCTCTGGGAACTCCTTCAAGATAGTTGGAAGACCATTTCCGGTGACTACCTCTAGAAGCTCATCAAGAGAATGCCAAGAGGGAACCAGGGGAGGAGTCCTGAGGAGATAATTTGCATATTCCCACTGCATTTTGGGGTAAGTGAAGAGTCTCCGCGAGCTCAAAGAACACTGGATTTTGGCTGTTGGAGCTGAAAAGAGGACATTGGTAAACCAGGGGAGGAGTCCTGAGGAGATAATTTGCATATTCCCACTGCATTTTGGGGTAAGTGAAGAGTCTCCGCGAGCTCAAAGAACACTGGATTTTGGCTGTTGGAGCTGAAAAGAGGACATCGGTAAACCAGGGGAGGAGTCCTGAGGAGATAATTTGCATATTCCCACTGCATTTTGGGGTAAGTGAAGAGTCTCCGCGAGCTCAAAGAACACTGGATTTTGGCTGTTGGAGCTGAAAAGAGGACATCGGTAAACCAGGGGAGGAGTCCTGAGGAGATAATTTGCATATTCCCACTGCATTTTGGGGTAAGTGAAGAGTCTCCGCGAGCTCAAAGAACACTGGATTTTGGCTGTTGGAGCTGAAAAGAGGACATTGGTAAACCAGGGGAGGAGTCCTGAGGAGATAATTTGCATATTCCCACTGCATTTTGGGGTAAGTGAAGAGTCTCCACGAGCTCAAAGAACACTGGATTTTGGCTGTTGGAGCTGAAAAGAGGACATCGGTAAACCAGGGGAGGAGTCCTGAGGAGATAATTTGCATATTCCCACTGCATTTTGGGGTAAGTGAAGAGTCTCCGCGAGCTCAAAGAACACTGGATTTTGGCTGTTGGAGCTGAAAAGAGGACATCGGTAAACCACGCGCCGGTAGGCGCGCGCATTTTGAAACTTTTTTTTGAAGCTTTTTTCACTGTTTTCAGAACATTAACAGTAAGAACATGGAAGAGTCCAGGAGCCATTTGGTGAGCTGCATATCCTGCTACATGTTCACAGACTTGCCAGTGGAAAAGCCAAACTTCACATGCCAGAAATGCAAGCTTGTGTCCCTGTTGGAGGAAAAGTTGCGAAATCTAGAAGAGAGGTTAACTACCTTGAAAATCATTAAGGAAGGTGAAGAGTTCTTAGACAGAGCAGAATTATCTCTTCATGATTCAGAAAGAGAAGAAATTCGAACTGCACCTGACGAAACAGAGGAATGGAAGCATGTGACCCACAGAAGCAGGAGGATCGAGAGGCAGTCAGCACCCATACTGCTCAGGAACCAGTACCAGGCTCTCACGCAGGAGAACCATGAAGAAATACAGCAAAATAAGACTTTGCCAGCAATGAATAACCTTGTAAGCCCTCAGAATTCTCCTGGATGGAGAAAGAAGAATGTTGTGAAGAAAAAACGGAGAGTGGTGGTCATGGGGGATTCCCTGTTAAGAGGAACTGAGGCCGCTATCTGCAGACCAGACATAACCTCAAGAGAAATGTGCTGTCTTCCAGGAGCAAAAATTAAAGATGTGTCTGACAGGATATCAAGACTCTTCAGACCTACAGATCACTACCCATTCCTGCTAATACATGTGGGGACAAATGACACCGCAAGAAAGGACCTGGAAACCATCTGCAGTGACTTTGAAGACTTAGGCAAGAAAGTGAAAGAATTGGGAGCGCAGGTGGTCTTCTCATCCATCCTCCCAGTGGATGGCCATGGAACAATGAGGTGGAATAAGATTCTACAGGTGAACAACTGGCTACGTCGATGGTGCCGTCAACAAGGATTTGGATTTCTGGATCACGGAATGAATTACCTATACGATGGACTACTTGCTAGAGATGGGGTGCACCTTACGAAGACTGGAAAACATGTATTTGGAAGCTGCCTTGCTACACTCATCAGGAGAGCTTTAAACTAGAACAATGTGGGAAGGGAAGCAAAAGGCCAGAAAAAGCCATACAGCTGACAAATACTATTGAGATCTCTGCTACTGGAAGTGGAAAGGAAGAACAAAGACAAAACAATTTAAATAATAAAAATATGGGAGGAAGAGAAACCAATCACAAACTAAAATGTTTTTATACAAATGCACAAAGCATGGGCAGCAAACAAGGAGAATTGGAACTACTAATGCAGGAAAAGAAATATGATGTCATTGGAATCACTGAAACTTGGTGGAACGATACACATGATTGGAATAAAAGGCTAAAAGGATACAACTTATTTGCAAGAAACAGACTTGATAAACGAGGAGGAGGTGTCGCATTGTATGTTAGAAAAGCGTATATCTGCACAGAGATTGAAGCTTCAGAGACTGGGAGTTCTGTGGAAACTGTTTGGGTAAGAATACAAGGAGAGAACAACGGAAAGGACACCATTGTAGGCATTTACTACAGGCCACCTGGGCAAGCTGAAGATATGGATGAACTCTTTATGTATCAAATGACCAAGTTCTCCAAAAAAATGACGTAGTGGTCATGGGAGATTTCAACTATCCAGACATTTGTTGGGAATCTCTCTCAAGTAAAACTAACAGGTCAAGCAAATTCTTATCCTCTCTTGCTGACAACTTTATCTTCCAAAAGGTAGGGGAGAAAACAAGGGGATCTGCTACTTTGGATCTAATCCTTATAAACAGGGAGGAAATGGTTGAGGAGGTAAAGGTGGCTGGGACCCTAGGAGGCAGCGATCATGCTATTATAGAATTTTGGATAACTAGAGGAGGAAGACATGTGAAGACTCAAACTTCAAGGTTAGATTTTAGAAAGGCAGATTTTAAGAGACTCAGAAAGAGAATAGGAGGGATCCAATGGCTGGATGTCCTTAAGGACAAAAATGTCCAGGAAGGATGGGAAATTATTAAAAATGAGATTCTCAAAGCACAATCGTTAACAATCCCGAAAAGTAGGAAGAATGGGAAGCATTTAAGGAAACCAGGATGGATGAACACAGAACTTAAACACATGCTAAAAAGAAAGAAAGAAATGTTTATTAAATGGAAAGAGGGAGGCATATCTAAAGAAGATTATAATGCAGTCTGCAGATCCTGTAGGGCACGTATCAGGTTAGCTAAAGCTGACAATGAATTAAGGCTTGCAAGAGATGTCAAAAGCAATAAAAAGGGATTTTGGGGGTATGTCAAAAGTAAAAGAAAAGTCAAAGATGCTATAGGATTTTTACAGGATGAAAATGGAGAAATGGTAAGAGAGGATGTTGAGAAGGCCGAACTTTTTAATTCCTATTTTGCATCTGTTTTCTCTCAGAAAGAAAATGTAACATCAACTGATCTTCACTGTCCTTTTAAAGGAATAGAGGGATCCAAGTTATCTGTAAACAGAAAGATTGTGAGGGAATATTTAGCTAACATAAATGAGTTCAAGTCTCCAGGTCCAGATGAATTACACCCCAGAGTACTGAAGGAGATCGTAGAAGAAATTTTAGAACCACTCTCCATAATCTTTGAAAATTCTTGGAGAACAGGAGAAGTCCCAGAAGACTGGAGAAGAGCAAATGTTGTTCCTATCTTCAAAAAGGGGAAGAAGGTGGACCCAGGGAACTATAGGCCGGTGAGTCTGACTTCTATACCAGGAAAGATCTTTGAACAAATTATTAAACAACATGTATGTAAGTACCTGGATAAGAATGAAGTGATTAACCAGAGTCAGCATGGGTTTGTCACTAACAAGTCATGTCAGACTAACTTAATTTTCTTCTATGACAGAATCACTGACTGGGTGGATCAGGGAAATGCTGTTGATATAGTATATCTTGACTTCAGCAAAGCATTTGACAAAGTATCTCACACCATCCTTATTGAAAAAATGACCAAGTATGCAATGGACCAGGCAACTGTTAGGTGGATTCATAACTGGCTTAGTGATCGGACTCAAAGGGTGGTTGTAAATGGCTTCACATCCAGCTGGATGAATGTCTCAAGTGGGGTACCACAGGGCTCCGTCCTGGGACCTGTATTGTTCAACATCTTTATCAATGATTTAGATGAAGGAATTGAGGGTAAACTGATGACACAAAGCTAGGAGGGATAGCTAATACTAGAGAAGAGAGAGAGAGGATTCAAAAAGACCTAAATAAACTGGAGCAGTGGGCAGCAACCAACAGAATGGTTTTTAACAGGGAAAAATGCAAAGTACTACATCTGGGCAATAAAAATGAAAAAAGCATATACAGAATGGGAGGAATAGAGTTAAGCAACAGTACATGTGAAAAAGACTTAGGTATACTAATAGATCATAGACTGAACATGAGTCAACAGTGTGATGCAGCAGCAAAAAAGGCAAATACAATTCTGGGATGTATTAACAGAACCATACAGTCTAGATCACGTGAAGTCATTATCGGTCTTTGCTCCTCTTTGGTCAGACCTCATCTGGAATACTGTGTACAGTTTTGGGCACCACATTTTAAAAAAGACATAGACAAACTGGAGCAAGTTCAGAGAAGAGCGACCAGAATGGTGACTGGTCTGCAAACCATGTCCTATGAGGAACGGTTGCAGGATTTGGGAATGTTTAGCTTGCAAAAAAGAAGACTGAGAGGAGACTTAATAGCTGTATACAAATATGTCAAGGGCTGTCACATTGTAGAAGGATCATCTTTATTCTCATTTGCACAAGGAAAGACTAGAAGCAATGGGATGAAACTAAATGGGAGGAGACACAGATTAGATATTAGAAAAAACTTTTTGACAGTTAGGGTGATTAATGAGTGGAACAGGCTGCCACGAGAGGTGGTGAGTTCCCCTTCAATGGACGTCTTCAAACAGAGACTGGACAGACATCTGTCTGAGATGATTTAGTGAATCCTGCTTTGAGCAGGGGGTTGGACCAGATGACCCAGGAGGTCCCTTCCAACTCTACCATTCTATGATTCTATGATTCTAAGAGTGTGCAAAGCAGTCATCAAAGCAAAAGGTGGCTACTTTGAAGAATCTAGAATATAAGACATATTTTCAGCTGTTTCACACTTTTTTGTTAAGTATATAATTCCACATGTGTTAATTCATAGTTTTGATGCCTTCAGTGTGAATGTACAATTTTCATAGTCATGAAAATACAGAAAAATCTTTAAATGAGAAGGTGTGTCCAAACTTTTGGTCTGTACTGTAGATCCTCCTTCTGGTGTCATGTGTAGTGCAAGAGCCCACCCTGTCTCTAACATGGGGTTATACAGCCCCTTCACAACACCTGTTCTGCATATGGCACTAACTTACACTGAACTAAAAATACACAAATAGCGCATGTCATCTAGAAACCCTATCACGATGGCGGATGCAATCTTATGCAATGTATGAGATACAGAATTCAGAATGCAAAAATGAATATCCGTAATTAATATTTCACATTTCCCCCTTTTGAGTGTGACAGACATCAACTGGAATCCTCAAAGTAGATAGGTTCATAACAGGATCATCTTTCTTCTTTGCTTCTTCTTTGGCAATATAATTTAATATCCATACTAATAATAATATCAATATTGGATTATTGTTATACACATTCAATAGCATAATGATGTGAATCCATGTTATGGTAAGCCATGACCAATATAAAATTTATAATTATTAGTGATGGGCGAGCACTAAAATGCTCGGGTGCTCGATGCTCGGGTCGAGCACATTGGAATACTCGGGTGCTGACCCGAGCAACGAGCCCAATGTAAGTCTATAGGAAACTCGAGCATTTTTCAGGCGGCTCCCCCGGCGGTCTGCAGGGGGCCTAAAAATTGCCCAAATCGATGGGAACAGTGCTCAAATGACATGGGAACAGCATGTGGAAGACCCCTGGAAGCATTTCTGACTCCCAGGTCACTGCTGTCAACAATGTTGTCAGAGGTATTACACCACTTTTACCGACTCACAATAGAACATACTAAAACGAAACCAAAATGGATTTTCCTGGGAAATATGTTAAGGAACATTCTTTCCAGGGTAATGACTTGTATATAAGGCAAAATAAATAACCAAAAACAAAAATACTCCTCCACACCTTGGGCTATGTTCACACATAGCGTTTGTGATTCGTTTTTGCACTTTTGCATTGCTTTTAACTGTGACAAATGCATTCACCGGGAAATGGGGCCATCAGCCGGCCTTTACTATTCTTAAAGGGCCAGCAGGGGGCCCTCACTATTCTTAGAGCCATCAGCCGGCCAGGCTTTGTTCTTCCCATTACTAAAGAGTGGGCCTCCTATACTGTTATTGCGTATGCAGTGAGTGGTAGGGCTGCCCAAATTTGGACGCAGCCCAATACCCCTTTGTAAATTTAGACGCACCCCAATACCCCTTTGAAGAGACTTAGAGGAGTGCCTCCTGAAAACAATGTTCCCATTTTTAGGAAATGGGTCTCTCATTGTGTTTGCCTATGCAGTTAATGCAAGGGTTGCCAAAAATTTGGAGGCACTCCAATGCCCCTTGGAAGAGACGTGGAGGTCAGAGGGCCTCCTAAAAACAATATTCCCATTATTAGGAAGTGGGTTTCCCATTGTGTTTGCCTATGCAGTGAATGCAAGGGTTGCCAAAAATTGGGAGGCAGTCCAATGCCCCTTGGAAGAGACGTAGAGAGCCTCATGAAAAAATGTTCCCATTATTAGGAAGTGGGTCTCCAAGAGTGTTGGCCTATGCAGTGAATGCAAGGGTTGCCAAAAATTTGGAGGCACTCCAATGCCCCTTGGAATAGACATGGAGGAGGGGCTCATAAAAAAATGTTCCCATTAGAAAGGAGCGGGTCTCCTATACTTGTAATGCCCATGCACTAAGTGTATGGGCTGACAAACATTTACCCCTGGGGGGTATACATGAACATACTGTATAAAAATTTTTTTTACAGGCATCATAAACACCCTTTAAAAAAATTATGTGGATGTTGCATCACGGACCACGGTCCCCCATCGTGATATCGTGGTGGAGAATGAGGATGAGGAGAAGGAGGAGGACAAGAGCAAAAAGCCAAAATCAGGAAGCGTATACACATGTGTGGGTGTGAAAAGGTGCATGGGAATACTCCTCCCAAAAAAAGACACTCAATCGGTGGTGTTGAGAAGTCTGGCCCAATCCAGCCCTTGTTCATTTTTATAAGAGTCAGCCTGTCAGCATTTTCAGTTGACAGGCGGGTGCGCTTATCAGTTATAATTCCACCAGCGGCACTAAAAACCCGCTCTGATAAAATGCTAGTGGCAGGGCAGGCCAGGACCTCTGAGGCGTAAAGAGCGAGTTCATTCCACGTATCCAGCTTGGATACCAAGAATTAAAGGCACAGAGGAATCACAGAGGACGTTGGTACAGTCGGCAAGGTACTCCTTCACCATCTTCCCAAACTTTCCACTTCTTGTGAGAGTAACCCATGCCTCAGGGCCTGAGCGATGGGAGGGGCTGAGAAAATTCTTTCAGAACTTTGACAGTGTTCCCCTGCCTCTGCATGATTGGAGTTGTATCTCTCACCTGTAGTCCTTGGTTATCCAACGAACTGTGCTCTCTGCCGCCAGCGTTTTCAGATGGGAATTTTTTTAATAGTTCCGCAACAAGGGCCTTCTGGTATTGCCCCATTTTTTTAGACCTGTCCACCTCAGGAATAAGAGATAGAAAGTTCTCCTTGTAGCATGGGTCTAGAAGTGTCACCAACCAGTAATGACTGTCACGCAAAATTTTTAGAACGCGAGGGTCATTGGAAAGGCAGCGTAACATAAACTCAGCCATGCATGCCAGACTGCTAACAGGCAAGACTTCTGTGTCCTCACCAAGAGGACGAGTGACCATGCTCTCCTCCTCCTCTCTGTCCTCAGGCCAACAAACGGTATGACAGTTGTGCAGGTAGTACTGTCTATAGCGCATGAAACTAGCTCCTGTTCTTCCTCCTCCTCCTCCTCTTCCTGATTGTCACCCAATTCACGTTGGGATGAGATGAGGCTGGGCTGTGTGTAATTACCCTGTATGGTTCCTTGCTCCATCTCATCGTACTCCGCCTGCAATGCATCCTCTTTGATTGTGAGCAGAGAGCGTTTCAGAAGACAGAGAAGCGGGATGGTGACCCTAATTATGGCATCATCGCCGCTCACCATCTTGGTTGAGTCCTCAAAGTTTTTGAGGATGGTACATATGTCTGACATCCATGTCCACTCCTGAGGTCTTATGTGTGGAGTCTGAACTGAATACCGACGGCCTTGTTGATGCTGGTACTCAACAACTGCCCTCTTCTGCTCACAAATCCTTCCCAACATCTGCAGTGTAGAGTTCCAATGCGTGGGGACATCACACACCAGTCTGTGAGCCGGAAGCTGCAAGCACTGCCTAAACACGGAAAGGGCGGCGGAAGCTGTAGGTGACTTTCTAAAATGGGCACACAGGTGGCATACTTTAACAAGCAGATCCGGCAGCTCTGGGTAGGATTTGAGAAACCTTTGAACCACGAGGTTAAGCACATGGGCCAGGCATTGTACGTGTGTGAGCTCGCCTTGCCTCAGAGCTGCCACCAGGTTCCGGACATTGTCACACACTACCATGTCTGGCTGTAGGTTCAGCGGTGTGAGCCACAGATCTGCCTGCTCTTTCAGAGCTGTCCACAACTCTTCAGCATTGTGTGGTTTGTCACCTAAGCATACTAGCTTCAGCACAGCCTGTTGCCGTTTGGCCGAGGCAGTGCTGCAGTGCTGGATTTGAGTTTGTCACTGATTTGGTCATTGGATTTGAGTTTGTGACTGATGTGGTCATTTCGGAGATGGAGGCTGAAGAAGAGGAGGAGGATGAGGTGCAGGAGCTGTAGACTGTGAGGGCAACTCTGATTGACCTAGGGCCAGCAATCCTTGGCGTCAGGAGGACGTGTTCCGTCCCAAGGTCCGACTGGATCTCGGCTTCCACTATGTTAACTCAGTGTGCCTTCAGCGAGATGTACCGTCCTTGCCCACAAGCACTTGTCCACGTGTCCGTGGTTAGGTGGACTTTCCCGGTAACTGCGTTGTTGAGGGCATGGCTAATATTTTGGGACAAGTGCTTGTGTAATGCGGTGACCGGGAGAAATAGTGGCGGCTTGGGACCGAGTACCGAGGGACAACCGCCGCCATCAGGTTGCGGAATGCTTCCGACTCCACGAGCCTAAAAGGCAACATTTCGAGCACAAGCAGTCGCAAAATGTGTGTATTTAGTAGTGTGGCCTGTGGGGCGTTGGCTGCGTATTTGCGCTTGCGTTCCAAGGACTGGGGTATGGACAACTGAACACTGCGCTGGGACAAGGACATGGACGTGCGTCCTGATGCTGCTACTTGAGAGTGTGCAACGACAGGTGCAGGGCATGAGGCATCTTCGCATGCACCATGGACAGGGGATTGGCTTGCATGCACAACAGCGGAAGAAACAGTGGTGCCACCCGCAGACACTGTTCCTGTACCCTGGGGTTCGGCTCACAAAGTCGGGTGCTTTGCTGCCATGTGCCTGATCATGCTGGTGGTGGTCAGGCTGGTCGTTTTGCCACCCCTGCTGATGCTGGCCTGGCAGGTGGTGCAAATGGCCTTGTTGGGGTTATCGGCAGAGTCTTTAAAAAACAACCAGACTCAGGAAGACCTAACAGTTGTACTGGCAACTTCCTTCGTGTTGGTTTTACGGGGAATGGTTGCCTGCCTTCTGTCTGCGGCCACCACACTGCTTCTTCCTGCCTGTTGGGGTGCTCTGCCTCCGTCCCCCTGTGTGCTGCTGTCCTCGCTCAGCATGTCCTCCTGCCAGGTTGGGTCAGTTACTATATCATCCACCACCTCGTCTTCCACTTCCGCACCCTGGTCCTCCTCCTGACTTTCTGGCAATTGTGTCTCATCATCGTCCACCTCTTGTGACATTTTCCCACTGTCACCTTTGTGTGACCGTGGCTGCTCAAATATTTGGGCATTGCTACATGCGATCTCCTCTTGCCACGCTTCAAGTGGACTGGGCGAGAGGCCCGAATCTATAAATGGAAAAGTGAACATCTCTTCGGAGTGTCCAAATGTGGGATCAGTTGTCTCTGGCAACTCGGCTTGGTGGGAGGAAGGAGGTTCAGGGTGAGGAATATGCGGTCCAGACTCATAGCTACTGAGACTTGACCGTGTGGAAGACAAGGTGGTGGTGGCTAAGGGACTGGAAGCATTATCTGCTATCCAACCAATTACCTTTTCACACTGCTCTGTGTTCAATAGTGTTGTTCTGGGGCCCCTATTAATTGGGACAGGAAGGTCAAAAAAGAAGATGTGGGTGATTTTTGTGGCACAATTTCAGCTTGCCCACGGCCTTGGCCTCTGCATGCATCATCACCATCACGTCCAGTTCCCCGTCCCTTGCGACGTACTTTGTCCATTTTAAATGGAGGACAATATCTTCCATGCTCACTACAAATGGCTGAATTTGGAGCGAACTTATATGTGATCCGTGTGAAGGACAAACCACAGTTTTAAATAGCTGTCCTGTAGGTAACTATTTTGAACAGCAAACCAGTGTCAATAGCCTCACTGACACACTGAAACAAATTTTTAATGGAGGCCAGAAATGGCAGTATTTTCTGAAAGCGTATATGTGATCCGTGTGACGGAGAAAACACAGTTTTAAATAGCTGGCCTGTAGGTAACTATTTTTAACAGCAAACTGGTGTCAATAGCTTCACTGACACACTGAAACACTAACCAAACAAAATTTCAATGGAGGCCTGAAATGGCAATATTTTCAGCGCAAATATATGTGATCCGTGTGACAGACAAACCACAGTTTTAAATAGCTGGATTTTTAGCGCTGTAATATGGAAAGGACCTGGCTGTATTCTGCAGTGCCAAAAGCAAATGGCGCAGAAAAACAGTGTACCCTGGATTGCTTTTTAAGCAAATAATGAGGATTAAGATCCCCAAAAAAATTATTCCTGGCCCCTGAGACCTGGGCCTATGTCTAGATATATCTAGCAGCAGCAGCAGACAAAACTGGAATGGAGCCTCTTGTGCTATATGCACTGCAGTCTGCTATATACCCTCCCTGCCTATATACACTGCCTGCCTGATATCTCTGCAGATGGATTAGTCCTCAGAAGGACTGTTTGTTGAGATGGATATGTGTAATATACTTCTGTTCTACCTACACTACCTAATAAACAAGCGAATCTCTCCCTAGCTCAGCAGCTCTCCCTACACTGTCTGATTCCGGAGTGACTGGGACGAGCACGGCAGCGCCATGTCTGATATAGACCAACATGGCTGCGGCATTACAGTGAGTGGCAGGCAATCCCTGCATGTTCATTGGCTCTGTAAAGAGCGCCAAACATGCAGGGAGGGGACCCGAGCTCCTGCCGAGCAACCCCGGAAATACTCAGTGAGCGACGAGCATCTCAAGCAGGGAGATGCTCGGGCGAGCACCGAGCAGTAGCGAGCATGCTCGCTCATCACTAATAATTATATACTTCCCTAAATCTAAATTTAAGCAATCACGGGTCCAATCGTCATCATCTCATGTCATTGGGTCTTCGTCTCGTCTTCTTTTTGGTTCTTTTAAAAAACAGTCTTTTTGTAACTTTTGTGGAATAAATTATAGCGTGTAGATATTGAACAGTCCATAATTGTATTCATTATTGTCCAGTCCATAAACTGTACTCTTTATTAGAAAGATCATGTGTCAATTAAATGATAAGAAAACAAAGTCCATTGATGAAATGTAGCTTTAATATCTGTGCAGTGTCACTTGGACTTACGTTGGATTGTCTTTAGATAGTTCTGGAATCCTCCGTGTTGTCCGCACTGGTCTCATGTCACTTTTGGAACAGATGTGATGTCTTTGGTCAGCAAAGCAAGGGTTAACTTAGCACTTCCCTGCTTTATATAGCACCATAACCAGTACTTAGTCCTTAATGTACAGGACATATGTCAGGCTGGCTGAATCCTGACACTCCTTCATTATTCACCAGCTTTCAGGTGATAAGAAACCATGAAAACTTGAACACAACACAGTTCATATAGGATCATCGTCCTCTGCAGTCCTGGTTATCAGTGGTGAGAATTGTATTTGACACAGTCTAGTATAACACTCAGCATTCACAACATCTTTACCTTCTGAGACTTCCAGATATCGGTTGCTTCTTCTTGTAACTTTTGAGAATCTCTTTGATTTAGAAATATAAAAAGTCTTTATTAAGACAGAATTCATAATTGAGGTATTTTGATTGAAGTCTTCATTCCCTAATCTGATACCAAATCTGTCAATTTCTTAACCTATAATATCAAAGCGTACCATAGCAATCAGTAATATCCATCTAATTATTATCAAAATATGAATATAAATTATGTTTGGAATAATAAAGCAATAATAGATAATAATTCATTATTAATCAAGTTCTTCATGTGATAGAATATTTTTATGTCATAGGTGTAATTACCTTTTCAAACCCATAGATGTCAGTGTATTTTGATGTAACAAGTGTTTATACCCTTATTACTCAACCTTTATTAACTAGATATATATGATATTTAATAAACATATAAATTTATATATATATTTTTATATATATATATATATATATATTTAATATATATATTTATTAAACCAGTAATACCAAAGAATGTATACTCATTAACCAAAATGAATAAATATATGAATAAATGTATGAATGAATGCAAAAATCACTTGTTTTTACTCAGAAAATTGAAACATTTTTCTTCTTATATTAATTCATATCATTATATTTAATGTCATCTCCCGGCTGCTCGCAGCGGAAGTACCCGCTCAGGCAGCGCCGCTCCCCGGTCCTCACTAATACGATTCGCTGATATCAGCAATATTGGCGCCAAATTTAAACACCGCTCTGCTGATTGGTTGCGACCGCCGGTCGCGACCAATCAGCGATTTTGGCGCCTAATTTAAACATGCTCTCCGGTCCTCACTAACAGGGTTCGCTGATTGGTTGCAGCCGCCGGCCGCGACCAATCAGCAATATTGGTGCCAAATTTAAACACCGCTCTGCTAATTGGTCGCGACCGCAGGCCGTGACCAATCAGCGATTTTGGCGCCAAATTTAAACACGCTCTCCTCACTAATACGGTTTGCTGATTGGTCGCGGTCGCCGGCCGCGACCAATCAGCGATTTGGGTGCCAAATTTAAACACCGCTCTGCTGATTGTGCCCGGTCGGCCGCATACATATTCTAGAATACCCGATGCGTTAGAATCGGGCCACCATCTAGTATATATATATATATATATATATATATCTATATATCTATCTATATGTATATATCTATATATATGTATATGTATATATCTATATATATATATATGTATATATCTATATATATATTATGCAGATAATACTCAATTATGTATCATAATTTTCTCAGAATGAAATGTATTTTTTGTTACTTCACATAAAGAAACAGCTTTTTTTCCAAACATACATGAGGTCTCAGGCACACAAATCTTACTTAGCAGCTGCTCATTTATTTTTTCTGTCATTTCACTCTGACATTCACAGATCTGTTCAACCATACATTCCACATACAAAGGTATGAATATATATACATTTAACCCAAAATTTCTGTATCCTAATTATCAATGCGCATTGTAAACTATTACATTTAATATCTTAATATTTATTTGAATATTCCCCAAATACATATAATATCATATAACATTTTTCTTTACTGGCTACCAGGTTTAAATTACACAAACTAAAGATAGGAAGAATGGAAATCCATATTATTTGCTCAAAGTTCAGATGCTGCAGCTGTCACACGTCATGCAGTAAAGTAACTTTAGTTACAAAGCACAAACACTTCATGCACAGAAAATATTAGCAGCACAAAAGAATTAATTAATAATTGTTACACATAATATAGTTCAACTAGTTATATTGTTATTATTTTAAAAATGTTATGCACATAAAATCATGCAGTTTTTTCAACTTCCTGTGTCAATAAAGAAATAAATCCATGTAAGAGTTGTTTGATCAAATCCTACTTTGCAATGAAAATTCTAAGGAAACATGAAAGATAAGATTAAATATCAAATTCATACAGAAAATCATTTAAATATCTTATACATATATTGGCTCTAATGTAATCCGAAATATTGCTACTTTAATTTATATATTAAGTTCTAATTTAATTAATGAATTAACTATATGACTATACTTGTATAAATAAAATTTTACACAATCTCTACTTAGACAAATGTAAATACACTGCTCAAAAAAATAAAGGGAACACTTAAACAACAGAATATAACTCCAAGTAAATCAAACTTCTGTGAAATCAAACTGTCCACTTAGGAAGCAACACTGATTGACAATCAATTTCACATGCTGTTGTGCAAATGGAATAGACAATAGATGGAAATTATTGGCAATTATCAGGACACCCTCAATAAAGGAGTGGTTCTGCAGGTGGGGACCACAGACCACATCTCAGTACCAATGCTTTCTGGCTGATGTTTTGGTCACTTTTGAATGTTGGTTGTGGTTTCACACTTGTGGTAGCATGAAACGGACTCTACAACCCACAGAAGTTCCTCAGGTAGTGCAGCTCATCCAGGATGGCAAATCAATGCGAGCTGTGGCAAGAAGGTTTGCTGTGTCTGTCAGCGTAGTGTCCAGAGGCTGGAGGCACTACAAGGAGACAGGCTCGTACACCAGGAGACGTGGAGGTGGCCATAGGAGGGCAACAACCCAGCAGCAGGACCACTACCTCCGCCTTTGTGCAAGGAGAAACAGGAGGAGCACTGCCAGAGCCCTGCAAAATGACCTCCAGCAGGCCACAAATGTGCATGTGTCTGCACAAATGGTTAGAAACAGACTCCATGAGGGTGGTATGAGGGCCCGACGTCCACAGATGAGGGTTCTGCTCACAGCCCAACACCGTGCAGGGCGCTTTGCATTTGTCACAGAACACCAGGATTGGCAAAGTCGCCACTGGTGCCCTGTGCTCTTCACAGATGAAAGCAGGTTCACACTGAGCACGTTTCAGATGCGACAGAGTTTGGAGACGCCGTGGAGAGCGATCTGCTGCGTGCAACATCCTTCAGCATGACCAGTTTGGCAGTGGGTCAGTATTGGTGTGGGGTGGCATTTCTTTGGAGGGCCGCACAGCTCTCCATGTGCTCACCAGCAGTAGCCTGACTGGCATTAGTTACCGAGATGAGATCCTCAGACCCCTTGTGAGACCATATGCTGTTGCGGTTGGCCCTGGGTTCCTCCTAATTCAGGACAATGCCAGACCTCATGTGGCTGGAGTGTGTCAGCAGTTCCTGCAAGATGAAGGCATTGAAACTATGGACTGGCCTGCCCGTTCCCCAGACCTGAATCCGATTGAGCACATCTGGGACATTATGCCATACCATCCACCAACGTCACGTTGCACCACAGACTGTCCAGGAGTTCATGGATGCTTTAGTCCAGGTCTGGGAGGAGAGCCCACAGGAGACCATCTGCAACCTACTCAGGAGCATGCCCAGGCGTTGTAGGGAGGTCATCCAGGCATGTGGAGGCCACACACAATACTGAGCCTCATTTTGACTTGTTTTAAGGACATTACATCAAAGTTGGATTAGCCTGTAGTGTGTTTTTCCACTTTAATTTTGGGGGTGACTCCATATCCAGGCCTCTATTGGTTAATAAATTTGATTTCCAGTGATGATTTTTGTGTGATTTTGTTGTCAGCACATTCAACTTTGTACAGAACAAAGTATTCAATGAGAATATTTCATTCATTCAGATCTAGGATGTGTTAATTGAGTGTTCCCTTTATTTTTTTGAGCAGTCTATATATTGTAGAGATATACAGGGTGGTCCAAAAGTAGGTGGCCAGAAAATAATAACATTTATTTTGATTTATATATAAAATTATATTTACTAACACAAGCATAACATTGACAATTAAATTTTATTCTGAACAATAATACAAAAGCCCTTCAATTTTATCAGCGCAGGTGCTCAAACTGTTTTCCATTACAATTTGCACAGCTTTGAAGCCTGCCTCTTACGCTTCGATAAACTTTTTTGCACAAGTCTCTTTGGGTATTAATTTCTTGAAATGCATCTCTTATGTAATTTTTCAAATCACTGACACTTTTTGGTTTTCGACTATGAACTTTGTCCTTGAGTACTCCCCAAAATAAAAAATCCATTGGGGTCAAGTCTGGTGAACGTGCCGGCCAATCAAGTGGGCCTCTTCGGCCAATCCATTTATTAGGAAATGTTTCATCAAGATACTCGTGGACTACTCTTGAATAATGTGGAGGGGCCCCATCCTGTTGGAAATAAAGGTCATTTGAATTAGGCTGTTGCTGTAACTGGGGAACAACTTGATTCATTAGAATTTCAAGATACTTATCTCCTGTGACAGTTCCATAACCTTCATAACCTTATTACACTTTCTGTCCACCTACTTTTGGACCACCCTGTATATATATACATATATATATATATACATTATATATATACCATATATATATTTATAGAAACTATGTAACTACACAATTTTACTGTATAAGATTATATGGGAGCAAATGGGAGACATTTATTAGCATCCTGAATAGGACCTGTGCACAATATATCCCCTATGGCAGAGGTCCCCAACCTTTTTTGCACCAGGGACCGGCTTTAAGCAAGACCAGTTTTCCATGGCCCGGTGGGGGTGGGGGCGGGGCTTTGGTCATATGGGGGTGGGGTTATGGAGGGGTGGAGCTGTATGGGGAGGATGCTGGCGGGACCTCGGTGTACAGCGCTGCTAAGTAGCAGCATTGTACATTGAGCGTCAGTGTATACAGCGCTGCTGCTTAGCAGCGCTACACACTGAACACCGGTACCGGGAGCCGCGTCACTGAAGCCAGTCTGCTGCCCCAGCACGCCCCACATAACATGTTCTGCCGGGGGCGTGTCAGTGAGGAGAGCCTGCCGCCCCACCCCGTCAGGAACACACCATGCTGTGCAGGAGGGCCGCGTCACTAAGACCCGCCCCGTGACGTACAACAGGTACCATGCTGTGCTGTGGAGGGCTGCGTCACTAAGACACGCCCGACGCCCCACCCCGTCCTGCATAATGTTCTCTGCCGGGAGCTGCGAGCTGTCACGGCTATGGCAGAAAACATTATAAATCCATAATATCTATTGTAAATTCTACAATAGCTCAGAAACCGGTGAATCGCTCCACACAGAATAGTGGCCCCCATATAAAGGCTCCATACGGAATACTGGTCCCCATATAACGCCCATACGGAATACTGGCCCCCATATAACGCTTCATACGGAATACTGGCCCCCATATAAGGCCCCATACGGAATACTTGCCCCCATATAAGGCCCCATACGGAATACTTGCCCCCATATAAGGCCCCATACGGAATACTGGCCCCCATATAAGGCCCCATACGGAATACTGGCCCCCATATAAGACCCCATACGGAATACTTGCCCCCATATAAGGCCCCATACGGAATACTGGCCCCCATATAAGGCCCCATACGGAATACTGGCCCCCATATAAGGCCCCATACGGAATACTGGCCCCCATATAAGACCCCATACGGAATACTGGCCCCCATATAAGGCTCCATACAGAATACTGGCCCCCATATAACGCTCCATACAGGATACTGGCCCCCATATAACGCTCCATACAGGATACCGGTCCCCATATAATGCTGCATGCAGGCTGTTACCCCCCACATAATGCCCCATACAGGCTGTCCCCCCCTTATAATGCTCCATGCAGGCTGTTACCCCCCACATAATGCCCCATACAGACCCCTCCCTTTTAATGCTCCATGCAGGCTGTTACCCCCACATAATGCCCCATACAGGCTGCCCCCCCCTTATAATGCTCCATGCAGGCTGTTCCCCCCCACATAATGCCCCATACAGGCCCCCCCCTTTTAATGCTCCATGCAGGCTGTTACCCCCCACATAATGCCCCATACAGGCTGCCCCCCCTCTTTATAATGCCCCATGCAGGCTGTCACCCCTCCTCTTTATACTGCCCCATGCAGGCTGTCACCCCTCCTCTTTATACTGCCCCATGCAGGCTGTCACCCCCCCTCTTTATAATGCCCCATGCAGGCTGTCACCCCTCCTCTTTATAATGCTCCATGCAGGCTGTCACCCCTCCTCTTTATACTGCCCCATGCAGGCTGTCACCCCTCCTCTTTATACTGCCCCATGCAGGCTGTCACCCCTCCTCTTTATAATGCCCCATGCAGGATGTCCCCCCCTCTCTTTATAATGCCCCGTGCAGGCTGTTCCCCACCTTATAATGCCCCATGCAGGCTGGTCCCCACCTTATAATGCCCCATGCAGGCTGTCACCCCTCCTCATTATAATGCCCCAAGCAGGAATCCCCCCCTCTTTATAATGCCCCATGCAGGCTGGTCCCCACCTTATAGTGCCCCATGCAGGCTGTCACCCCTCCTCATTATAATGCCCCAAGCAGGAATCCCCCCCTCTTTATAATGCCCCATGCAGGCTGTTCCCCACCTTATAATGCCCCAAGCAGGATGCCCCCCCTCCCCTCTTTATAATGCCCCCCCTCCCCTCTTTATAATGCCCCATGCCTCCATACATTAAAAAAAACAAAAAACAAAACAAATACTCACCTCCCTTCTCCTCACCTGCTATCTGCTGCCCGCCGCTCGCTGCTCGGCTCCGAACTCCAGCGTTGTCGTTTCTTCCCGCTCAGCGCTCCCTGTGACGGCTCAGGGGAGGGCGCGGTGTAAAGACGTCACCGCGCCCTCTGACCTGAGACGTCACAGGGAGCGCAGAGCAGGAAGACAGCTGATCTGCGGAGGCACGGGGAGAGGTAAGTATCTAGCTGCCGGGGCCCTGAGCAAGCGGCGGAGAAGGGCGGGCGCTGACACCGCTCTCCTCCGCCCATAGCCCAGCGGGGTGCGCGACCGCCAGTGGGCCCCTCTGCCTGCTCAGAGCCCCGGCATTTGCCCGGGTGCTGACGCCGGCCCTGGTCAGCGGCGCCGCGGACCGGCTGAAAAACCCCAACGGCCCGGTCCTGGTCCGCGGACCGGCGGTTGGGGACCTCTGATTTAGAGGGCACACCAAATTTACACTGTTATACAAGCTGTACACTGACTACTTTACAATGTATCAAAGTGTCATATCTTCAGTGTTGTCCTATGAAAAGATATAATAAAATATTGACAAAAATGTGAGGGGTGTATTCACTTTAGTGAGACACTCTTTATCGACCGGCTGCAAGAGCGCTACCTTGGTCAAATGCTCCTGTATTCTCAATGAGAGTCTTTTACATGACTGAATACCCACTTCGTTTTTGAAGCAGAAGACAATTAAGGAAAATGCCAGCAGTGTTTCTCTTGAAAAGTATCTTCTTTAGCATCTTTTTGGTCATTTTTGTAGCAGCTTTTTTTAACTATACCGTATTTTGCGGATTATAAGATGCACCCCAAATTTTGAGGTGCAAAATAGGAAAAACATTTTTTTTTAAATAAAATGGTGCGCCTTATAATCCTTTTTACATAGGGGGCAGCGGTGGTGGGGAGGGGTCACACATACCAGAGATTGACGGCAGAGGCGGCGAAGGCAGGAGTCCTCAGACGAAGTGTCGCTGATTGAAGGTGGTGGCGGTGGTAGCGGGGTGATGCTGCGGCCCCGGTGGTGGCACGGCGATGCTGCAGCCCCATCTTCAGTAAGTCAGCAGTGAGTGGAGGCGAGGTTCCCTATCCCCTACATAGCTCTGCGCTGTGCTTTGGCAAAATGGCCGCTGGAGCATGCGCAGATTGAGATATCGTCTCCCGAGATCTCAATCTGCACATGCTTCGGTGGTCATTTTGCCGAAGCACAGCGCAGGGCTAGGTACAGGATAGGGAACCTCACCTTCACTCACCGCTGACTTCTGAGGACGGGGCCGCAGCATCGCTTTTCTACCGCCGCCACCACCGCTGCCTTGAATCAACGACACTTCTTTTGAGGATGGGGCCCTGTTACCGCCGCAGTCACCACCAACCTCCTGTATTCCAGTATATGGAACCCCGATCCGACGCCCCACCCTCTCAGGTAAAACACCGTAAGTTTGCATTATAAGACGCACCCCCTTTTTCCTCCCAAATTTGGTGGGGAAAAGTGTGTCTTATAATATGAAAAATACAGTATTTAGAAACGAATGAGATAGATAGATTGAAACCGACTGAAGAATGGTCAGGTCACTTCTTTTAGCTGCTCCATGGCTTTCGAAGCCTTAAGTGATTGAAAAGTTCAAAAAGACTGAACATATGTACAGCAAGTAGTTTTGACCTTGCAGTGCATATGTCATTTCTTTCTAGCATTTTTAAGAGCGTTTTAAGGCAGATTTTAGGTGGAATCTGCCTGATAAATATATCATGTGCACAAACCATAGTATGTACGAGGGCCTTGAGCCATCAGTGATCTAATGTGCATGGCCAGTGGTAATCTCAGTACAGTAACATGCTCTGATCTCAGCTAAACATACACTTTATATCAGTCTATATCATGAAATCCTATTAACCGGCCATAAAATATATGGTCCGTAACCCCTATAAGACTAACAACATCAACAAAAGTTCGCTTTGGGAAAAAGAGGTGAAACATGAAGGGAGAAAGGACCCCCTTATTATAAATAATTGCCTCTATTATCCTATAGATAATCCCAAACTGACACAAAAGGGGTTTAAATCAGAAATATATAAATTTTATTACGCAATATAGATTTAATTACACAACAGCGATAAAAAAGTGTAAAAACGGATAGAGAGGGGAGAGGACAGCTAGAGAAGGCAGGGTAAGAAGAAGACACCCTGCTCAGAGACTAACATCCCTTAGGGCAGCTTACAATATATAACAGATGTAAATATAGGCTGTCGGCTAGATAGTACGATGATAGAAAATCCTGGCAAAAAACATGCCAGGTAATGTCAAATATACCAATGATAATAGGAAAATGCAACAAGTAGTATATATGACCGGCAATAGTAGATTATAGGTTCAGAGATAACACTTTGAAAATGTCCATGTCATCAAGTCAGTAGAATTATATGGTTTCCATTACCTTGAGTCATTATTGGTAGAGTTTAGGGCAGCGTGGGGTAAGATGCTAGGGATGCCTGGCAGCCTGGACGCGCGTTTTGCCCGGAAATGGCTTCGTCAGGAGCATTTTTAAGAGTGTTTTAAGGCAGATTTTAGGTGGAATCTGCCTGAAAAATATATCATGTGCACATACCATAGTATGTACGAGGGCCTTGAGCCATCAGCGATCTAATGTGCATGGCCAGTGGTAATCTCAGTAAAGTAACATGCTCTGATCTCAGCTAAACATACACTTTATATCAGTCTATATCAGTCTGAGATCTTCACAGATAAAATAGTACTAGCTATCAAGTGATTCTGTAAGTACGTGCATCTATTCCACAGTCTTCTAGAACAGAGGTCCCCAACCTTTTTTGCACCAGGGACCGGCTTTAAGCAAGACCAGTTTTCCATGGCCCGGTGGGGGTGGGGGCGGGGCTTTGGTCATATGGGGGTGGGGTTATGGAGGGGTGGAGCTGTATGGGGAGGATGCTGGCGGGACCTCGGTGTACAGCGCTGCTAAGTAGCAGCATTGTACATTGAGCGTCAGTGTATACAGCGCTGCTGCTTAGCAGCGCTACACACTGAACACCGGTACCGGGAGCCGCGTCACTGAAGCCAGTCTGCTGCCCCAGCACGCCCCACATAACATGTTCTGCCGGGGGCGTGTCAGTGAGGAGAGCCTGCCGCCCCACCCAGTCAGGAACACACCATGCTGTGCAGGAGGGCCGCGTCACTAAGACCCGCCCCGTGACGTACAACAGGTACCATGCTGTGCTGTGGAGGGCTGCGTCACTAAGACCCGCCAGACGCCCCACCCCGTCCTGCATAATGTTCTCTGCCGGGAGCTGCGAGCTGTCACGGCTATGGCAGAAAACATTATAAATCCATAATATCTATTGTAAATTCTACAATAGCTCAGAAACCGGTGAATCGCTCCACACAGAATAGTGGCCCCCATATAAGGCTCCATACGGAATACTGGTCCCCATATAACGCCCATACGGAATACTGGCCCCCATATAACGCTTCATACGGAATACTGGCCCCCATATAAGGCCCCATACGGAATACTTGCCCCCATATAAGGCCCCATACGGAATACTTGCCCCCATATAAGGCCCCATACGGAATACTTGCCCCCATATAAGGCCCCATACGGAATACTGGCCCCCATATAAGGCCCCATACGGAATACTGGCCCCCATATAAGGCCCCATACGGAATACTGGCCCCCATATAAGACCCCATACGGAATACTTGCCCCCATATAAGGCCCCATACGGAATACTGGCCCCCATATAAGGCCCCATACGGAATACTGGCCCCCATATAAGGCCCCATACGGAATACTGGCCCCCATATAAGACCCCATACGGAATACTGGCCCCCATATAAGGCTCCATACAGAATACTGGCCCCCATATAACGCTCCATACAGGATACTGGCCCCCATATAACGCTCCATACAGGATACCGGTCCCCATATAATGCTGCATGCAGGCTGTTACCCCCCACATAATGCCCCATACAGGCTGTCCCCCCCTTATAATGCTCCATGCAGGCTGTTACCCCCCACATAATGCCCCATACAGGCCCCTCCCTTTTAATGCTCCATGCAGGCTGTTACCCCCACATAATGCCCCATACAGGCTGCCCCCCCTTATAATGCTCCATGCAGGCTGTTCCCCCCCACATAATGCCCCATACAGGCCCCCCCCTTTTAATGCTCCATGCAGGCTGTTACCCCCCACATAATGCCCCATACAGGCTGCCCCCCCTCTTTATAATGCCCCATGCAGGCTGTCACCCCTCCTCTTTATACTGCCCCATGCAGGCTGTCACCCCTCCTCTTTATACTGCCCCATGCAGGCTGTCACCCCCCCTCTTTATAATGCCCCATGCAGGCTGTCACCCCTCCTCTTTATAATGCTCCATGCAGGCTGTCACCCCTCCTCTTTATACTGCCCCATGCAGGCTGTCACCCCTCCTCTTTACACTGCCCCATGCAGGCTGTCACCCCTCCTCTTTATAATGCCCCATGCAGGATGTCCCCCCCTCTCTTTATAATGCCCCGTGCAGGCTGTTCCCCACCTTATAATGCCCCATGCAGGCTGGTCCCCACCTTATAATGCCCCATGCAGGCTGTCACCCCTCCTCATTATAATGCCCCAAGCAGGAATCCCCCCCTCTTTATAATGCCCCATGCAGGCTGGTCCCCACCTTATAGTGCCCCATGCAGGCTGTCACCCCTCCTCATTATAATGCCCCAAGCAGGAATCCCCCCCTCTTTATAATGCCCCATGCAGGCTGTTACCCACCTTATAATGCCCCAAGCAGGATGCCCCCCCTCCCCTCTTTATAATGCCCCCCCTCCCCTCTTTATAATGCCCCCCCTCCCCTCTTTATAATGCCCCATGCCTCCATACATTAAAAAAAAAAACAAATACTCACCTCCCTTCTCCTCACCTGCTACCTGCTGCCCGCCGCTCGCTGCTCGGCTCCGAACTCCAGCGTTGTCGTTTCTTCCCGCTCAGCGCTCCCTGTGACGGCTCAGGGGAGGGCGCGGTGTAAAGACGTCACCGCGCCCTCTGACCTGAGACGTCACAGGGAGCGCAGAGCAGGAAGACAGCTGATCTGCGGAGGCACGGGGAGAGGTAAGTATCTAGCTGCCGGGGCCCTGAGCAAGCGGCGGAGAAGGGCGGGCGCTGACACCGCTCTCCTCCGCCCATAGCCCAGCGGGGTGCGCGACCGCCAGTGGGCCCCTCTGCCTGCTCAGAGCCCCGGCATTTGCCCGGGTGCTGACGCCGGCCCTGGTCAGCGGCGCCGCGGACCGGCTGAAAAACCCCAACGGCCCGGTCCTGGTCCGCGGACCGGCGGTTGGGGACCTCTGCCCTATGGGAATAAACATGCTAGAAATAGGAGGAAACCACTATGGCTAAATAGAGATGTAAGGGGTTAGGGTTAACCCTAAGTGACAAAATGAAAGCATTTAGAGAACTAAAGCACGTAGGTAGTCATGAGGCATTAAATAAATACAGAAAATTAAATAAATTCTGTAAAAACCAAATCAAGGCAGCAAAGATTGAGACAGAGCGACTCATTGCCAGAGAAAGTAAAAATAATCCCAAAATATTGTTTAACTGCATAAATAGTAAGAAACTAAAAAATCATAGTGTTGGCCCCCTTAAAGATAGTCTGGGTGAAATGGTGGATGAGGATGAGGAAAAAGCCAATATGCTAAATGATTTTTTTTCAACAGTATTTACACAAGAAAATCGCATGACAGAAAACATGATCACTGATGACAAAAATTCTCCATTAAATGTCACTTGCTTAACCCAGCTGGAAGTACGGCGGCGTCTAAAAATCCCCGGGCCCGGATGGGATACACCTGCGAGTACTGCAGGAATTAAGTAACGTCATAGATAGACCATTATTTTTAATCTTTAAAGATTCCATAATAACAGGGTCTGTACCACAGGACTGGCATTTAGCAAATGTGGTGCCAATATTCAAAAAGGGGACAAAAACCGAACTTGGAAATTATAGGCCATTAAGCTTAACCTCTACCATGGGTAAAATCCTGGAGGGTTTCCTAAGAGATGCTATACTAGAGTATCTGAAGAAGAAGAACCTCATGACCCAATATCAGCATGGGTTTACGAGGGACCGTTCCTGTCAAACTAATCTGATCAGCTTTTAAGAAGAGGTAAGTTCCGGACTGGACCAAGGAAATGCAGTGGATGTTGTGTATATGGACTTTTCAAAAGCTTTTGATACGGTTCCACACAAAAGGTTGATACATAATGTTACGCACACGCCCGGACTGACTGGCGTGAGCATCATTAGTGATCCCACTGGACCATGAACCGAGGAGTGCCTGGAGGGGCATAACAAAGTATCAACTTGGTCCGACCAAGGTCACACGGCGGCTCAGTCAACTCCATGAACCAGGGAGGAACCGAGCAGAGGGACCAGGTGCTACTCCAGGTAAGACCCCGGTCACAGCTGTTGACCCACACCGGGGAATGCAAGAACAGACAGGTTAGGCTGGCATACAGACAGGTGGGTACTGGCAGGCACGGCTGGTATGCAGACAGGTGGGTATTGGCAGGCATGGCTGGTATGCAGACAGGTGGACACTGGCAGGCACAGCTGGCATGCAGACAGGTGGGCACTAGTAGACATGGTTGGCATGCAGACAGGCGGGTACTGGCAGGTAGGAACACAAGCAGGATAGGGACCAGTACAGACTGGGACACAGGAACGGAGCCGCAGGTGCAGTAGACAAGCAGAGCAAAACCTGCAGATGTGGTAGACAAGCAGAGCAGAGCAAAACCTGCAGGTGCGGTAGACGAGCAGAGCAAAACCCGCAGGTGTGGTAGACAAGCAGAGCAGAGCAAAACCCGCAGGTGCGGTAGACAAGCAGAGCATAGCAAAACCTGCAGGTGCGGTGAACGAACAGAGCAGAGCAAAATCCGCAGGTGCAGTGAACAAGCTGAGCAGAGCGAAACCGCCAGTGCAGTGAACAAGCAGAGTGGAGCAGAGCGAAACCGCAAGTGCGTTGAACAAGCAGGGCAGAGCAAAACCACAGGTGCGGTGAACAAGCAGAACCAGATACACACAAGGTACTTACAATGAAGTAGCGAGTGTACACAAAACTCACAAACAGAAGTTCAGAGACAACAAGTTGGAGTTAGGTGCAGGTTCAGACACTGCAGGAAAAGGGAAGTCACAGATACAGGTAACAGGCCTGGGTATACAGCCCCCAGGGGCGGAAACAGACAAGATACAGGACAGGACCTGGCAACTCAGTTGCACAGAACACACTGAATGAAAGTGTTGCTCAGGCACCCCCTGCTGGGTGGAGGGGGTTTAAGTATCCAGTGACTCACAGCAATAGGCTGGGGAGGCATTAGGAATGCGCACACAGTAACTATAAGAATCTGGCAGTAGCCGCGCCGCCGCCCTAAGCAATCAGACAAGAGACACAGCAGGTACTGGAGCAAAGTGTGCAGCCTGGATTGATAAGTAAGATGGCGATCTTGCATGGTGGGAGGTGGTAAGCCATGCCAGCACGCCGCCAGGGATGTTACACATAAAATGAGAACAATGGGGATAGGGGAAAATATATGTATGTGGGTTAAGAACTGGCTCAGTGATAGGAAACAAAGGGTGGTTATTAATGGAACACACTCAGACTGAGTCACAGTTAACAGTGGGGTACCACAGGGGTCAGTATTGTGCCCGCTTCTTTTTAACATATTTATTAATGACCTTGTAGGGGGCATACAGAGGCAGCACGGTGGCTCAGTGGTTAGCGCTGGGATCAAATCCCACCAAGGACAACATCTGCAAGGAGTTTGTATGTTCTCTCCGTGTTTGCGTGGGTTTCCTCCGGGTTCTCTGTTTTCCTCCCACACGCCAAAGACATACTGATAGGGAATGTAGATTGTGAACCCCAATGAGGACAGCGCCCATAATGTCTATAAAGCGCTGTCGAATTAATGGCGCTATATAAGTGAGTAAAATAAATAAATAAATACAGAGTTGTATTTCAATATTTGCAGATGACACTAAACTCTGCAGGGTAATCAATACAGAGGAGGACAATTTTATATTACAGGAGGATCTATGTAAACTACAAGCTTGGGCTGATAAATGGCAAATGAACTTTAATGGGGATAAATGTAAGGTAATGCACTCGGGCAGAGCAAATAAAATGTATAATTATATGCTGAATTGTAAAACACTGGGCAAAAGTGTCACTGAAAAAGACCTGGGTGTATTGGTGGATGACAAGCTCATGTTTGGTGGCCAGTGTCAGGCAGCTGCTGCAAAGACAAATAAAATAATGGGATGCATTAAAAGAGGCATAGATGCTCATGAGGAGAAGATAATTTTACCTCTATACAAGTCACTAGTGCGACCACACTTAGAATACTGTGTACAGTTCTGGTCTCCAGTGTGTAAGAAAGACATAGCTGAACTAGAGCGGGTGCAGAGAAGAGCGACCAAGGTTATTAGAGGACTGGGGGGTCTGCAATACCAAGACAGGTTGGGGTTATTTACCGTGGAAAAACGAAGGCTTAGGGGTGATCTTATTACTATGCACAAGTATATGAGGGGACAGTACAAAGACCTTTCTACTGATCTTTTTACTCTGAGGCCAGAGACGGGGACAAGGGGGCATCTTCTACGCCTGGAGGAAAGAAGGTTTAATCATAATCACAGACGCGGATTCTTTACTGTAACAGCAGTGAGACTGTGGAGCTCTCTGCCGCATGATGTTGTAATGAGGGATTCACTACTAACATTTAAGAAGGGCCTGGATGCCTTTCCTGAAAAGTATAATATTACAGGTTATATATACTAGATTCCTTGATAGGGCATTGATCCAGGGAACTAGTCTTATTGCCGTATGCAGTCAGGAAGGAATTTTTTTCCCCAATGTGGAGCTTAGTGTTTGCCACATGTTTTTTTTTTGCCTTCCTCTGGATCAACATGTTAGGCTATGGGGTGAACTAGATGGAATTAGCTTTCCTTCAACCTTCAAAACTATGTTACTATGTTACTATATATAAATAATGATACATTGTAACACTTTGATACAATATCTAATTACAGTTTTTTCTTAGCCATTCCCTAAACCAAATCTTTTCTCTTTCTCAAAAATTTCCAGAAACGCTCTATTTAGAAATTACATTTTCTCATCCTTAAACAGATCAGATGACTGAGCCTTCAGTTTACATTGCATTATGTCACTGTGAGCTGGTCCCACCTGCCTCTGTCCGTCAATTCCGGCCATTTTTCTTTTTAGGGAGAGGTCACAGCTTTGAATTTTTAACTCTTTCTGTGAAGAAATTGACTTTTGAATCATCTGATATGGCTTATAATATATATAAAATCTTCTGCGTATTTCATAGATTTCATTTCAAGGATGACTCATTGGCTTTTGATATAATTTTACCTTTTCTGGTTTTACAAATTTAGCTTGATTTATTTTCTTTTCACAATTTTCATGTTTTCTAGCAAAATCAAGCAACTGTTCACATTTAAAATAAAGATTCCTTTTGTGACGCAATAACTCGAGATACCGGATTTAAAAATTTTAATTTTTGTACAAAAGTTGTTATCATTTGTTGTAATTTTCCATTTTTGATGAGAATTTTGTACAACCGTTCAAATATGGACATGAATGTATATATACATTCTTTCCTACCAATTTTTACATTTTGTAGATCATCTATGTCTGGGAAATCCTTAATGACACAGTAAATCAAATATTTTAAGCTGTCAGCATCATGCCATTCATTAGGAGAGTCATGTTCAGAGGACATTAAATTTAGGCATCTGAAAAATGTTACAGGAATCCACATTTTAAATAATTGATTCCTCTCCTCATTGGTTAAATCAAACTTATCAGAAAAGCTCTCAAATATCTCTACATTTCTACAGACATAGATTTTGACATCATATTTTGGCATGATTTTGTAAAATTTTAGCAAATTTTTCCTAACTTTAATTTAGAGTTGGGCCTCTGTAGCTTCTAAATTTTCTGCTATTTTTAGTAGGCCTTTTACGTCAGCTCAACCTACATCACTCACGTCTCCTTCCAAAACACCTAATATGTAAGCTTCTCGCACGTCAATCATGTCTCCTCCCATGTCAGTTTTTTGTATATCGGTATCTTCGGCAAACACAAGGTCACCTTCAGTAGTTGTCACGGACACGTGTCTCACATCTTGCTCAATTTCCACATTACAGTCAGAATCAGTATCACCATTTGACACTATTTCTACACAATTGACCTTCTTAGACTTTTCTGACACAAGACTATGAAATACGTCAACCAACTGTATAATATTTTAACATTTTTCGTTGTCTTTTTGAAAGGACATTAGCTTAGATTCTAGCTGTAAATTATGCAATTCACATTCTCTATATAAGCTAAGCCATAAAACATCTAAGTCAGTTTCATGAGTAGCCTTGAATTTAAGCTTACTTTGTTTAGCAAAAGAAGAAATTATATCCATATTTTGCTTACATTTTTCAACTTCTCTTTTACGCTGGGCTTTGATCAGCACGTCTTATCCTCAGCTCGTCTGATCTTTGTAGTACCTCTGGTGCCTGTCAATCCATCTGGAGAATATATCAGTCCTCAATCTATAGGTTCTTTCTGATTCTTGAAGTTAGTGGATTTCCTGACACTTGAACAACAGCTGCAAGCCTCTTCTCTCCCCCCTTTGTTCAAGAAGGAAATTCCACTTGAAAAATCAGGACTGGATGCTCACCAAATGGACTTCTTATCAGATGCAATTGAGTAAAGAATATATATCACAATATTCTTATTAAAAAATTTATCGATTTATTCTTGGATTGTCCATTAAAAAGAATAATTGCAATAGTTACATAAAATAGATGAAATAGTTACAAAGTGATTGTCCATTTGTCCATAGATTCACCCATCGTTTCCTGGGATCCTGGATGATAGGTTCCATCTGTCTGTGTCCAGCACGTGTGTCAGGGCTTATATGTAATCTCCTTCCTTCACACGTAGATCCTCCTTCTGGTGTCATGTGTAGTGCAAGAGCCCACCCTGTCTCTAACATGGGGTTATATAGCCCCATTACAACACCTGTTCTTCTGCATATGGCACTAACTTACACTGAACTAAAAATACACAAATAGCGCATGTCATCTAGAAACCCTATCACGATGGTGGATGCAATCTTATGCAATGTATGATACAGAATTCAGAATACAAAAATGAATATCCGTAATTAATATTTAACATACAGTACAGACCAAAAGTTTGGACACACCTTGTCATTAAATGATTTTTCTGTATTTTCATGACTTTGAAAATTGTACATTCACACTGAAGGCATCAAAACTATGAATTAACACATGTTGAATTATATACTTAACAAAAAAGTGTGAAACAACTGAAAATATGTCTTATATTCTAGGTTCTTCAAAGTAGCCACCTTTTGCTTTGATGACTGCTTTGCACACTCTTGGCATTCTCTTGATGAGCTTCAAGAGGTAGTCACCAGAAATGGTTTTCACTTCACAGGTGTGCCCTGTCAGGTTTAATAAGTGGGATTTCTTGCCTTATAAATGGGGTTGGAACCATCAGTTGTGTTGTGCAGAAGTCTGGTGGATACACAGCTGATAGTCCTACTGAATAGACTGTTAGAATTTGTATTATGGCAAGAAAAAAGCAGCTAAGTAAAGAAAAACGAGTGGCTTTCATTACTTTAAGAAATGAAGGTCAGTCAGTGCGAACAATTGGGCAAACTTTGAAAGTGTCCCCAAGTGCAGTTGCAAAAACCATCAAGCGCTACAAAGAAACTGGCTCACATGAGGACAGCCCAAGGAAAGGAAAACCAAGAGTCAACTCTGCTTTTGAGAGCCTCAGAAATCACAGGTTAACAGCAGCTCAGATTAGAGACCAGGTCAATGCCACACAGAGTTCTAGCAGCAGACACATCTCTACAACAACTGTTAAGAGGAGACTTTGTGCAGCAGACCTTCATGGTAAAATAGCTGCTAGGAAACCACTGCTAAGGACAGGCAACAAGCAGAAGAGACTTGTTTGGGCTAAAGAACACAAGGAATGGACATTAGACCAGTGGAAATCTGTGCTTTGGTCTGATGAGTCCAAATTTGAGATCTTTGGTTCCAACCACAGTGTCTTTGTGCAACACAGAAAAGGTGAACGGATGGACTCTACATGCCTGGTTCCCACCGTGAAGCATGGAGGAGGAGGTGTGATGGTGTGGGGGTGCTTTGCTGGTGACACTGTCGGGGATTTATTCAAAATTGAAGGCATACTGAACCAGCATGGCTACCACAGCATCTTGCAGCGGCATGCTATTCCATCCGGTTGGCGTTTAGTTGGACCATCATTTATTTTTCAACAGGACAATGACCCCAAACACAACTCCAGGCTGTGTAAGGGCTATTTGACCAAGGAGGAGAGTGATGGGTTGCTACGCCAGATGACCTGGCCTCCACAGTCACCAGACCTGAACCCAATCGAGATGGTTTGGGGTGAGCTGGACCGCAGAGTGAAGCCAAAAGGGCCAACAAGTGCTAAGCATCTCTGGGAACTCCTTCAAGATTGTTGGAAGACCATTTCCGGTGACTACCTCTTGAAGCTCATCAAGAGAATGCCAAGAGTGTGCAAAGCAGTCATCAAAGCAAAAGGTGGCTACTTTGAAGAACCTAGAATATAAGACATATTTTCAGTTGTTTCACACTTTTTTAAGTATATAATTCCACATGTGTTAATTCATAGTTTTGATGCCTTCAGTGTGAATGTACAATTTTCATAGTCATGAAAATACAGACAAATCTTTAAATGAGAAGGTATGTCCAAACTTTTGGTCTGTACTGTACATAGATACGTGCACATGTGTACATATTTGAACACATTCTTAAAAACACATAAAACAGACATAAATATATATACTCAGTTATACACACACACACACACATACATTAGAAATATATTTAATATGGGAATTGGGCAATCTGGCGACAAGCCTCACTCACCTGCCCGCAGCCTGTGTACCGTCCAGCTGTGCAGGGCCGCGGCATGTCTTATGGCCATCACAGACATGGCACCAGATCATCAGGGGGGCACCCTCTTCGTCGGGGCCCTGGACCATCAGGGGGGCCCCCTTGCCGTCGAAGCCCAGGTTGCTCCCCCAGGATCTGTACAGCCAGAACCTCACTCCGGAGCTGCAGCTTGTTTGCCGCCACTTCTTCAGATATGGCCGTGCACAGTGTGCGGCTGTGTCTGGTAGTAATCACGCAGCAGGGGTGACACACAAGCACAATTAAAGGTGCAGTGTCGCCCCTGCCGTGTCATTACTACCAGACACAGCCGCACAGCGCACTGCACAACTTGATAACCCACAGTACAGCAGCTATAAGGACTGACTAAGTCCCAGCACAACCATCCAGAAAAATGCTTAATCTTTGTCTTATTGGATGCTCCAAGACTCCAAGACCCAGCAGCCATCACTAAATCAGATGTAAAGTCTGAGGTTTTCTCCAGCTGCAGCTCTCGGTGCAGACGTGGCTGAGCTCAGTTTGTCATTTAGCACAACATATGCCAATACCACAATCTGGCTTTACATAGGACTGCATAATCTGAGCCCAAGAGTCCCCCAATGTCCAATGCAGAACATCATCCTCAGTGCACCAACACTACAATGCTGAAAGACACACTCCACTCTGCTCCATCTGCATAGGAATGCACAGCCGGTGAGTCCCAGAAAGAAAGTCTCATTCCCAGGTCACAAGGTCACATCAGAGACAGAGATAAGTGATGAAAACTGTCAGAACTCACTCTTGTTTGAGGGCACTTCTTCAGACATGGCCACACGCAGTGCAATGCTCTGCGGCTGTGTCTGGTAGTAATGACATGACAGAGTCGACACACAAGCACAATTAAAGGTGCAGTGTCGCCTCTGCCATGTCATTACTACCAGACACAGCCGCACAGCATTGCACTGCGTGCGGCTATGTCTGGGAGTCTTGGGAAGTGCCGGCAATCTAGCTGCAGCCTGCAGTGACGGCAGACCTGGGGGGGGCAGGAGCCAGAGGGGGGCCTGATGCAGGGGCGGCAGGCCCCCTGGCTCACAGACCCCATTGCAGTTGCGTGGCCTGCCGCCATTGGTGGTACGCCACTGCTCCTGAGTCTCTGCAGTACAACTGTGATATCAGGTTTCACAAAGCATCAAGAGTCAGGAAGGTATTGGGGGGTGGAGGATTTTCTGACAATCTGACGAGGAGGGAGAAATTAAACTAAAAGAGCTGCGCTTGTCAGATCAGTTGTTCCTGATGGAGGGTTAAAGAGATGTGTTGCCACAGCACCTATACTGAGTCAACAGCACTGCAGCCTTGCAGCGCTGGGGTCCTGGGTTCGAATCCCACCAAGGACAACATCTGCAAGGAGTTTGTATGTCCTCCCCGTGTTTGCGTGGGTTTCCTCCTGGTTCTCCGGTTTCCTCCCACACGCCAAAGACTGATAGAGAATCTAGATTGTGAGCCCCAATGGGGACAGTACCCATAATATCTGTAAATTGTTTGAATTGTAAAGCGTTGCGGAATATGTTGGCGCTATGTAAATAAAAAGATTACTATTATTAACCAAATGTTTCCCAATCTTTTATTGTAGAAGTTGATGCATCAGAGGTGGAGGTTGGGGCTGTGTTGTCTCAGGGTCCGTCCCCTGGTAAATGGCGTCCATGCGCTTTCTTTTCCAAAAAATTATCTTCGGCTGAGAGAAATTATGACGTGGGTAATAGGGAACTTTTGGCGATTAAATTGGCGTTTGAAGAGTGGCGACATGGGTTGGAGGGGGCAGCCCATCCTATAACCTGTCATATCTTTAGTCTGCTAAACGTCTTAATCCTAGGCAAGCTAGATGGTCCCTGTATTTTACTAGGTTCAATTTTGTTGTCACTTTCCATCCAGGGATTAAAAACATCAAGGCTGATGCTTTGTCCCGGAGCTTCCCTGGTGGTGGTGACCATGAGAATCCTGCCCCAATTTTGCAGAAGGGGCAGTCATTTCGATATTGTACCCTGACCTGGAGGGTGAGGTGTTGGAGGCTCAGGGGGACGCCCCTGCCTCCTGCGCATTGGGGACGTTATTTGTACCATCTAATCTGCGTCGTAAAATAATCAGGGAACATCATAACTCGGTGCTTGCTGGACATCCAGGTGGTAAGGCAACTGCGGACCTCCTTTCTCATCGTTTTTGAGGGCCGGGATTGCATCATGATGTGGTTGAACATGTGTCTGCTTGTAGTGTTTGTGCACCTTCTAAAGTATCAAATATCCGTCCGTCTGGTCCCCTTCTTCCGCTGCCTATTCCTAGCAGGCCATGGACACACTTGTCCATGGATTTTATTACTGACCTACCGGTATCTGCAGGTAAGGCTGTGGTCCTAATGGTTGTAGATAGGTTCATAAAATGGTTCACTTCATCGCATTACCGGCACTTCCGAATACCAAGACTCTTGCTCAGGTATTTAAAAATGAGATTGTGAATCTTCACGGCGTTCCCTCCGATGTGGTGTCAGATTGGGGAACCCAGTTTGTTTCTAAGTTCTGGAAAGCTTTCGTTCACCTAACCACAGACACGTGGACAAGTGCTTGTGGGCAGGGACGGTACATCTCGCTGATGGCACACTGGGTTAATATAGTGGAAGCTGGGACCCAGTCGGACCTTGGGACGGAACACATCCTCCCGACGCCGAGGATTGTGGGCCCTGGGTTGCCTCCACAATATACAGCTCCTGCACCTCCTCCTCTTCAGCCTCCATCTCCAAAATGACCACATCAGTCGCAAGCTGGAAGCACTGCAGCACTGCCTCGGCCAAGCGGCAACAGGCTGTGCTGAAGCTAATATGCTTAGGTGACAAACCGCACAACGCTGAAGAGTTGTGGACAGCTCTGAAAGAGCAGGCAGATCTGTGGCTCACACCGCTGCACCTACAGCCAGGCATGGTCGTGTGTGACAATGGCCGGAACCTAGTGGTGGCTCTGAGGCGAGGCGAGCTCACACACGTACCATGCCTGGCCCATGTGCTTAACCTTGTGGTTCAGTGGTTTCTTAAAACCTACCCGGATCTGTCGGATCTGCTTGTCAAAGTACGCCACCTGTGTGCCCACTTTAGAAAGTCAGCTACAGCTTCCGCCTCCCTTTCCGTGCTTCAGCAGCGTTTATAGCTTCCTGCTCACCAACTGATCTGCGATGTCCCCACACATTGGAACTCTACATTGTAGATATTGGGAAGGATTTGTGAACAGAAGATGGTGTTATGATCTGCAACATGTACTAAGGAAAGATAGGGGAAAGCTGTCCCTACAGTAAGACTAAGCTGAATCCCTACGATGTAGCGGGCTGCCTGTTCCTAGTGAATAGACCCACCTTAGTCCTCGGCTAGTCTGAACGAAGACCTATAGAATTAAGGGAGGGGTCCCTAAAAGAACTAAGGACTGGGACAAAAATGTGACACCTCCTAAACTGAGAATTTGTTGCAGAACACAAAAAGACAAACTGACAAAAATGTACTAGAGGTCCCAGAGGACCAAGCGAACTTGACAGAGAAAGGCACCGAAGCACCAGGCAGGTTCTAACAGTACCCCCTCTTTTATGAGGCTCCTCCGGACCCTCCAGGCCCAGGCCTATCCGGAAACCTCCTGTGGAAAGCTTTAACAAGCCTAAGAGCAGAGACATCATCCGTCCTTACCCAGGAGTTGTCTTCGGGACCGAAACCCTTCCAGGAGACAAGATACTGTAATCTCCCTCTATGCCATCTAGAATTCAAGATACGAGAAATTTCATATTCGCCGTCTTTCACAACAGGAGGAACTGTGACAGTGGCGTCCCTATCAGATACATGAGCCTTTTTCAACAAGGAAACATGAAACACAGGATTAATCTTCCAGGAAGTAGGGACATCCAACCTAACAGCAGACGGGTTAAGAACCTGATGCACTTTAAATGGACCCACAAACTTAGGACCCAGTTTTTTAGAGGGAATCGTCAACCGCAGGTTCTTCGAGGACAACAAAACCATGTCACCCAGAGTAAACAAAACCTCCTTATGTTTCCTGTCAAAATACTTCTTGGACTTCTTGTTAGCCTCTTGAAGGTTGCAACATACATTAGTCCAAACTCTCTCCAAATCATCAGAAAAATTCTCCTCCTCCGGCACCGCCGACCCCAATTTGGAGAACGAACCAAAAGACGGATGTCTCTCAGTACAACAAAAAAAAGGAGAACACCCAGCAGAGGAGGATGTATGATTATTAAGAGCAAATTCTGCGAGAGGCAGAAACTCAGACCACACCTCTTAATTGTCCGCCACAAAACAACACAAAACTGTTCAACATCCTGGTTCTTTCTTTCAGTCTGTCCATTAGACTCAGGATGATAACCAGACGAAAATGACAAATGGACTCCCAACCTGTCACAAAAATCACGCCAAAAGCGAGCCCCAAGCTGAGGTCCTCTATCAGAAACAATATCCGTGGGAACGCCATGGAGGTTGACAATCTCCTTAACAAACGCCTTAGCGAGTGTCTTGGCGCAGGGCAACTTAATGAATGGAACCAAATTACACATCTTACTAAAACAGTTCACGACCACCCAGATGACAGTAAAACCCTCGGACACAGGAAGATCAGTAATAAAATCCATTGTGAGATGCGTCCAAGGCGCACTAGGAACCTCCAGAGGGCAAAGCAACTTTGACCTAGCACACACAGTACATTGATGCACCCACTTGATGACTTCCTTCTGCCATCCAGGCCACAAAAAAGTGCGACTGATAAGTCTCTTAGTCTCCGAAATTCCTGGATGACCTGCCAACCGAGACTCATGACACTCCACAAACAAATCTCTCCTAAAGGTTCTAGGCACGAACAACCTCCCATGGGGAGTGTTAGATGGAGCATCATCTTGAGCTTTCAGAATCCCATCCTCCAAAACTTAGTCCAATGCCGCCACCACAACTCCTTTCTGTAAAATGTTCTCCTCCTCCTCGGCACTGACCGTAGCAGAGAAGCTGCGACATAAAGCATCGGCTTTAACATTCTTGGTACCAGGGATATAGGTAACAGAAAAATGAAACCGAGAAAAAAAAAGTGGAAATCTAGCGCCTTCCAAAAAATGATGGCAATGTTCAAACGCAAGTTTAATAGCCAGCAACTCCCGATTTCCAACATCATAATTCAGTTCGGTTTCTGAAATTTTTTTCGAAAAGAAGGCACAAGGCTGTACTCCACCCTAGTTCTCCTGAGACAAAACTGCTCCGACCCCCACCGATGAAGAATCGACCTCGACCAAAAAAGGCTTGGTCTCATCAGGGTGCATAAGGATAGGGGCAGAACTGAACCTCTCTTTGAGATACTCAAACGCTTCAATGGCCTCAGTAGTCCACTGGGCCGTATTCGCACCTTTCCTGGTGAGATCGGTTAGAGGTTTAACAATTATAGAAAAATTCTTAATGAATTTCCTGTAATAATTGGCAAAACCCAAAAATCTCTGTATAGATTTCAAACCAATAGGCCTAGGCCATTCCTGCACAGCCTGAACTTTCACAGGGTCCATCTCAAAGCCCTCGCTGGAGACAATGTAGCCCAAAAACTAATTTTCTGCACAGCGAACTCACATTTCTTCAGCTTAGCAAAGAGTGAATTATCACTCAATAACTGCAAAACTTCACGCACACTCTGCCAATGGGACTCTAGATTCGGTGAGTAAATCAAAATGTCATCCAAATACACAACCACATTCTTACCAATCAAAGGTCTCAGGATGTCATTAATAAGGTTCTGAAAAAATGCAGGTGCATTGGTAAGACCAAAAGGCATCACCAGATTCTCAAAATGACCTACCGGAGTGTTAAAAGCAGTTTTCCATTCATCACCCTCCTTCACTCGTAACAAATTGTATGCCCCCCGGAGATCAATTTTGGAGAACCACTTGGCCCCCACTAACTGGTTAAACAAGTCAGGAATTAACGGCAATGGGTAGGAATTGCGTACGGTAATTTTATTAATTTCATGAAAATCCAGACATGGACGTCCTTTTTTTTAACAAAGAAAAATCCAACTGCCACAGGCAACTCACGTGACCGCAAAACACAAGATGGAAAAAAGAAACAGGAGGGTTCTAACAGAGGGCAGCTGTTGACTTCAAGCATCGACAAGGCCATAGGTATTCAGATCAGACTCCACACATAAAACCTCAGGAGTGGACATGGATGTCAGACATTTGTACCATCCTCCAAAACTTTGAGGACTCCAGAAGCAGGATGGTGATGCTAATTATGGCATCATCGCCGCTCACCATCCTGCTTCTCTGTCTTCTGAAACCCTCTCTGCTCACAATTAAAGAGGATGCATTGCTGGCTGAGCACGATGAGATGGAGCAAGGAACCATACAGGGTGATTACACACAGCCCAGCCTCATCCCATCCCAACATGGATTGGGTGACAATGAGGAGGAGGAAGAACAGGAGCTAGTTTCATGCGCTATAGACGGTACTACCTGCACAACTGTCATACCGTCTGTTCAGCGTAGATGGCCTGAGGATAGGGAGGAGGAGGAAGAGGAGGTGGATTAGGAGGAGAGCATGCTCAGTCATCCTCTTGGTGATGACACGGAAGTCTTGCCTCTTTGCAGTCTTGCACACATGGCTGAGTTTAAGTTACACTGCCTTTCCTGTGACTCTCGCGTTGTCCAAATTTTGGGTGACTGTCATTCGTTATGTATGGTTGTCCTGAGGAAGAAGTCGGTGGACTCTGAAACGCCTAGACAATAAACCTACATTTTTATCCATACTAATGGTTTGTCGTGACTCCAGAGAACGCAGAAACATCTCCCATTCCCAGCATCTATCTCTGACATATTCATAGGAAGCTGCAGCATCTGGGTCCAGGCTTTATAGGTATTGTGTCCAACACAACCCTACTAGGTGAGCAGCTTGTAATACTTCTGCAACAATTATTAATCGAATAAGACTCTATTGCGCTCTTGCATTTTTTTATTACTGGTTGGTGACACTTCTAGACCCACGCTACAAGGAGAACTTTCTGTCTCTTATTCCCTTGCAGGACAGGACTAATAAAATGCGGCAGTATCAGAAGGCCCTTGTTGCGGATTATTTAACAAATTCCCATCTGAAAACGCTGGCGGCAGAGGTCACAGTTGTTGGACAACCAAGGAGTACAGGCAAGAGAGACACAAATGCAATCCAGCAGAGGCAAGGGAACAATGTCAAAGTTCTGGGACAGTTTTCTCAGACCCTCCCATCGCACAAGCCCTGAGGCACGGGGTATTCTCCCAAGGAAGGTAAAGTTTCGGAAGATGGTGAGGGAGTACCTTGCCGACCGTACCAACGTCCTCCATGATTCCTCTGTGCCTTATAATTATTGGGTATCCAAGCTGGACACATGGCATGAACTGGCTCTCTATGCCTTGGAGGTCCTGGGTTGCCCTGCCGCTAGCGTTTTGTCACAGTGGGTTTTTAGTGCCGCTGGTGGAATTATAGCTGATAAGCGCATCCGCCTGTCAACTGAAAATGCTGACAGGCTGACTCTTATAAAAATGAACAAGGGCTGAATTGGGCCTGACTTCTCAACATCACCAAATGATAGCAGAGTGATATAAACTCAAATACAGTGTCTTTTTAGGGGGGAGGTCTAACTCTATTCCCATGCACCTCTGTCTTTACACCCAGACATAGGTATACGCTTCCTGATTTTGTCTATTTGCTCTTGTCCTCCTCCTTCTCCGCATCCTCATCCTCCATCACCATATCACCACTATATGTACCATATCAACATATCTACGTCTCTTGCAAGGGGCATTGGAGTTCCTCCAAATTTTTGGCAGCCATTGCTTCACTGCATAGGCAAATAGTATGGGAGATCCACTTCCTAATCATAGGAACATTGTTTTTAGGAGGCTCTCTGACCTCTATGTCTCTTGCAAGGGGCATTGGAGTTCCTCCAATTTTTGGCAGCGGTTGCTGCACTGCATAGGCAAACGTATGGGAGTAGTACCCTTTTGGAAGTGCATTGAGGTGAAGGGTACATTGCTGGAAAAGGAAAAAAAAAAAAAAAAAACTCTTTAAATCTCTTAGTTTGCGAGTGTGAACGAGCTGCGTGTGTCCGGAGCGTAAGTGCGAACGAAAGTAAGTGTGTGACTTGTTTTTCAGTGAAGAGGTATTGGGAATCCTGCAGAAAATACCTGTGTGAATTGCGGTGAGTGGCTGCATTGTGACCTGCTGAGTGCTTTTCTACCTGTTTAGATTTATTGGGCTTTTTAAAATCTATTTTCTCACTACAGTTTTAGTTTCTTAGTTTACTACCTGTGTATTTAAGGGTTAACTACATTGCACTAAAATCCTGAGGTGTAGATTTACTCACAAGGGGTTAATTAAGGGGAAGGGGTCATAATTAAGGGTTTATAAGGGGCAGCTGGTTGGACATCAAGTCCTTTGGAAGTGCATTGAGGTGAAGGGTACATTGCTGGAAAAGGAAGAAAAAGAAAAAAAAACTCTTTAAATCTCTTAGTTTGCGAGTGTGAACGAGCTGCGTGTGTCCGGAGTGTAAGTGCGAACGAAAGTAAGTGTGTGACTTGTTTTTCAGTGAAGGGGTATTGGGAATCCTGCAGAAAATACCTGTGTGAATTGCGGTGAGTGGCTGCATTGTGACCTGCTGAGTGCTTTTCTACCTGTTTAGATTTATTGGGCTTTTTAAAATCTATTTTCTCACTACAGTTTTAGTTTCTTAGTTTACTACCTGTGTATTTAAGGGTTAACTACATTGCACTAAAATCCTGAGGTGTAGATTTACTCACAAGGGGTTAATTAAGGGGAAGGGGTCATAATTAAGGGTTTATAAGGGGCAGCTGGTTGGGCATCAAGTCCTTTGGAAGTGCATTGAGGTGAAGGGTACATTGCTGGAAAAGGAAAAAAAAAAAAAAACTCTTTAAATCTCTTAGTTTGTGAGTGTGAACGAGCTGCGTGTGTCCGGAGTGTAAGTGCGAACGAAAGTAAGTGTGTGACTTGTTTTTCAGTGAAGAGGTATTGGGAATCCTGCAGAAAATACCTGTGTGAATTGCGGTGAGTGGCTGCATTGTGACCTGCTGAGTGCTTTTCTACCTGTTTACATTTATTGGGCTTTTTAAAATCTATTTTCTCACTACAGTTTTAGTTTCTTAGTTTACTACCTGTGTATTTAAGGGTTAACTACATTGCACTAAAATCCTGAGGTGTAGATTTACTCACAAGGGGTTAATTAAGGGGAAGGGGTCATAATTAAGGGTTTATAAGGGGCAGCTGGTTGGGCATCAAGTCCTTTGGAAGTGCATTGAGGTGAAGGGTACATTGCTGGAAAAGGAAAAAAAAAAAAAAAAAAAAACTCTTTAAATCTCTTAGTTTGCGAGTGTGAACGAGCTGCGTGTGTCCGGAGCGTAAGTGCAAACGAAAGTAAGTGTGTGACTTGTTTTTCAGTTACTTTGGATTCAGGGAGTTTGGAAGGGAGGACTTAGGACTGAATTGCTGACTGTATTTCATTCTTTCTTTACTTTACTTTTTACTTAATTAATCCACCTGACCTACTTAGCTGATTCCCCCGTCCATACTTGATACTTAATTGATCCCCCGTCCATACTTAACTGATCCTCTGCCGATATCTAATTGATACACTTGCACATCCCTAATTGATCCCCGTCCATACACCTATATATAAATAATTGTGTTTTGTACTTGTATATATATACTGACTGTATCCCCATATTTAGAATGACGTCCATTTTGGCCGGAGCCGTGCAGTGTACATCTTGCGCAATGTATGCATTCCGTGAGCAACCGCTCGAGGATCCATACTGCTGCGAGAGATGTGAGCATATCGTGCACTTGGAAGCCCAAATTCTGGATCTAAGTGCTCAGATAGCGGTACTGAGGAGCATCGACAACATGGAACGGAGTTTGCTGCTCACCGAGCAGACACTCAATGGGTCAATACTGGGGGTGGAGCATAGAGGGGAAGTGCAGGCTGAACAGGCAGGGAGCTGGATAACAGTTAGGAGGGATAGAGGGAAGAAGTACAGGAAGGCTGGTTCAGAACCGGCATTATTGGAGCACGACAGATCCTCTGACCGCCGGGGGAGTGTATGCTCCAGTAATGAGGGGGAGGGGGGAAGTGTAGGGCAGGCAAGACAGGTTCTGGTAGTGGGTGACTCTATTATTAGGGGGACAGACAGGGCAATCTGTCACAAAGACCGGGATCGCCGAACGGTGTGCTGCCTCCCTGGCGCTCGAGTCCGGCACATCGCGGATCGGGTTGACAGGTTACTGGGTGGGGCTGGCGAAGACCCAGCGGTCATGGTCCACATCGGCACCAATGACAAAGTGAGTGGTAGATGGAGGGTCCTTAAAAATGATTTCAGGGACCTAGGTAGGAAGCTTAGGGCAAGGACCTCCAAGGTAGTTTTCTCAGAAATACTACCAATCCCGCGAGCCACACAGGAGCGCCAACGGGAGGTTAGGGAGGTGAATAAGTGGCTAAAGAGTTGGTGCAAGACAGAAGGGTTTGGGTTCATGGAGAACTGGGCCGACTTCGCGGTCGGCTACAGGCTCTACCGTAGGGACGGGCTGCACCTCAATGGGGAGGGTGCAGTGGTGCTGGGGAAGAAGATGGCTAATAGGTTGGAGGAGTTTTTAAACTAGAGACGGGGGGGGGAAACCAAGGAAATAGGTGGGATGTGAGGCAAGCAAGGGGGAAGGGGAGAAGTGAATATAATGAGGGTGGAGAGGGGGGTGGGGATAGTACAGTTAGATCGTTAGAGAAGAATAGGATGCTAAATAACCCCAAAGTTTTATCTTGCATGCTGACCAACGCAAGAAGCCTGACCAATAAGGCGGATGAGCTGCGGGCGCTTATATCGGAGGAGAGGTATGACATCGTAGGTATAACAGAGACTTGGCTAGACGATAGCTACGACTGGGCGGTAAATTTATTAGATTATAGTTTATTTAGAAGGGACCGGAAACAGGGAAAAGGCGGAGGAGTCTGCTTATATGTAAAGTCATGTCTAAAACCCAGACTAAGGGAAGATATAGGAGAGGGAGAAGAGGGGGTCGAGTCCATGTGGGTAGAGATAGAGGGGCAAAAAATAATAATAAAATATTACTGGGGGTCTGCTATAAGCCACCAAATATAACAGAGGAGAATGAGATTCTGCTATTAGGACAAATAGACAAAGTAGCAAAACATAATGAAGTGATTGTTATGGGGGACTTCAACTACCCGGATATTGACTGGGAAACAGAAACCTGTAGATCTCAGAAAGGAAAAAGGTTCTTGACAAATATTAAGGATAATTATCTCTCCCAACTAGTGCAGGAACCAACGAGAGGGAAGGCCGTGTTGGACTTAATATTGACTAATAGGCCTGATAGAATAACTGAGGTACAGATAGGGGGGCACCTAGGTAATAGCGACCATAATATTATCGACTTCAAAATGCTCTTCAGTAGGGTTATCAATAAGGGAACAACAAAAACATTAAACTTTAGGAGGGCGAAGTTTGATCAGCTGAAAGAAAGCCTTCAACTTATTGACTGGGACAAAGTTCTTAATCAAAGGAATACGAATAGTAAATGGGAAACCTTCAAAAGAATTCTGAATACTCAGTGCGAGAGGTATATACCGTATGGGAGTAAAAGGGCCAGAAATAAGAGGAAACCAATATGGTTGAACAAGAACGTAAAAGGGGCGTTAAATAGCAAAAAAGAGGCATTCAAGAGATTAAAACAGGAAAACAGTAAGGAGGCACTAAAGTGTTACAAGGAAAAAACGAGAACCTGCAAAAAACAAATAAAAATAGCGAAGGAGGAAACAGAGAGACGTATTGCTAGGGAAAGTAGATCAAATCCCAAACTGTTCTTTACGTATATAAATAGTAAAAGGATTAAATCGGATAATATTGGACCGATAAAAAGTGAGGAAGGCAAAATCATAGAGAAAGATGAGGATAAAGCTAATCTATTAAATAATTTTTTTTCGACAACTTTCACAAAGGAAATCGAACTAACAGGAGAAATGAGAAGTGACAAGCTTAATCCTCCACTAAGTATGACAAATCTAACCCAAGTTGAGGTACAGAAACGCCTCAGTAACATTAAAATAAACAAATCACCAGGACCTGATGGCATACACCCACGGGTACTAAGGGAACTAAGTAATGTGATAGACAGACCGTTATATCTTATATTTAAGGACTCTGTTGAGACTGGGTCTGTGCCACTTGATTGGCGACAGGCGAATGTAGTGCCAATATTCAAAAAGGGAGCGAAAAGTGACGCCGGAAACTATCGGCCGGTGAGTCTGACGTCCGTTGTGGGCAAAATTTTTGAAAGCTTCATTAAAGAGGCAATTACGGAGCATCTTGATGCTAATAATCTTTTAATCCCGAACCAACATGGATGCATGAGGAATCGCTCCTGCCAAACAAACCTGATTGACTTCTACGAGGAGGTTAGCTCTCGAGTAGATCAGGGGGAACCAGTGGATGTCGTGTATCTCGACTTCTCAAAAGCGTTCGATAGCGTGCCACATAATAGGTTGGTATACAAAATGAGAATGATGGGGCTGGGGGAAAATGTCTGCAAGTGGGTAGCAAACTGGCTAAGGGATAGAAGGCAGAGGGTGGTTATAAATGGAATATACTCAGATTGGGTAAGCGTCACTAGTGGGGTACCACAGGGGTCTGTACTAGGCCCAATGTTATTTAATATCTTTATTAACGACATAGTCAACGGGATAAATAGTAAAATATCAATATTTGCAGATGACACAAAGTTATGTAAAACAATTAATACAAAAGAGGACAGTGCAGACCTACAGAGGGATTTGGATAAGCTGGGTAGGTGGAGCATTAAATGGCAAATGAGGTTTAATGAGTAGAAATGTAAGGTCATACATATGGGAAGGAAAAATGAAAGTCACCAGTACTCACTGAATGGGAAATCATTGGGGAATTCAGAGATGGAGAAGGACTTGGGCATCTTGATTGATAGCAAACTAAATTGGAGTGCCCAAAGTCAGGCCGCTGCTGTAAGGGCAAACAGGGTAATGGGATGTATCAGAAGAGGTATAGCTGCAAAGGAGGAGAACATTGTTCTTCCACTGTACAAAGCACTGGTCAGACCACACTTGGAATACTGTGCTCAGTTATGGGCCCCAATATATAGAAAGGATATAAATGAGCTTGAAAAGGTACAAAGGAGGGCAACAAAATTAATAAGGGGAATGGAGGGACTGCAATACCCAGAGAGGTTGGCAAAACTAGGACTATTCAGCCTGGAAAAGAGAAGGTTGAGGGGGGACATAATAAATGTGTACAAATATGTTAGGGGACAGTATAGAGATCTTGCCAGGGATTTGTTCAAAAGGAGGAATATTATGGTAACAAGAGGGCATTCACTAAGACTGGAAGAGAAAAGGTTTCAGCACCAGCATAGGAAGGGGTTCTTTACGGTAAGAGCAGTGAGAATATGGAATTCACTGAGTGAGGAGACGGTAATGTCGGATTCACTACACCAGTTCAAGCGGGGACTGGATGCATTTCTAGATACCAGGCAGATTTCAGCGTATACTTAAAAATAAAATAAAATAGTAGGTTGATACAGGGATTTATTCTGACTGCTGGTTTTAGAGTCGGGAGGGAATTTTTCCTCAGGTGAAGATTGGCCAAATCATTTGGGGTTTTTGCCCTCCTCTGGATCAACTTTAGCAATTACAGAACTAACAGGTCGAACTTGATGGACGCAAGTCTTTATTCGGCTTTACAAACTATGTTACTATGTTACCCTCTCCTTTCTAATGGGAATATGTCATTACTGAGGCCCACCTCTATGTGTCTTTAAATTGTTCGTGTTTTTTTTTTCTAAATTTTGGCAGCCGTTGGACTCACTGCATACCCTATAACTGAATAGCAGACCCTCTCCTTTCTAATGGGAACATGTCGTACTCTTTACTGTGGCCCAGCTGTATGTCTTTAAATTGTTAGTGGGGTTTTTCCCAAATTTTGGCAGCCCTTCCAGTCACAGCATGGGTATTACCACTATAGGAGACCCGCTCCTTTATAATGGGAACATTTTTTTTACTGAGACCCTCCTCTATGTCTCTTCAAAGGGGCATTGAGTTGCATCCAAGCTTTTGGCAGCCCTTGCAGTCACTTATACGCAATAACAGTATAGGAGACCCATTCATTAATAACGGGATCAACAAAACATAGCCGACTGCTGGCTCATTAAGAATAGTAAGGGCCGCCTGATGGCCCTATAAAAATAGTCTTTGTGACTTTCAGAGTCCCTCCATCATAAATGAAACAGGATGTGTCTGATGATGTGTCACACACCACATTGCCAGATAAGGTTGTAAAATGTTAAAAATCCTGGTGAATGCATTTGTCTTGGTTGAAAGCAATGCAAAAGTGCTACGTGTGAACATAGCCCAAGTTGTGGAGGAGCATTTTTGTTTTTAGTTATTTATTTTGTCTTATATACAAGTCATTACTTGGAACGGATGTTCCTTAACATATTTCCCAGGAAAATCCATTTTGCTTTTATTTTTGTATGTTTTATTGTGAGTCCGTAAAAGTGGCGTAATGCCTCTGATTTATGTTGACCGCAGTGACCTGGGAGTCAGAAATGCTTCCAGGGGTCTTCCCCATGCTGTTCCCATGTCATTTGAGCACTGTTCCCATCGATTTTTAGGCCCTCTGCAGACCACCAGGGGGTGTCGCCGGAAAAATGCTTGAGTTTCCCATAGACTTACATTGAACTCGTTACTCGGTCCGAGCACTACAGCATTCCAATTTTCTCGACTCGAACAACGAGTATCCAAGCATTTTAGTGCTCGCTCATCACTAGTGTTTATGATCCCGGTAGGAAAGATTTTAGAGTCCTACCTCTACCATTCTGTGTTATACAGTATGTTCATGTGTACCCCCAGGGGTAAATGTTTTTTCAGCCCATGCACTTAGTGCATGGGCATTATCAGTATAGGAGACACACTCCATAACAATGTTAACAATGTTTTGAATGAGGACCTCCTCTACATCTCTTCAAAGGGGTATTGGAGAGCATCCAAATTTTTGGCAGCCCTTGCAGTCACTGCATACGCAATAACAATATAGGAGACCCGCTCCTTTATGATGGGAACATTTTTTTTTACTGAGACCCTCTTCTATGTCTCTTCAAAAAGGTATTGGGGTGCGTCCAGATTTTTGGCAGCCATTGTAGTCACTGCATACCCAATAACAGTATAGGAGACCCGCTCCTTAATAATGGAAACAGCAAAGCAAAGCCAGCTGATGGCCCTCTAACAATAGTGAGGGCCGACTGCTGGGCCTTTAACAATGGTAAGGGCCGACTGATGACCCTGTAAAAATAGGTTTTGTTACTTTCAGAGTCCCTCCTTCATAAATGCAACAGGATGTGTCTGATCATGTCTCACATACCACATGGGCAGATAAGGTGGTAAAATGTTAAAATGACATTTACTGGTGAATGTATTTTTCACCATTGAAAGCAATGCAAAAGTGCAAAAACGCATGAAAAACACTATGTGTAAACTTAGCCCAAGGCTCGGAAGAGCATTTTTTTGCCTTATATACAAGTCATTACCCTGGAAAGAATGTCCCTTAACGTTTTTCCAGGAAAATCCATTTTGGCTTTGTTTTTGTATGTTTTATTGTGAATCCGTAAAAGTGGCGTAATACGCTGACAACATTGTTCACAGCAGTGGCTTGGGAGTCAGAGATGCTTCCCGGGGTCCTCCTCATGCTGGTCCCATGTCATTTCAGCACTGTTCCCATCGATTTGGACAATTTTTAGGTCCCCTGCAGACTTCCACTGGGGGGCCAACTGAAAAATGCTCGAGTTTCCCATTGACTTATATTGGGATCGTTGCTCGGGTCGAGCACCTGAGCATTACGATTTGCTCGACCAGAGCAACGAGCACCCGAGCATTTTAGTGCTCACTCTTCACTAATAATTTCTTTTTTTACTAATGTGATACATACAGCAAGCCACATCTCAGCTTGTCATTTTTTTGCGCAGAGATTCAGCTGTAAACAGGGTTCGTCCACAGTAAAAAAAATTGAATTTCTTCTGTTACTACCGTGATGTATACTGCAAGTCACATCTCAGCTTGTAATTTTTTGGTGCTGAGATTCAGCTGTATACAGGGCATGTTCACAGTAAAAAAAATCTAATTTCTTCTGTTACTACCGTGATACAAACAGCAGGCCACATCTCAGCTTGTATTTTTTTTTGCACGGATATTATGCTATTTACAGTCCTCATCCACAGTAACAAAAATCTAATTTCTTCTGTTAGTACCATGATACTTTGCACTGAGATTCTGCTGTTTCCAGGACTCCACAATATAAAATCAAAATTTTGGTTGCTAATAGCGTGCTCCAGCCACACTATCTGAGCAAAGAAATACTGATTGGTAAATTACTAACAGGTGACTCACAGGTCTGGGCATAGGCTTATTAAACAGCTGGTTTAGAAAGGAGAAGGGTACATCCAACTAATTTTTGGAAATGTGAAGACTCTTGATTGGGCCTCCATCTGCTAGGTTGGCTGTAGTGAAAGAGGTGTCAGTCCCCGTTATACTATTTTTACACTGGTGAAATTGATGCCACTTTGGTGGTGTCTGCCACTAATTTTTGGAAATGTGGAGAATCATGATTGGGTCTCCTTCTGCTGGGTTGGCTGCAGTGAAAGAGGTTTTGATCTCCATTATACTACTTCTACTCTAGAGAAATTGAATCCACTTTGGTGGTGTCTGCCACTAATTTTCAGAAATGTGGAGATTCCTGATTGGGTCTCCTTCATGTCTGTTGCCTGTAGCAGTAGATCGTCAGGCCTCCACTTACTTTCAGTCAACTACCTGTGTTACTATGCTTAAATTTTTGTACCAATGGTAGTCCATGAAAATTATATTTGTGCCACCTGAGTGTGGCTGATCAGAAAAGTAGCTTGAGCTGTTGCATGAGGTATCAGGGCTCCAAGTACAGCAGACCTACACCAATCCCTCCTTGTCTTAATTTGAAGTTAAATTCAAAGCTGTTAATGCTGGCCCAGGCCCTGATACCTCATGCACGGCCCATGGCTGATTGCTGCTGTGCAATTGGAAAATGTGTACTGTGGGTAAATTGATGCCACTTTTCATGGTGTCTGCCTCTAATTTGAGCTGTTTTGGCAGCTATTGGGCCCCTTTGAAGGTGTTCTGTATGCGTTTAGTTTTGCTTCCCATTGAATCCAATGGGGTTCGGATATGTTTGATGAACTGTTCGACAAACAGTGGGAAGTTTGTCAATCTGAATTGAATCGAACCTTCAAAGATTTGCTCACCTCTACTTGCAACCAATTATTCATAGTTTTTGCAACCTTTTGCCTATACCTATCAAATGGCCTATTTACTGGTGTCCTTTCTTTGTCAACTGTGTGTTGATCCACAGACATTAATGACCAGATGTCAGTGTATTATTACTATTATTATGAAAAAAGGGGGTATACATAGCAAAAACACTTACAATAATTTTAACAATACAAGTCGGCGACTGGTACAGGAGGAGAGAGGACCCTGCCCGCGAGGTCTCACAATCTACAAGGAATGGGTGAGGATACAGTGGGTGAGGGTAGGGCTGGTCGTGCAGCGGTATGGTGGAGCGAGAACCCTGCCCGCGAGGGCTCACAGTCTACAGGGGATGGGTGAGGATACAGTGGGTGGGGGTAGAGCTGGTCGTGCAGCGGTATGGTGGAGCGGTGGTTACTGCAGGTTGTAGGATTGTCGGAAGAGGTCGGTCTTCAGGTTCCTTTTGAAGGTTTCCGTGGTAGGCGAGAGTCTGATATGTTGGGGTAGAGTTCCAGAGTAGGTGGGATACACGGGAGAAATCTTGCATGTGATTGTGGGAAGAGGAGATAAGAGGGGAGTAGAGTAGGAGATCTTGTGAGGATCGGAGGTTGCGTGTAGGTATGTACCGGGAGACTAGGTCACAGATGTATGAAGGAGACAGGTTGTGGATGGCTTTGTATGCACTCTAACTCCACCTACAAAGTACATCCTGATGCTGGCACTGGTGTCAGGACATAATGTTTCATTGCACGTGCCTCAACGTTCAGTAGTGAATACTGCGTGCTCATGCTCACAGAACAAGAACAATTTAATAGGCCGGTGACCCTTAAAATACAGCTGCTGGCCCAAGATCTGCGGTTCCCGGGAATCTGCCTGGGGGCCGGATAAAAGGTCATCGAGGGCCGTAAATGGTCGGTGGGCCTGAGGTTCCCCACCCCTGGGTTAAAGCTTTATCATGTAATGTAGTCATTATTCCAAAATTTTATGTCTTGTCTTATCATGTAAATGAGACCCCAGAGGACTAATCCGACAGAAAAATGCATCCTTATGCATACTAACTAAAGGCAGTATCACTTTATTACTTGTCATTACTGGAGCGGATAATTGCTGTAATAGTGCCTTGAGGGCAGTAACCAATTTGGAAGCTTCACTTTTCCCCTTTTCCCTTAAATCTCACTCACAAAAGTCTGCAGCTGGAGGAGGAACTCCAACTGAGGGAGGAACTCCGGCACCAGAATGGACGGATGTATATGAAAGGTCCAGACTGGAAGCCCTGGAGGATGCCCTCAGCTCGTGTCTCTCTTTTATATGTACCGACTTTTCTCTTTTCTTATGTTACTTAGATATTGGTACATGATGACGCACCCTTATTTACATTGAGGTTGTGTACCCTTTTTTCTGTGTTCTCTGTTACTTGTGTTAATAAAAGCAAATGCTGAACTATGATCTTTGTCAGTCCTGGGAGACACAATGCACTGTGGTTGTGTATCGATACCCCCCAAAAAAGAAAAGCTCCCCCTCATGAGAGACAACTCTCCGACATGAGGTTTAGTATATTTGTTCTGTTTATCCCTTTTTATTTTATGTGATATATACTGCATTGTTTTGTCCATTTTGTATCATCTTTATATATTTTTATAAACACTGCCTACTTTTCAGATTAAGTATATAAAATTGAATAGCTCAGTTCCTCAGGGGTGTACCACACCCTTGAAGCAACACACTATCTGTAATGGGTGTCCAATTGGCCTATATAAACAATAGGTGGTGGCAGCAGCTAGTTCCTTTTATTATTGTGGAGTTTGGCAGTGACTGTACCAGGGTGTATATATAGATATATTCCATGGGCTGAAATCTTATGTGTATATACTATAGGCTCACTGTGAGATCCCCAATAACTGGCCTAGTAGTGAAAACAGCTGCGGCCTCGTCCATCACTCGCCAGTCAATTGCGTAATTCTCCTGACGATTGGAGGCGGCGGTGTGCTGTTCATCGTTGTGGAATCTGCGTCATCTCTCCGGGTGTTCTCCTTGAATAATTGGTGCCAGTGGTGGGATCTGTGCATGATCCCCCTGCTCTTTTTAACTTGAGAGGTGCCATAAATGCAAACCATCAATTTAATAGAGCAAATCAAGGGTTCATTCACACGTCCGTGAAGGTCAGTCCACACACACACCGCAAACAAAACCAAGCATCACAGCTTCATATGTTTCTATAAGGCTGTCACACTAAGGTTGAGAGACTCGCACCCAGTCCATGGATTGTGGTCCATGCTCAGTGCATCATGATGGTCAAACATTTAAGTGCTCCAATTAGTAACAGATCTGATTTTTATGCCCAGGGTTAGGTCTGTGACCAGGTATAATATAGGGTTAGCATCTCCATGGTGAGGTAGGTCAGTGACAGGTTAGGGAAGCAGCCACAGTCACATTTTCCAGGTTTTAGGAGCAGTTCAATGAACTTACTGATTCAATATGAGATTTTAGGGCTCAAACAATGCAAACTACCCATAAGAATTGTTTACATGGTTATTATTTGTCCAGCCTTGTAACTGCAACCCAGCAGGACCCAATAGTGTTAAAGGGGTTGTCTACTACTGCACAATCCGTTCTTAAATGTTATAGCACCTCATGTAAGATAATAAAAACGTATGCTCACCTCCTGGACCATGAATGTTGGTGCTGTGTCTACCAGCACTCACATGACATTGTTACAGGGCGTCAGTGCTATGACAGAACAATGGCAGACATCGCATCGGTCGAGGAGACGAGTATAAATATATTTTTCATTTTTCATTTCACATTTGGCATTTTAATATTTAAGAAGGCTTGTCTTACCTGACTTTCTGAGCCTGCTCTCCTGACAGAGAGAATAACTGCAGATCTTACTATCACTACTAACAACTAATTACCTCTTTCCAATTACATACAGATGGGCGCTGAAGACTACCCACAAGACTACAATAATATGAATGATGATAATCATACAGTCGATGACCACCCTTGGCTCCACAGCTTGTTCTCACACATTGCCTATTCCGTGACTTGTGTCCTCGGACTTATAGGAAATGTGCTCATTATACTTGTGTTTGTGTTCTACGAGAAGATAAAGACTCTGACCGACACCTTTTTGGTGAATTTGGCCATTGCAGACATCTTGTTTCTGCTCACCCTCCCATTCTTGGCATATGAATCGGCACATGCCTGGGTTTTTGGAGACTTCCTGTGTAAGATCATAAGGATCACATACAGGGTGAATTTATTTACGTCCATGCTCACGCTCACCTCAATCACATTTGACAGGTTTATTTCTATCACTAAAGTCACTAAGGCAGCTAAATACCAGGTGACTAAACACAAGTGGCGGTACGGGGTGTGCGTCCTCCTCTGGACCCTGGCTCTGCTCCTTTCCATTCCCCAGTTCATATACAGCAACAGCCGTGACCGGAAGGAATGTTTTGAAGAATACTACCCTCCCATCATGGAGATCGTGGTGGTTTCATTCTAGATGACAGTGGGATTTCTAATTCCCTTGGCCTCAATGGTGCTTTGTTACAGCTTTATTCTCCGGACCTTGGTTAATGCCAGAGGCGTTCAGAAGAGGAAGTCAATGAACATAATTGTGGTCATAGTGGTTGTATTTATAGCTACACAGTTGCCTCATAATGCCCTTGTCCTGGCTAAAGTCCTCAATAAGGGATTCACATCAGATTCCTTTACAATTACGAGCGTTGTAATGGAAGCTATAGCTTACTTCCACGCTTGTCTCAACCCTGTCCTGTACTTTTTTGTTGGTACAAAATTTAGAAAGCATTTTTGGAAAATGCTGAAAGGTTTAGGTCTTAACCGGATGCAAGATGAAACCACAGATCATCTGCGGACGACTGATGGAGACTCCAGAAACGTTTCTGCTTCAACAAACATCTGTGCAACAAGCGTGTAAATGGTTTCTCGGGACGAGCAGACACAATTATGGCTGACGAGTGAAGCAGTTAAAGAGTTATTTCTATTATTGGATAGTGCTTGTGTAGCACCCTGAGGACTCGGTTGCTACAGGGGTATTACACCTCAAGCCAGAGTTGTGGTATTCCACTCCCGGGTAAGGATGGAGTGTGGAACTGAGCTCAGATAGCTGCATACACTACATACATCCCATTTCCGGGGGACAGACCGACGGTACTCCCACCAGTATATGTGCAGGTACGACAGTGTCTGTCCCTGGCTGGAGTGGGAGGGGGGTGGAACATCCCAGTAGTGTAGGGGCAGATAGGGGGAGCAGTCTGGGTAAGGCTAGGAGCTCATTGGGTGCTGGTCACCTGAGCTCACACATAGAGGGAGTATATAAGGTGGGCACCATCTTAGATCAGGGTCAGTCTTCTGTAGAGGGTCAGTCAGTCCTGAGAGAGGTCCAGGAGCGCCTGCAGAGAGAAGAGAGAGAGGAGAAGAGAAGGACCCAGAGGGGAAGAAGAAGGAACCCCAAGAACCCAGTATACAACCAGAAGGGTGAAGGGTTGGCACGCAAGGGAACCGGATCCCAAATTAGTGGAGGAGAGAAACTACCCTCAACTAAGAACCGGAGGCTGCGACATTACATGTGGAGCAGCCCCTCACCAAGTCCACTAAGAAGGCACACCGAGCATAGGGTCAGGGAAGCCAAAGAAGGTTCACCCAACAGGAGACCCGAGGGAGCCGGACATAAGTGGACCCCTGGTGGGAACGGCCAGTAGAGAGGACAGTCAGAAAGGGAGCTCAGGACCACGCTCCAGAATTGCTTGGGGGTTGGCCGAGTCCAGGACCTGGTGGACGCAGCACGGCTCGGGCGGTCACTCAAGGCCAGAGTGACCAACAGAACAGCAGTAAGTAAAAACCCTGAACTGCACAGCCCGACTCTGAGTCTTCTTACCATCCACACTGCACCACCACTACCACCATCCTCTACACCTGACCCCCTGAGGCTATACCCCTCCCGTTGGGGGTTATACTACCACAGCTGCACATATACCACCAGCCTCAGCAGACCCTGCTGCAGCGGCGGCCTTTTGACCGCAAATCAACGGGTGGCGTAGTCGACACTAAGAACAACTAATAACATCTGTAAAGACTGCCACACACTGAGTTTGACACCCTGGGCACGGACCGGGTCGCCGCCACTCGGAGACTACAACCCCCATCTGATCCGGCTCCGGGTAATCCCCAAACAGCACTGGCCCAGGGGGCGCGTCAACTTTTGGCGTAGTCGGCAGGATTTCGTGCCCGCAACCACCGGGTACTGCGTGCCTGAAGAAAAGTTCAAATTTACCTCAAGAAGAAGTCTCCCGCCGGTTCCAGAGGGTCCCCGCCATGGGACGCCATCACGGATCGTTTCCCGCCGGTTGCCCGCCATCTGCAGCTTTTTCCCGCCATCCACGGAGTTTCCCGCCACTGGGAGGCGATTCCCGCCATTTCCAGAAGATTTCCCGCCTTGGAAGAGCAGACGCCATTATGGGCGTGCCAGAGGGTGGCAAGAGGTCACCTCCCATCGTGGGCCAGGTCAAGGAATGGCGCCAAAAGCGGAAACCGCCCCCACCAACGGAGACTGTGATGCTAGAGATGTCCATCAGCGTGAGAGAACTGCCCCTGGAACTGACAATCACAAAGTTGCCCCGGGACCACCTTCAATGTGGGCGGAGACAGAACAAAAGAGCGAAGATGGGTGCAGCCTGGAGGAGTCTGGAGAGAGCGCACCCGGAGACAAGAAGTCTGGAGAGGACTCCGGAGAAGTCGTACCCGGAGATGGAAGGAGAGTCAGGCAGCACCGACCCTGTGGTCAGGAGCCTGCTGCAAGCAACAACCCCACTAGGCTTAGTGGAGATCCTGGCACAGCTCCCCCGAGACCGGGAGTGTGCGCAGACCGCGCTGGAGCGCCTCGCATGGAGGATGGCCCAGGTGCAGCGAGAGACGCTGACGGAGTGGAGCTGAGAGATGGCCCTGCAGGCAAGAACCCGCCAGCGAAGCACGCCACCCGAGACGAGGAGACAGACCGCCTCTGAGGATGGTGCAGGAGGAGTGAAGGCCAGAGACGGCGCCGAGAAGGGAGCTGGACAGATGGAGGCAGGTAAAGGGGACGTCACTACCCCGAGCCGAGAAACCGCGTGCCTGCCCCAGCTCCCCGTCGCAGAGCCCGAAATTCTACCTGCCGTGCCCGTCGCTGCATCGTCACCGCTCCAGACAAGGCCTCAAGCAGAAGCCGCGGCCGCGACCCCTGTGACGTCACGCGCCTCAACCCTGAGCGCGGCAAAGCAGGAAACACCACCGGCCTGGTCGCAAGGTCTAGTAACCCCGGGCGCCGCTGTCTTCACGGTGCCCTTTACGTTCAGGGTACCCCAGGCCTGGTCGCAAGGCCTGGCGAACCCGGGCGCCGCTACCACCACCGCGCCCTCAACATCCACAGCGCCACACCTGGGTGAAGACCTATTTGCCCAACATACGTGCCCGGATGGGCAGCCCTTTAGATGGCCACCGGAGTACTACCAACTGGAACTCCAAAAAGCAAGGCCCCTGTGCGAGCCCCTGATTCCGGCTCCGAAGCCCGTTAAGAGGACCCCGCTCCCGCTGGAAGAAGTGCAGTTCGAGTGGGACCCCACCGGAGGAGACCTCATGGGGTTCACTCAGGAAACTCGGGCAGCCGCAGCGGAGCGTGTGGAGTGCTGCCGCCAGCAGTTGGCAGTCTTCGAGCAAGAACGGAGAGAGAGGCGGGTCCGTGAGCAGCGGCTGCAGGAACAGAGCGCAGGGCAGAAGAGCAGGACCAGGAGAGACCCCCGTGCAGCTCATGGTCCCCGTACCACCGGGACTGTGATTAAGTTTCAATTGCAGCACGGGTGGGGCTTCATCAGGGATCACCAGACCCCCGGCGACGTCTTTGTGACCAGAAGAGACGTGGAGTCCCATCTGCCGGAGGGACACAGAGGTCGTGACCTATATGTAGGGGACGAGGTCACGTTCACCCGGCACAAGTGTGCCAAAGGACCCTACGCCCTCCATGTACACCGGCTGACGGAGGAGGAGCTACGGTGTGAAGAGGAGCAAGAGGACCCGGACGGGTCTGAAGGAGGAGCAGGAGTACGCCGTCATTAAAGTACGGTAAAGAGACTGTACATAGTTACCCGTCAGGGTATAAGAACTGTTACTGCTGCTAGTTAAAATATAGTCCCCGTTGGGACCAGCAAATTGAACTGAAACCCGTGTGTCCCTATTCCCACTGACCGAGGACTGAGAGCGGTCATTCCTTTCCTAATACCTGGCCGAGGACTGAGAGCGGCCATATTTCCCCTTGTATATAGTTGCGCTTTTTAAGGCGCCCCCTACTGGTTTTATAGGAAAGCTGTGTTATTCTACAAGAGACTGTCGCACTTTACCCGGTCACAAGTTGCACCGTGGCCGGAGGAACAAGAAAGTTTACAAGAATGTTTATTATGAAAAAGTTTTATGCTGCAGATATATATATATAATGTTTTATATGTTTATGTTGTTATGAAAAAAAATTGTATGTTTATGGATGTTTTATTCTCTTACAGCCCGAGGACGTGCTGTGATTTACCAGGGGGGAATGTAGCACCCTGAGGACTCGGTTGCTACAGGGGTATTACACCTCAAGCCAGAGGTGTGGTATTCCACTCCCGGGTAAGGATGGAGTGTGGAACTGAGCTCAGATAGCTGCATACACTACATACATCCCATTTCCGGGGGACAGACCGACGGTACTCCCACCAGTATATGTGCAGGTACGACAGTGTCTGTCCCTGGCTGGAGTGGGAGGGGGGTGGAACATCCCAGTAGTGTAGGGGCAGATAGGGGGAGCAGTCTGGGTAAGGCTAGGAGCTCATTGGGTGCTGGTCACCTGAGCTCACACATAGAGGGAGTATATAAGGTGGGCACCATCTTAGATCAGGGTCAGTCTTCTGTAGAGGGTCAGTCAGTCCTGAGAGAGGTCCAGGAGCGCCTGCAGAGAGAAGAGAGAGAGGAGAAGAGAAGGACCCAGAGGGGAAGAAGAAGGAACCCCAAGAACCCAGTATACAACCAGAAGGGTGAAGGGTTGGCACACAAGGGAACCGGATCCCAAATTAGTGGAGGAGAGAAACTACCCTCAACTAAGAACCGGAGGCTGCGACATTACATGTGGAGCAGCCCCTCACCAAGTCCACTAAGAAGGCACACCGAGCATAGGGTCAGGGAAGCCAAAGAAGGTTCACCCAACAGGAGACCCGAGGGAGCCGGACATAAGTGGACCCCTGGTGGGAACGGCCAGTAGAGAGGACAGTCAGAAAGGGAGCTCAGGACCACGCTCCAGAATTGCTTGGAGGTTGGCCGAGTCCAGGACCTGGTGGACGCAGCACGGCTCGGGCGGTCACTCAAGGCCAGAGTGACCAACAGAACAGCAGTAAGTAAAAACCCTGAACTGCACAGCCCGACTCTGAGTCTTCTTACCATCCACACTGCACCACCACTACCACCATCCTCTACACCTGACCCCCTGAGGCTATACCCCTCCCGTTGGGGGTTATACTACCACAGCTGCACATATACCACCAGCCTCAGCGGACCCTGCTGCAGCGGCGGCCTTTTGACCGCAAATCAACGGGTGGCGTAGTCGACACTAAGAACAACTAATAACATCTGTAAAGACTGCCACACACTGAGTTTGACACCCTGGGCACGGACCGGGTCGCCGCCACTCGGAGACTACAACCCCCATCTGATCCGGCTCCGGGTAATCCCCAAACAGCACTGGCCCAGGGGGCGCGTCACTTGTAAAAAGTAATCCCTTTGTAAATGTTATTAAAAGGTAAATTGCAAGCCATTCTTGTGATATTATCACTTTTGTTGACAACTTGTTGCCTTGGAGACCGACCACCACAGCTACAGTAAAGTTCAGGATCCATACCGAACACCTAGTGTCCGTGCACAGACCCCAAACACGGACTTCTCCAGGAAGTATATGTTAGTGTTTGTGTTCAGCAGGCTGATGAGAGTATTCATCTGCCAGCACCTGTGCTATAAATAAATAAATAAAAAAATTATGTGCAGTCCCCTCTATTTTTGCTAACTAGCGCAAGTAAAGCCGACAGTTGCGAGCTGCAGCCCCCAGCTGTCAGCTTTATGATTGCTGGTTATCAAAAATAGAGGGGTCTCAAGACTTTTTTTTTAATTATTTAAATAAAAAAATTAAAAAAATGCGTGGGGTCCCCCCTCATTTTTGACAATCAGTCAAGCTAAAGCAGACAGCTAGGGGCTGGTATTCTCAGACTGGGAAGGGGCCATGGAGATTGTCCCTCCCCCACCTAAAAGTAGCAGCCCGCAGCCGCCCCAGAAAAGGCATATCTATTAGATGCGCCAATTCTGGCGCTTTGCCCGGGTCTTCCCACTTACCCTGGTGTGGTGGCAAGTGGGGTAATATTTGTGGGATTGATGTCAGATGTTTTATGACCGCTGACATCAAGCCCAGGGGTTAGTTATGGAGAGGTGTCTCTAAGACACCCCCATTACTAACTCCATAGTCATATTGTAAAAAATACACAGCCAGAATAAAGTCCTTTAATTGAAAGAAAGACACAGAGTCCTTTATTTTAAATAAATGCTCCCTGTCCCTATTTTTCCCATTTATTGCTATAAAATGAAAAGTAATAAACCACCATATTCCTCACCTGTCCGCTGAGAATCATAGAAAATATTAAAATCTGTACAGCACCAGGGAGGGGGCATTCACCCCACCTTCCTCTTCCTCTTTCTTTTTTGCAGTAGGACAAGAGCTGGCATTATAGCTGACACTATTAGGCTATGTTCACACATTGCATTTTTTCAGCATTTTTTTCTGCAGCAAAAACTAATCTCTTGCCAGGAAAGTTTGTTCACGATTTTGCTAGTTTTTTGCTGCGTTTTTCACTGCATTTTTTTCACTGCAATTTTGTCTTTTTATGCATGTACATAAAGTTCAGTGAAAAAAAAAATCTCATTCTATTTCATCAGGTTTTGGCACAAAAAACGCTGAAAAAACTGACATCTGTGTTTTTTGGTGTTTTTTTTCAGCGTTTTTCACCACCCATTACTTCCAATGGGTGAAAAAGCTGAAAAAACGCTGAAAGAAGTGACATGCTCTATTCTGCAAAAAACATCCAAAGCACAAAATACTGATGAAACAAAAACCAAGGTATGTGCATGAGATTTCTGGAATCTCATAAACTTTCCTGGTACTGTAAAACGCAGCAGAAAATGTGCATAAAAAAAAGCATAAAAGAACGTTGAAAAAACGCAATGTGTGAACATAGTCTTAAAGTTAGACTTGTATAATGGGCATAAAGAAGTAGGAAATTAATACACAGCAGCTCCTTTTAGGACAAAAGACCCCTGCAGTACCAACACTGGATGTCTTTTGTGCATAGACAAATAGTTATAAAATAGACAGGTAACTGAGACAGTAGAAGTTTTTTCAGAGAGTTGGACAATAAAAAGGGTACATGTGTTTACACATAAATAGCAAAGTGGAAGGAGTATTGTCTAAAGATGAGCGAACCTGTGGATGTTCGGGTTCGCTGGGTTAGACAAAAATACAGTAAAAACCTTGGCTTGGGTCCGAACTTGACCTCGATCTTGACCCTGGACCTGAACCTGCACCCAATACAAGTCAAAGGGGACCTGAACTTCGTTGCTTTAGAATGGCTGTAAAATGGTCATAGTTAGGGCTATGGGGCTACAAAAGGAAGATAAATGGGGGTAAGAGCAGGACAATTGCCTTCTTGTCCAGTTAAAATTTTCACCCACAGAGCATGTTTCCACATTTCCCCCACAGAAGCTGATAATAAATTTCACCCACAGAGCATGTTATCACATTTCCCCCACAAAAGCTGATAATAAATTTCACCCACAGAGCATGTTTTCATCTTTAACTGTGAAAGCTGATAAACAATTTCACACCAAGACAATGGGACACACTGCCCCCAACAGCTTAAAAATGTCTGCTCCAGTAGTGTATGTTACAAATGCTGCTGATGAAAAGTTGTTAGTATGATCTTGGGTCGAACTGGCGGTCCACAGCGAGGCTTGTTACCGGCAGTAGTTAGAAATTTCACCAACTGCGCATGGGGCAGAGTACCCTCTCAGAAGCAACTTTCAAATTTCACAATTTACAAAAAAAGTAATATTAGCTCACTTTTGGTGGAAACTCCCTATGAATTTCAGTGTTGTAAGTGAAGGGGGGAGGCACAGGGCCGGTATCAACATGCTGTGGGCCGGAACTGAGTTCTCTTCGCCCTGAGTCCCCTATTCTACAACCCCTGGCAAAAATTATGGAATCACCAGGCTCGGAGAATGTTCATTCAGTTGTTTAATGTTGTTGAAAAAAAGCAGATCACAGACATGGCACAAAACTAAAGTCATTTCAAATGGCAACTTTAGGGCTTTAAGAAACACTAAACGAAATCAAGATAAAAAATGTGGTACTCAGTAGAGATAATTTTTTCCAGACCAAGCAGAGGGAAAAAATTATGGAATCACTCAATTCTGAGGAAAAAATTATGGAATCATGAAAAACAAAGATACAAAAGAACACTCCAATACATCACTAGTATTTTGTTGCACCACCTCTGCCTTTAATAACAGCTTTCAGTCTCTGAGGCATGTGTGTCACCCTGGCCTGGATGCCACAAATATAATAAAGCTGTGTCTGAGAGCAAGGGGGAGGTTCTCTAGTCAGGGGAACATTAGCATGCAATACCTCCTGTCTCAGGCCAGTAGGGGTAGCAGGCTGCCCCTATAAAAGCTGGAACTGGGGGCAGGGTTAGAGAGAACTGGACGACCTGTCTCAGGACTGAGAGGTGTCCCAGAGCAGAGAGAAACAGTTGTGTTGCACCCTAAGAGGACGTGTGGCAGTAGGAGAGCCACAAGCCAGGGACAAGAGGTGAAGTACGCCTGTCCTGGCAGACAAAGAACCAAATTTATCAGACTTTGGTGTCTGAGGCTGTGAGGATTCCACGTCCTGCAGCAGATAACCAGTCCACAGGAGATTGTATGTTCCTTGGCCTAAGAAGCCCGGAGGCTCCGCCACAGCAGAAGGGACCAGCAAAGCCGTACCAGGCCGAGAGTAGAAAGGGACCCACGTTGCAAACCATACGGGCGAGAGGACACGGTGAGCTCGGGAACGTGGGCTGTTACCCTATAAGGAGGAGATAGCCAGAAGGAGCGCAGAGAGCACGGTAGGCCTACACCCTCACCCTGACAGGACCAACTTCCCATTTGCTCTCAGACATCCAGGTCCCCTCTTAGCCGGGACTGTTTGTGGGTCAGTTCACCTGTTCTAGTAAAGACCCTGGAGTGCAACCTGTTGTCTGTGTGCTCCTTGCTCCTCCAGCACTAACGGTACTGGGACTCCCTACACCATCACCCCCATCCTCTATTATACTGCCCTGGGGCCGCACTCTTCCCGTGGGGAGTCACACTAGCCCAGCTGCATACATCATCAGCCCCAGCGGTCTGCCTGGCAGGGGCGGTTCGCACTGACCGCAATCCACGGGTGGCGTAGTCGGTAGTGTTGAGCGATACCTTCCGATATCAGGAAATATCGTATCGGATTGGATCGGGCCGATACCCAAAAAGTATCGGATATCGCCGATTCCGATACCGGAAACCAATGCAAGTCAATGGGACACAAATATCGGAATGAAAATAAACCCTTTCTTTCCTTGTAGGTTAATTCTACATGAAGTAAAACAACTAAGAATAATGTAGAATGACATGAAAAGCCGGCAATTCATCAGCGGCATACACCGGTACCCGACAATTTACAACAGAAAGAATAGAGCTTCACACATAGATTAGATAGATAGAAACATGTCAGTCACATATATATGAAGTACAGTGACAGTGTTGCTTACTGTACTTGTCATTTAGTGTAAAGGATTTATAAAAAAAAATATTAGTGTTTTCGTGCACCGTCTCTTTAAAAAAGCCGGCCGGCAATTCAGCAGCGGTACCCGACAATTTATAACAGACAGAATAGAGCTTCACACATAGATTAGATAGATAGAAACATGTCAGTCACATATATAAGAAGTACAGTGACAGTGTTGCTTACAGAACTTGTCATTTAGTGTAAAGGATTTATTAAAAAAAATATTAGTGTTTTCGTGCACCGTCTCTTTAAAAAAGCCGGCCGGCAATTCAGCATCTGTACCCGACAATTTATAACAGACAGAATAGAGCTTCACACATAGATTAGATAGATAGAAACATGTCAGTCACATATATATGAAGTACAGTGATAGTGTTGCTTACTGTACTTGTCATTTAGTGTAAAGGATTTATTTAAAAAAATAATAGTGTTTTCATGCACCGTCTCTTTAAGAAAGCCGGCCGGCAATTCAGCATCTGTACCCGACAATTTAGAATAGAAGGAATAGAGAATCACACATAGATTAGATAGATAGAAACATGTCAGTCACATATATATGAAGTACAGTGACAGTGTTGATTACTGTACTTGTCATTTAGTGTTAAAATAAAGGATTTATTTAAAAAAAAATTGGCGTGGGGTTCCCCTTAATTTTAGGCTCTAGCGGAGGTTAAGCAGACAGCTGGGGCAAATGTTTGAAGCCTGGGAAGGGGGTAATACCCACGGAGCTTCCCAGGCTACTAATATCAGCCCCCAGCTGAATACCTAGCCTTTACTAGCTATTAAAATGGGGGAACCCCCCCAAAAAAATGACGTGGGGTCCCCCCTAATTTAATAGCTAGCACAGGCTAGGCAGACAGCTGGGGACTGATATTAATAGCCCAGGAAGGGTGCCATGAATATTGGCCCCCTCCCAGGCTAGAAACACCAGCCGTCAGCCGCCCCAGAAATGGCGCATCCATAGGATGCGCCAATTCTGGCACTTAGCCTCGCTCTTCCACGCTGCCCTGGTGCGGTGGCAGGGGGTAATGGGGTTGGGGTTGATGTCAGCTTATAATGCCAGCTGACATCAAGCCCAGGTTAGTAATGGAGAGGCGTCTATAAGACACCCCCATTACTAACCCCATAGTCAAAGTTAAAAGAAAACACAAACACCCAGAGTAAAGTCCTTTAATTGAAATAAAGACACAATTCTTTATTGTTCTAAATTAAACCATACTTACCATCACGCCCATTCCAGCTGAAGCCAACGATCTCCTGCAATAAAAGAAAAATAATAAAGCAACCTCATCCTTACCTTTCGATGGTTCCCAGGACAGCTCCAGCTCTGCTACATCGAGATGACAGGCTGGACCGCAGCAGAAAGCTGCCATCCATCCTGTCATCCCGCAGACACTGAGAAGCGCAGGCATGCTTGCGCTCCTCAGTGTCTCTCTGTGACGTCATCCAGATGAGCCGAGTTCATGTCAAATGAACTCAGCTCACCTCATGCACGTCACTGACAGCGTGGGAAAATTCTCCTGCACTCAGCGCTTCAGCGTGAGAATTCTCCCACGCTGTCAGTGACATACATGAGGTGAGGTCATGTCCAATGAACTCAGCTCACCTCATGCACGTCACTGACAGCGTGGGAAAATTCTCACGCTGAAGTGTTGAGTGCAGGAGAATTTTCCCACGCTGTCAGTGACGTACATGAGGTGAGCTGAGTTCATTGGACATGACCTCGGCTCATCTGGATGCCGTCACAGAGAGACACTGAGGAGTGGAAGTATGCCTGCGCTTCTCAGTGTCTGCGGGATGACAGGATGGATGGCAGCGTTCTGCTGCGGTCCAGCCTGTCATCTCGATGTAGCAGAGCTGAAGCTGTCGTGGGAGCCATGGAAAGGTAAGGATGATGTTGCTTTATTATTTTACTTTTATTGCAGGAGATCGTTGGCTTCAGCTGGAATGGGCGTGGTGGTAAGTATGGTTTAATTTAGAACAATAAAGAATTGTGTGTTTATTTCAATTAAAGGACTTTTTTCTGGGTGTTGTGTTTTTTTAAATACTTTACTAGAAATTCATGGTGGTCATGTCTAATATTGGCGTGACCCCATGAATTTTGGGCTTAGGGCCAGCTGATAATGCCAAGCTGGCCTTAACCCCTTTATTACCCAGTGAGCCACCGCACCAGGGCCCTGGATGAGTTGGGTACAGCGCCAGAAGATGGCGCTTCTATGAACGCGCCATTTTCTGGGGCGGCTGCGGACTGCAATTTGCAGCGGGGGTGGCCCAGAAAGCTTGGGTCTCCCTGCGCTGCGGATTCCAGCCCCCAGCTGCCTAGTTGTATCTGGCTGGGCACAAAAATAGGGCGAAGCCCCACGCATTTTTTTTTTTAATTATTTCATGAAATTCATGGAATAATTAAGAAAAAAAGGGCTTCCCTATATTGTTGTGTCCAACCAGGTACAAATAGGCAGCTGGTGGTTGGGGGCAGCCCATTCCTGCCTGCTGTACCTGGCTGGACACAAATATAGTGCGAAGCCCCACGTCAATTTTTTTTAAATTATTTCATGAAATAATTTTTTTAAAAAAGGGCTTCCCTATATTGTTGTGTCCGGCCAGGTACAAATAGGCAGCTGGTGGTTGGGGGCAGCCTGTTCCTGCCTGCTGTACCTGGCTGGACACAAATATAGGGCGAAGCCCCACGTCAATTTTTTTTAAAATAAATCCTTTATTTTAACACTAAATGACATTTGAGGAGTTAATAAAGATGCAGTCCCTAAATTATTATTTAATTAATTTTTCCCAAAACTTTTGACGTGGGCTTCGCCATATTTTTGTATGCCAGCCAGGTACAGCATCCAGCTTCTATGAACGCGCCATTTTCCGGGGTGGCTGCGGACTGCAATTTTCAGCGGGGGGGGGGGGGGGGCAGAAAGCTTGGGCCTCCCTGCGCTGCAGATTCCATCCCCCAGCTGCCTAGTTGTACCTGGCTGGACACAAAAATAGGGAGAAGCTTCACGTATTTTTTTTTTAAATTATTTCATGAAATTCATGAAATAATTAAGAAAAAAAGGGCTTCCCTATATTGTTGTGTCCAACCAGGTACAAATAGGCAGCTGGTGGTTGGGGGCAGCCCGTTCCTGCCTGCTGTACCTGGCTGGACACAAATATAGTGCGAAGCCCCACGTCAATTTTTTTTAAATCATTTCAGGAAATTCATGAAATAATTAAAAAAAATTGATGTGGGGCTTCGCCATATATTTGTGTCCAGTCAGGTACAGCAGGCAGGAACGGGCTGCCCCCAACCACCAGCTGCCTATTTGTACCTAGCCGGACACAACAATATAGGGAAGCCCTTTTTTTCTTAATTATTCCATGAATTTCATGAATTTAAAAAAAAAAAACGTGGAGCTTCGCCCTATTTTTGTGTCCAGCCAGGTACAACTAGGCAGCTGGGGGCTGGAATCTGCAGCGCAGGGAGGCCCAAGCTTTCTGGGCCCCACCCGCTGCAAATTGCAGTCCGCAGCCGCCCCGGAAAATGGCGCGTTCATAGAAGCGCCATCTTCTGGCGCTGTACCCAACTCATCCAGGGCCCTGGTGCGGTGGCTCACTGGGTAATAAAGGGGTTAAGGCCAGCTTGGCATTATCAGCTGGCCCTAAGCCCGAAATTCATGGGGTCACACCAATATTAGACATGACCACCATGAATTTCTAGTAAAGTATTTAAAAAAAACACAAACACCCAGAAAAAAGTCCTTTAATTGAAATAAACACACAATTCTTTATTGTTCTAAATTAAACCATACTTACCATCACGCCCATTCCAGCTGAAGCCAACGATCTCCTGCAATAAAAGAAAAATAATAAAGCAACCTCATCCTTACCTTTCCATGGCTCCCACGACGGCTCCAGCTCTGCTACATCGAGATGACAGGCTGGACCGCAGCAGAACGCTGCCATCCAGCCTGTCATCCCGCAGACACTGAGAAGCGCAGGCATACTTCCACTCCTCAGTGTCTGGCTGTGACGGCATCCAGATGAGCCGACAATGAACTCGGCTCACCTCATGTACGTCACTGACAGCGTGGGAGAATTCTCCTGCACTCAGCGCTTCAGCGTGAGAATTTTCCCACGCTGTCAGTGACGTGCATGAGGTGAGGTCATGTCCAATGAACTCGGCGCACCTCATGCACGTCACTGACAGCGTGGGAGAATTCTCACGCTGAAGCGCTGAGTGCAGGAGAATTTTCCCACGCTGTCAGTGACGTGCATGAGGTGAGCTGAGTTCATTGGACATGACCTCGGCTCATCTGGATGACGTCACAGAGAGACACTGAGGAGCGCAAGCATGCCTGCGCTTCTCAGTGTCCGCGGGATGACAGGCTGGATGGCAGCGTTCTGCTGCGGTCCAGCCTGTCATCTCGATGTAGCAGAGCTGAAGCTGTCCTGGGAACCATGGAAAGGTAAGGATGAGGTTGCTTTATTATTTTACTTTTATTGCAGGAGATCGTTGGCTTCAGCTGGAATGGGCGTGGCGGTAAGTATGGTTTAATTTAGAACAATAAAGAATTGTGTCTTTATTTCAATTAAAGGACTTTTTTCTGTGTGTTTGTGTTTTTTTTAAATACTTTACTAGAAATTCATGGCGGTCATGTCTAATATTGGCGTGACCCCATGAATTTCGGGCTTAGGGCCAGCTGATAATGCCAAGCTGGCCTTAACCCCTTTATTACCCAGTGAGCCACCGCACCAGGGCCCTGGATGAGTTGGGTACAGCGCCAGAAGATGGCGCTTCTATGAACGCGCCATTTTCCGGGGCGGCTGCGGACTGCAATTTGCAGCGGGTGGGGCCCAGAAAGCTTGGGTCTCCCTGCGCTGCAGATTCCAGCCCCCAGCTACCTAGTGTACCTGGCTGGACACAAAAATAGGGCGAAGCGCCACACATTTTTTTTTTTAATTATTTCATGAAATTCATGGAATAATTAAGAAAAAAAGGGCTTCCCTATATTGTTGTGTCCGGCTAGGTACAAATAGGCAGCTGGTGGTTGGGGGCAGCCCGTTCCTGCCTGCTGTACCTGGCTGGACACAAATATAGGGCGAAGCCCCACATAATTTTTTTTTAATTATTTCATGAATTTCCTGAAATAATTAAAAAAAAATTGACGTGGGGCTTCACACTATATTTGTGTCCAGCCAGGTACAGCAGGCAGGAACGGGCTGCCCCCAACCACCAGCTGCCTATTTGTACCTGGCCAGACTCAACAATATAGGGAAACCCTTTTTTTCTTAATTATTCCATGAATTTCATGAAATAATTAAAAAAAAAAAAACGTGGAGCTTCTCCGTATTTTTGTGTCCAGCCAGGTACAACTAGGCAGCTGGGGGATGGAATCTGCAGCGCAGGGAGGCCCAAGCTTTCTGCCCCCCCCCGCTGAAAATTGCAGTCCGCGGCCGCCCCGGAAAATGGCGCGTTCATAGAAGCTGGATGCTGTACCTGGCTGGCATACAAAAATATGGCGAAGCCCACGTCAAAAGTTTTGGGAAAAATTTATTAAAAAATAAATAATAATTTAGGGACTGCATCTTTATTAAGTCCTCAAATGTCATTTAGTGTTAAAATAAAGGATTTATTTAAAAAAAAAATGGCGTGGGATCCCCCATAATTTTAGTCTCTAGCGGAGGTTAAGCAGACGGCTGGGGCAGATGTTTGAAGCCTGGGAAGGGGGTAAAACCCACGGAGCTTCCCAGGCTACTAATATCAGCCCCCAGCTGAATACCTAGCCTTTACTAGCTATTAAAATGGGGGACCCCCCCAAAAAAAATGACGTGGGGTCCCCCCTATTTTAATAGCTAGCAAAGGCTAGGCAGACAGCTGGGGGCTGATATTAATAGCTCAGGAAGGGTGCCATGAATATTGGCCCCCTCCCAGGCTAGAAACACCAGCCGTCAGCCGCCCCAGAAATGGCGCATCCATAGGATGCGCCAATTCTGGCACTTAGCCTCGCTCTTCCACGCTGCCCTGGTGCGGTGGCAGGGGGTAATAGTGGTGGGGTTCATGTCAGCGCCAGCTGCCATGAAGCCCAGGTTAGTAATGATGGCCGTCTATATGACACCCCCATTACTAACCTACAAAGTGTTAAAAAGAAAAAAAACACTACACCCAGAAAAAAATAATTTATTTGAAATAAAACACCATTTTATTTAATTCTTAGTTTACTAAAAAAAAAATAGTTACCTGTCCACGTTCCTGCGCTGATCTCCCATGCACAGCTGTCACATCTGGAGATGGTGACAGCTGTGCATGGCTGCTGTAAGCTCACGCTGCCGGGAACACGTCCGCTCCCGGCAGCGGGAGCCACTGACTGAGGTCACCGGAGTGCATTCAGGCAGCGCAGCTCCGGAGACCTCCTTTACGGCAGTGCTGTACCGTGGGAATTTCTCACGATACAGCAGTGCCGTAAAGGAGCTAACCGGAGCAGCGCTGCCTGAACTCCGGTGAACCCTTACGGCCCCGTCATTCTAGCGGCGGCAGCGGTTCAGAGCGGTCACATTCTATGTGGCTGCTCTGAACTGGAGATCTTCGTGGGACACTCGTGGACTGCTACGGAGGGGTAAGGATAAGGTTGTGGTTTATTATTTTATATTTTATTACAGGAGATCGATGGCTTCGGGGAATTAGGTGTCTAGGTGAGTATAGGTGTAGTTTTTTATTTTTTACTTTATTTTAGGTGGCGATCGGCGGGGACAGGTAATGTATGAACTAATTTCTTTTAGGTAACCACTGGCCACCAATGACATGTATTTAACATTTATTGGGGCACAGTAGGGCAATTTATATAGCAGGATCAGGCTGATGGGAACTACTCCTCCCATCGAGCTGATCCTGCTGGCACGAGTGGACGGAGGACAGACATAGGCCGATGGGAGTAGTAGTGTCACATCGGCCTATGTCTGCCTGCACGCACACACCCGCACAAACATCGCACACACACCCCGCACACACACCCCGCACACACACCCCGCACACACACCCCGCACACACACTAATCATGACGGGCTGATCGTCTGGGAGGTGAGGCTGATCTGTGCGGCCGTGGGAAAGTTCATGTGAGTTCATGCAGTCAAGCATGAACTCACATGAACCCTCTGAGGGCACCGCGGCGACTTCAAATGAACAGCTGATCGGCATCACCTGATACCTCAGCTGTTCATTTGAAATAACCGGCGGGAAAGCGCAGCACAGAACGGGAAAGCCGGCGGTGAAGTCTTTTCACTGCCGGCTTCCCCGCCCGGGTCCTTCACTCCTTGGTGCTGCGCTCCCCGCCCGGTCCTAATTTACGATTGGGATTGGAGGTGGCGAGGGGAGCGGAGGATCGGGGTGGGAGGCTGCGGGGAAGCAGTATGGGGCTGCGTGATTGTTTAAAAGCCGGCGGCTTTTTACCGCACGCCGGCTTTTAAACAATCAGGAGAATTCTCCCACGCTGGGATGGCATTCTGATGACAAGCTGGATCGCAGCTGAGCGCTGCCATCCAGCTTGTCATCTTTCACAGACACTGCAGAGCGCAGGCATTATGGGAACTTCCGATTCCGGTATTCGATATTATAAAAGTATCGGAATTAAGTATCGGAATTCCGATACAGTGAATATCGGCCGATACCCGATATTTCAGTATCGGAATGCTCAACACTAGTAGTCGGACATACCAACAGGGCATAGCAGACTACCACCGGTCTGACCACCCTGAGCCACGGAACCGGGGTGCCACCACTACCCCCATCGTTTCCCTATTGCCGGAATCCGAGTGCCCCACGGCCCAGGGGGAGAGTCACATGGACTTAATGAGTGACAAACAGTACTCAGCATTAATCTCGCTGCAACTTTCTCTGATTGCGGTTGCCAGATCAGCTTTGCAGGTTGGAGCCTTGTCATGGACCATTTTCTTCAACTTCCACCAAAGATTTTCAATTGGATTGAGATCTGGACTATTTGCAGCCATGACATTGACCTTATGTGTCTTTTTTCAAGGAATGTTTTCACAGTTTTTGTTTGCTCTATGGCAGGATGCATTATCATCTTGAAAAATGATGTCATCATCCCCAAACATCCTTTCAATTGATGGGATAAGAAAACTGTCCAAAATATCAATGTAAACTTGGACATTTATTGAAGATGTAATGACAGCCATCTCCCCAGTGCCTTTACCTGACATGCAGCCCCATATCATCAATGACTGTGGAAATTTGCATGTTCTCGTCATGCCGTCATCTTTATAAATCTCATTGGAACGGCACCAAACAAAAGTTTCAGCATCATCACCTTGCCCAATGCAGATTCGCGATTCATCACTGAATATGACTTTTATCCAGTCATCCACGGTCCACGATTGCTTTTCCTTAGCCCATTGTAACCTTGTTTTTTCCTCTTTAGGTGTTAATGATGGCTTATGTTTAGCTTTTCTGTATGCAAATCCCATTTCCTTTAGGCGGTTTCTTACAGTTCGGTCACAGACATTGACTCCAGTTTCCTCCCATTCGCTCCTCATTTGTTTTGTTGTGCATTTCCTGTTTTGGAGACATATTGCTTTAAGTTTCCGGTCTTGACGCTTTGATGTCTTCCTTGGTCTACCAGTATGTTTTTGCCTTTAACAACCTTCCCATATTGTTTGCATTTGGTCCAGATTTTAGACACAGCTGACTGTGAACAACCAACATCTTTTGCAACATTGCGTGATGATTAACTTCTTTTAAGAGTTTGATAATCCTCTTCTTTGTTTCAATTGACATCTCTCGTGTTGGAGCCATGATTCATGTCAGTCCACTTGGTGCAACAGCTCTCCAAGGTGCGATCACTCCTTTATAGATGCAGACCAAAGAGCAGATCTAATTTGATGCAGGTGTTAGTTTTGGAAATAAAAATTTACAGGGTGATTCCATAATTGTTTCCTCAGAATTGAGTGATTCCATGATTTTTTCCCTCTGCTTGGTCTGAAAAAAATTACCCTTAGGCTATGTGCCCACGATGTAGAAATGCTCCGGATTTTTTCCTGAGCGTTTCTGCATCTCCCCGGCAGAAAAAAACGCATGCGGATTGTACATGCGTTTTCCTTCCAGGAACATGCGGAAATGAAGCGTTATTCACTGACATTTCCGCATGCAGATTGACAAGCGCTTTCCAAGCGATTAGCGTCACTTTGAAAGTGCTTGTGACAACTAGGTCACACTATATAAATCCATGCAAACGGGCATGGATTTATATAGTGTGACCCGAGAGAGTGGTTAAAAATAAAAAATTAAACTAATACTTACCTTCCGATGGCCCCCGAGACTTGCAGCGCTCCTGTGCTGGCTGCCGTCAGATCGTGGTACTGAAAAGACCTGCCATCACATGACTATGACGTCAGCGCAGGTCCTTCAGTCCTGCGCGATCTGTCAGCAAACGAAGAGAAGGAGTCCGGGGGCCGTCGGAAGGTGAATATAATCTTTATTTTTTACTTTATTCTTTTTTTTAATGGTACCTGGGTGTGGATGAGACTCTCCTCTCCTCTACACCCGGGTACCATCTGCACATTAGAACGCACCAATTACGCAAGTACAGATGCAGTCTTGTGGAATTGGCGCGTTCTAATGCAAGTCAATGGCGGCAAAAACACAGTGCTTCCGCAAAATTAATGGACATGCTGCGGATTTTTGAGCGCAGCATAAACGCTGGGGAAAAATACGCAGCATGGGCATTGAAAGTTCGGAATTGCATTGGAGACCATGGGGGAAGGTTTACCAAGCGTTTCCCAAGCGTTTACGCTGCGAAAATTCCGCAGCGTAAACGCTTGAAAAACGCATCGTGGGCACATAGCCTTACTGAGTACCACATTTTTTATCTTGATTTCTTTTAGTGTTTCTTAAAGCCCTAAAGTTGCCATTTGAAATTACTTTAGTTTTGTGCCATGTCTGTGATCTGCTTTTTTTCAACAACATTAAACAACTGAATGAACATCCTCCGAGCCCGGTGATTCCATAATTTTGCCAGGGGTTGTATAAAGGATTGAGAGTGCAGTGTATTGTGTGATGGAGGATTTTCTTTACTCACTGTTACATTGTCCATGGGACCGGAACCAGCTTCAAACAGGACAGGAGATCTTAGATCTGGATTAACAGGCTCACTTTTACTGTGCAATTCTTCTACACACGGCTGCAGCATACAGATTAAGACATGGTCTTTAGTTAGTGAAATACCCTTGGTTATATGCCTTTTCAGTTTTCGTCCTCATTCTGTCCTGAGATCCACCATCTTCCACTTCCTCAGTGACCCAACTGAAATTCTCCTAATGAAGGATACAGAGGCCTGCTTCCCAGTACCTCTTGCTGGCTTTAAGCCCAGGACTGTGCTGGCATCCAAATTGAGCATCAAATGTATCCTCATTCTGTCAGAAAATGTGCGCTGATAAAACACTCTCTTCACCACTGTATCTGCTTGCTGGAACCTGTCTCCCTGTATGTTCAGCCTTCCTTCTCCACTCTACTCTCTCTTATACAGGCACTGTACCAGTAAAGGTGTCCGTGTCATGGACTCACACCCTGACTAACTACCTGCAACCCAGATATTCTTTTCTATAAAAACTACTCTAACCCCTCCCAACTGATGAGCTAATCCCTGAGTTAACTGTCTAATGTCTAAGCAAAGTAATGTGACTATATTTTCTTGAGGTCTTGACCACTATTATATTTCAATGTGGTATACTGTTGGATTTAAGCTTTGTGCTTTTTAAATGCTTTTAATTTTTGCATGTCCGTCCGGTCTTGATGAATAATAAAATCATGTTGGTATATATTTGGTGCTCCCTGTCTTTTCATACATACCTTCTTTCCTTGTTGTGTGTTATTTATCCCTATGGCCGTTATTGTATACTGGTTCTCTTACAGGCTCTGCCTAAGGCCGTCCCTGGGAATGCGGGAGGTCTGTCCACTAGGGGAAACATACGCGTGGGGTTGTGGTCTTCTTGGCCTCTCGGGTGTACATGGGTATGTAGCGCCCCGAGGGTTTGGCCGCTACAGGGGTATTGCACCTCAGACCAGAGGTGTGATATTCCACTCCCGGGTAAGGATGGAGTGTGGACCAGGGCTCAGTTAGCTGCATACAGCACACACACCATTTCCGAGGGACAGCTCAACGGTGCTCCCACTAGACAGAAGTGCAGGCACGACCGACTATGTCCCTGTCTGGAGTGGGGAGGGGTGTGGAACACCCAGTGCTGTAGGGGCAGATAGGGGTTGGTTCCTGAGCGTAGGTAGGAGCCTATTGGTTGCTGGTCACCTGGGCTCATGGTCAGAGGGAGGTATAAAAGGTGGGCACCATCTTAGATCTAGGTTCTGTCCAGAGAGGAGAAGACAGGGAGTAGAGGCTCCGTTGGAGCTCTACTCCAGGAGGGCCTAGTGAGAGGCCGAGGAGGAGGTGAAGGGGAGCTGAGATTGTGGCTCATCCCAGCTCCAAGAGAGAGGAACAGGAAGGAACAGAAAAGGAGAAGAAGAGACAGAGAAACAGAAGGGCTCAGGAACAAGAAGGTGGAAGGGACCCTAAGAACCCACGAGAATCCAGGGTGAAGGGTCAGGCAGATTAAGGGTACCGGATCCCAAGTTGGTGGAGGAGAAACTACCCTCAGCCAAAGACCGGTCGTAGTGATCATTTATTGGTGCGACACCTCAGCAAACCTGCTAGGAAGTCACCATATAGGACAGCGGAGGACGGGGCCCACGTTTAACCGCACAAGTCCGCGGCAGCTGGACAAAAGTGGGTCACTGGTGAGGCAGGCCAGAGAAAGGACAAAAGGGGGTCCTGAGCCATACTCCTGAACTGCCTGGGAGTTGACCGAGCCCCACACCTGGTGGACGCAGCACGGCTCGGGCGGTCACTACCTGTACAGAAGTGACCTGGAGTACCTGAACTGTGAGTAAAAGACATTGGACTGCAGTACGTTGTCTGTGTGCTCTTTCGCTCCTCCAGCACTACCGGTACTGGGACTCTCATCACCATCACTCCCACCATCCACTACACTGCCCTGGAGCCGCACTCTTCCCGTGGGGAGTCACACCATTCCAGCTGCATACATCATCAGCCCCAGCGGACTGCCTTGCAGCGGCGGTTCCTAATAACCGCAATCCACGGGTGGCCTAGTCGGACATTATCTAAAACATCTAAAAGACTGCCACTGGTCCGACCACCCTGACCCATGGGACCGGGTCGCCACTACTACCCCCATCGTCCCCCTATTGCCCGGTTCCGAGAGCCCCACGGCCCAGGGGGCGAGTCAGCTTTGGCGTAGTCGGCAGGATTTCGTGCCCGCTAGCAACGGGTACTGCGCGCCTGAAAAGAGACTGTTTCGTTGTACTAAAGATGGCGCCCGCCCTAGAAGAACGAGTGCCATAATGTGCGCGCCAAAAGACCACAGGAGGCCGCCTCCCGTCGTGGGCCGGGTCCCAGAATGGCGCCAAAGAGGAAGCCCGCCCCCAACAACGATGAGCCCGGCTGTAGAAATGTCCGTCAACGTGGGGGGGCTGCCCCTGAGAGTGATTGTCAGCAGAATGCCCCAGGACCACCCCTCATGGGGGCGGAAAGAGAAGAAAACTGCGGGGCAGGGGGTGGTCTGGATCAGTCTGGCCAGGCCGCACCCGGAGATGGAGAAAGGAACCAGCTCCAGCACTTTGGCAAGGGGCCTGCTGCAAGCCACACCATCATGCAGCCTCACAGAGCTGCTAGCCCACCTCCCCAAGGAGGACCCCGAGTATGCGCGGGCGGCGCTGGAGGAGCTGGACCGGAGGATGGTCCGGGTGCAGCAGGACGTGATCGCCGGGTGGAAAGAAGAAGTGGCCTGGCGGGCTGTGACCCTGCAGCAGGAGGCGCCGTCGACATCCAGCAGCACACCAGCCACCGGGGGCAGTGAAGGCGGAGCGGAGGCTGAAGATGACGCCGCGACAGCAGAAGCAGGTAACGGAGACGCCCCTACCCCGAATCCTGGGGCCGCCGACCTGCCCCTGCACCCTGTTGCGGAGCCTAACGTACCTGGACCCGCCGTCGACACCATGCCTCCACCGCCATCAACCGGCCCCCAGACCGTCGACGCTGCTGGAGAGCCCTGCCCCACGCCGTGCCCTCTGACCCCGGGCGTGCTTAGCAAACCACTGTCGCAGGCCCGGCTGCAAGGCCTAGGCGCCGTTGCCCCGACAGAACCCCCTGCACCCGCTGTACCACCCCAGGGTGCAACTAGGAAACGCCCAGCGCGGGCCTGGTCGCAAGGCCGCGTACCCCCGGGCGCCGCCAACCCTCTCGCGCCCCCTGCCTCTGCAGTACCACCACTGGGCGCAGATCTTTTCGCCCAACAGACCAGTCCGGATGGGCTGCCTTTCATCTGGCCCCCCGAGTTTGTCAACCCCCGCTTTCGGAAGAGCCCGCCCGCGGAGGTTGAAGTACCATCTGAGCCCCTCATACCTGCTCCGGCGCCTCAGGAAAACCCCCATCTGCCGTTGGAGGATGCCCAGTTTGAATGGGACCCCACAGGGGAGGACCTAATGGGGTTCACGAAGGAAACACGGGCGGACGCAGCCGAACGGCGGGAGGCCTGCCGCCAACAGCTGGAAATGTTTGAGAGGGAGCAGCGAGAACGGCGCGTGAAACAAGAGAAGCTGCAGGTCCAGAGCGTGGAGCAGAAAATGAAGGCCCGGCGAGATCCCCGAACTGCCCGCAGTCCCCGAGTCACCGGGACTGTTGTGAAGTTCCAGATGGAGCGCGGCTGGGGTTTCATCCGAGACCCCGAGACCATCAGCGACGTGTTCGTGACGAGGAGGGATGTGGAGAGCCACCTGCCGGAGGGTCATCGAGGGCGGGATCTATTTCCAGGGGATGTGGTGTCTTATACCCGACACCAAGGCGTGAAGGGATGGTACGCCCTCCACGTCCACAGAGTAGTAGAGGAGGAGGAGGAACAGCACTACTCGGACTCTGAGTACCAGGAGGGCCCTGACGGGCCTGAAGATTATGAGGAGCAAGGAGCAGCTGGAGGGTATCGCTACCAGTGAAAGTAGCATACCAGTGTATATAGTTACCCGTCAGGGTACAAAGGAACTGTTTGGGACTGTTTCAAAATGAGTGTGGTCCCCGTTGGGACTGATATAGGACTGTTTGACTGTTGCCCTATCCCCTAAGTAACCTGGCTGAGGACTGAGAGCAGCCATCCCTCTTCCCTTTACCAGGCTGAGGACTGTGAGCAGCCATTCCCCTCCCCAAAACCGGCCGAGGACTGGGAACGGCCAATCCCTTGTATATAGTTGCGCTTCCTAAAGCGCCCCCTACTGGTTTTATAAAAAGCCTGCAACGTCTACCTCAAGACAAGTTTTGTTGCACCTTTAAGAGAGAAGAACACCTGGTCGCAAGTTGCACCGCGGCCATGATCCAAGAATACAAGAATGTGTCTTGCCTAAAAATGTTTTACATGAGAAAGTTTTATATGCTGCTAGGTGATAATGCAAATGTTTTACGAGATGTTTTATACAAAAGAGTTCCGGAAGTATTGAAAGTGTTTTCATAATGTCTAGTGAAAAGAAAAGTGTGTCCCATAAAGGGAATTGAGCTGTGTTGTCTGCTTCTAAATGTGAAAAGTTTTAAAAAGTTTTTGCATGTCCTGTAATCAACTGTGTTTGCTCTTTTCCAGCCCGAGGACGTGCTGTGCTTTACCAGGGGGGAATGTAGCGCCCCGAGGGTTCGGCCGCTACAGGGGTATTGCACCTCAGACCAGAGGTGTGATATTCCACTCCCGGGTAAGGATGGAGTGTGGACCAGGGCTCAGTTAGCTGCATACAGCACACACACCCCATTTCCGAGGGACAGCTCAACGGTGCTCCCACTAGACAGAAGTGCAGGCACGACCAACTATGTCCCTGTCTGGAGTGGGGAGGGGGGTGGAACACCCAGTGCTGTAGGGGCAGATAGGGGTTGGTTCCTGAGCGTAGGTAGGAGCACATTGGTTGCTGGTCACCTGGGCTCATGGTCAGAGGGAGGTATAAAAGGTGGGCACCATCTTAGATCTAGGTTCTGTCCAGAGAGGAGAAGACAGGGAGTAGAGGCTCCGTGGGAGCTCTACTCCAGGAGGGCCTAGTGAGAGGCCGAGGAGGAGGTGAAGGGGAGCTGAGATTGTGGCTCATCCCAGCTCCAAGAGAGAGGAACAGGAAGGAACAGAAAAGGAGAAGAAGAGACAGAGAAACAGAAGGGCTCAGGAACAAGAAGGTACCCTAAGAACCCATGAGAATCCAGGGTGAAGGGTCAGGCAGATTAAGGGTACCGGATCCCAAGTTGGTGGAGGAGAAACTACCCTCAGCCAAAGACCGGTCGTCGTGATCATTTATTGGTGCGACACCTCAGCAAACCTGCTATGAAGTCACCATATAGGACAGAGGAGGACGGGGCCCACGTTTAACCGCACAAGTCCGCGGCAGCTGGACAAAAGTGGGTCACTGGTGAGGCAGGCCAGAGAAAGGACAAAAGGGGGTCCTGAGCCATACTCCTGAACTGCCTGGGAGTTGACCGAGTCCCACACCTGGTGGACGCAGCACGGCTCGGGCGGTCACTACCTGTACAGAAGTGACCTGGAGTACCTGAACTGTGAGTAAAAGACATTGGACTGCAGTACGTTGTCTGTGTGCTCTTTCGCTCCTCCAGCACTACCGGTACTGGGACTCTCATCACCATCACTCCCACCAACCACTACACTGCCCTGGGGCCGCACTCTTCCCGTGGGGAGTCACACCATCCCAGCTGCATACATCATCAGCCCCAGCGGACTGCCTTGCAGCGGCGGTTCCTAATAACCGCAATCCACGGGTGGCGTAGTCGGACATTATCTAAAACATCTAAAAGACTGCCACTGGTCTGACCACCCTGAGCCACGGGACCGGGTCGCCACTACTACCCCCATCGTCCCCCTATTGTCCGGTTCCGAGTGCCCCACGGCCCAGGGGGCGAGTCAGCTTCACTGTTGTTTAAGGAGCCTATAATGCTGGTATTGGGATAATCATCTCCCTCCACAGGTGGCGTCACGAGACAAACTGTACACTAAAACCCCTTTTTCCAGAGAGACCCCAGAGTACGGGCCCGGGAGCCGACTGCCGTGACATCCTAAACAAAGTAAAAGGCCCGGGTAACGAGTCCCTTATATCCTACTGGGCGAGACAAACACACCAGGAAATTGATTAAAATTCAACAATCTTTATTGGCAAATCCTTTTAAAAATTTGTAGAAAAAAAAAAAAAATGGACATCTCAGACGACAAAGCGTATATTATGGGGTGGTGTGTAAAAAAATGCCATACGTGTTTCGAGTAAAAAAAACTCTTGAGCACTGGCTATGAAAAAGAATATTCTGAGAAAACCTGTACAAGTAAGAGTAGAAAATATCCCAAAAGAAAAAGGGAGGAGAAAAAAAAAAAGAAAAAAGGGGGCCACACAACCTGCAGACGATAAATATGTGCATGAATAAATTTTCAATAAAGATTAACTGCAGAAAACTCAAAAAATATATATATATACTTTTTTTTTTTTTTTTTTTTTACATTTTTTGTTTTATCCTCTCTCTGTCTTCTTCCTTTTTGACTCAGTATTACGTTTTTGATAATATAACATAATTTCTCATCTGAGATTAAGCCCTGGTGGAGCATATATGTTAAGAGAAAAATGAATAAACGAAAAAAAAAATATATATCCTTTTCTTCTTTCTCTCTTTCCTTTTGGACTCAATATTACGTTTTTGAGTTTTTGATAATATAACATAATTTGTCATCTGAGATTAAGCCCTAATGGAGCGTATGGATTAAAAAAAAATAAAAAAAAATGTGAAAAAAAATAAATAAATAAATAAAAACGCGTATGGCATTTTTTTTTACACACCACCCCATAATATATGCTTTGTTGTCTGAGATGTCCATTTTTTGCCTTTTCTCCAAATTTTTAAAAGGATTTGCCAATAAAGATTGTTGAATTTTAATCAACTGCCTGGTGTGTTGAGCTGGATCCATCTTCACTTCCTCATTGCCCCAGGCACTGTGCAGCAGCGAGGACTCCGTGCTCCATGCCAGACTGGGATTACATCTCAGGGGTGAGCTGAAACTTTCTCTTTATTCATATTACTGTACTTGCTTTTTCGTGCTCCCCTTTTTGACTTAGCACCAGACTTTTTGACAGACCAAGTTGTCTGCACACTTTTCTATTGTTTTGGGGTGTGTTGTTGTATATTGTTGTTTTTTTTTATCCGGATTTTCATCATGGATAATAGTACTACCAATTCCAGGCAGGTGCGGGCTGCTAAACTATTTTGTACCAATAGCGCCATTATAACTGAAACTGGCTGCTATAGAGTCGCACTTGCAGGACAGTAAAACTTATTTACCACTTGCTAGTGAATCTACTTTATTTTTTGCAGAAAAAAACTAAAAAAGTAATTGATGAAGGTTTTTCTTTGGGTATACTGACAAAAAAAAAGAAACGGAATTCCTTGAAGTAACATCACCCATTATTCCTATCATCCATGCGCTGCCTAAAACACCTAAACCGTTATCACCTATTTCTATAAGACCAATAGTGTCAGGAATAGGCTCGCTAAACGAGAATTTGGGCGCATAGCTAGATAGTGCCTCACAATCATTGGTACAAAGAATACCGGGTTTTTTACAGGATTCTCGTGATGTTTTGCGTATCGTCCCACAGATACACCTGGGTTTCTTGTGATGTTTCTTCTCTTTACACCAGCATTCCCCAACACATAGCTATTATGGCTGTCCAATACCACCTGGACAGGTACAGTTCTTACACACCTGAACTTAAAGAGTATATAGAAAATGTGCTCTCATTTCTACTCCGCCATAATTATTTTATGTTTAATGGAAAGTTATTTTTGCAAATTAGCGGAGTGGCGATGGGAGCCAAATTCTCACCATCCGTAGCCAATTTGACTATGGCATGGTGGGAAGAGTGTTTTATGTATACTATCCATAATCCGTTTTCATCTTCAATAAAATTATATGCTAGGTATATAGGTGATATGATCATTGTTTGGGAGGGGGCGGTATCAGAGATTCCAAATTTCATCTCTTACCTTAATGACAACCAGTTTAACTTGCATTTCACACATAGTCATCGTGGTGAAAAAAATGGTATTCCTGGATTTGGAACTTATTGGTGTCAATAATTGTACAATTGTAACTAAAACCTACAGAAAACCTTCAGCAGGTAATACAATTTTGGATGCTCGTTCATTCCACCCTTTTCATGTTAACAAAGCTGTTCCTGTGGGTGAATTTATTAGAGCTGAGCGGAATTGCAGCTGCAGTGCTCTGACCTAGAATCCAGGACTATCAGGCTGAGTTCACACGATGCGTTTCCGCGGCGTTTTTGCAGCTACGTAAACGCAGCGGAAACGCATTAAAAACGCATGGTAGAAGGGCAGCAATGTTCCCCCAATTGAAATCCGCATGTGCTGTGCCCATGATGCGGATTTTTCCGCAGCGTAAACGCTGCGCTCAAAAATCCGCAGCATGTCCATTAATTTTGCAGAAACGCTGCGTTTTCGCCGCCATTGACTTGCATTAGAACGCGCCAATTCCGCAAGACTGCATCTGTACTTGCGTAATTGGCGCGTTCTAATGTGCGGATGGTACCTGGGTGTGGAGGAGAGGAGAGTCTCATCCACACCCAGGTACCATTAAAAAATCTGTAAAAAAAAAAGAATAAAATAAAAAATAAATGTATACTTACCTTCTGTCGGCCTGCGCACAGCTCCTGCTTGGTTCCCGGCACTTTGCAGTGAGTTGAAGGACCTGAGCTGACGTCAGAGTCATGTGACGGGTCACTTGACGCTGACGTCGGCAGGTCTTTCAATTCAAAGTTGCCGGCGAGGGAGAACGGAGTGAGCAGGACAGCGCGGGCCATCGGAGGGTAAAGTACACATTTATTTTTAATTTTTACCACTCTCTCGGGTCACACTATATAAATCCATGCCGGTTGCATGGATTTATATAGTGTGACCTAGTTGTCAAGCACTTTCCAGGTGATGCTAAAATCGCCTGGAAAGCGCTTGTCAATCCACATGCGGAAACGCATGTGAATCTGCATGTATTCCGCAGGAAAAACGCATGCACAATCTGCATGCGTTTTTTCTGCCAGGGAGATGCAGAAATGATGCAGAAATTTTCTGCTTCATTTCTGCATCGTGTGCACATACCTTCAGACAGCGCCTTTCTGATCGACACTATCCCAATTGGAGCCTAAACAGAGCACAACAGATTGCAAATACTAGGAATAGGACGGACTTAACCCCTTCGCGACCATGGGATTTTCCCTTTTTGCATTTTCGTTTTTTGCTCCCCTTGTTCCCAGAGCCATAGCGTTTTTTTTTTTGGTCAATATGGCCGTGTGAGGGCTTATTTTTTGCGGGACAAATTTTACTTTCCAATGCCATTACTAGTTTTACCGTATCATGTACTGGAAAACGGGAAAAAAATTCCAAGTGCGGTGAAATTGCAAAAAAAGTGCAATACCACAGATGTTTTTATTTTTTTTACCACATTCACTGAATGCTAAAACTGACCTGCCATTCTTATTCTCCATGTCATTACAAGATCGTAGACACCAAACATGTATAGGTTCTTTTTTATTATTTTATTTTGAATGGGGGTGATTTAAACTTTTATATTTTTTTAATTTTTTTTTATATTTTTGAAAACCTTTTTTTTTACTTTTTGCTTGCTTCTATAGTTTCTATAGGAGACTAGAAGCAGCAACTGTCCAATCGCCTCTGCTATATACAGGGGACCAGTAGTTCCCCTGTATGCAGCAGAAATGCTCCTGTACTATGAGCGCCGACCACTAGGTTGCGCTCATAGTAATCTTTACATGACAACCACTGGGGTCTGCTGCAGACCCAGGGTTGTCATGACCACCCATCGGTGACCCGCGATCACGTGACAGGGTCACCGATGGGCGGGGCTAAGGCCGCGCTTCCGGCGCGACGATGTTAAATGCCGCTGTCAGAGATTGACAGCGGCATTTAACATGTTAACAGCCGCGGGTGGATCGCGATTCCACACGCGGCTGTTGCGGGCACATGTCAGCTGTAATAAGCAGCTGACATGTGCCCGGTTCAGTGCGGGCTCGGCGCCGGAGCCCTCACTGAACCGGGGGTGATGGCCTGGGGTGTACTAATACGCCCTGGGTCGGTAAGGGGTTAATTAATAAAACCAGGATGAAATGAAATAAAAAAAACTGCTTGCCAGTTTTGGTTCTTAATCATAGTCCTTATTTTAGGTCCATTTCCCAGATAGTGCGACGCAATCTACACATTTTGCAAGATAATCCTGTCATTACAAGAATAGTGCCAAGGAAAGCAAAAACGCTAGGAAATGTATTATCACCTAGTTTGCATGTTCACCATCACAAAAAACCCACATCTCAAACATGGTTGTCATTAAAGGGTTATTTTAAGTGTGGACAAACTCCGTGCAAAACCTGCCCAGTGTCGTTCAAAACCAATCATCTTTACAGTTACGATCAGAGTTAAAAATTCAGTATAAAAAGCTTCTTATCTGCAACAGTGATCAGGTGGTTTATGCTGCACAATCTGTGACCTCAAATATGTTGGTTCCACTATCCGTAATCAGGGAGCACCTGTATGACATTGACGAGCCACAGAGAGAAACATCTGTAATATCTCACACCATCTTGTGGAATGTCATAATCGCAGTAATTGGTCTGCGTGTATACGCGATAGAACAAATACCGAAACATGTTAGAGGCGGCAGTCATACTGATGCGGTCCGCAACAAAAAAGCTTTCTGGATATTTTCTCTGAACACACATGCTCCATCAGGGCTTAATCTCAGACGAGAAATTATGTTACATTATTAAAAGCATAATATTAAGCCCTGAAAGGAAAGAGAGAAAGGAGAAAAAGGAGAATTTTTTAATTTTTTTTCCAAACTCCTCCTCACTATGCTTCGCTCTGTAGGCCTCAAGGAAACCGTTCTCTCCTGGTTCTCCTCCTACCTCTCTGACTGCTCCTTCACTGTATCTTTTGCCGACTCCTCTTCCTCTCCTCGTCCCCTTACTATCGGGGTTCCACAGGGCTCAGTCCTAAACCCCCTCCTCTTCTCTCTATACACTGCCCCTATTGGACAAACAATCAGCAGATTTGGGTTCCAGTATCCTCTCCATGCTGACGACACCCAATTATACACTTCTTCCCCTGACATCACCCCTACCCTAATACAAAATACCAAGGATTGTTTGTCTGCTGTCTCTAACAACATGTCCTCCCTCTATCTTAAACTGAATTTCTCCAAAACTGAACTTCTTGTGTTTCTCCCCTCTACTAACCTAACTCTACCTAACATCGAAATTACATTGAAGGGTTCAACTGACTCGCCCCCAGGGCCGTGGGGTACTCGGCAGCCGGGCCTTATGGCTGCTTTTGGGGGAGATCACGGTGGCTGGTCCGGTCCGTGACCCAGAGCGGTCAGTGCAAAAAGGGGATATTTATAGGGGATTTGTCGAGACGCCACCTGTGGTGTCTGGTGAGGATCACCAGCGCTGCAACAGTCCTCTGAGGCAGGTGTTAGGGCAGCTTGAGATGGAACTGCTCCCCATAGGTGGAGCAGGCCTCAGGGCAGTGAAAACGATGCAGGTTGCGCTGGGCGTTGTGGCGCAGGGGGAGCGATGGCGCAGCAGAAGTAACGGACAGAGACAGGGGATTTGCTTCATTACCTTTACTGGTGCCGTTGTTAGGTACGGTCCAGGGTACTCCAGGTGAAGGGCGCACTTTTGGACTCTCCCCAGTGAGCGGGTATAGGGCCTCCTGATCCGTGTCAGTCTCTGTGTATGTTCCTGGCCAGCCTGCAACTGAGCCTAGACTATGTGTCCTGCTTTTACTTCACCTGTTGCTCAGAAGTAGGACCTCTGGTTGGTAACCACTTTCCTTGGACATCGGGGCCTTCGTGGTTCCTGGTCCTGTAGGTGTCTATCTTCAGGTTTGCCAGGGACTTGTAGTCCTCCTGGGATTCCAGTTATCCCTACTGGGTGTAAAGGGTCCCTGTAGGCTCGGACCCGGTGTCCGGTTTGTATAATGGGGTGAGCTTACTAGGCTCCTCTGCCCCCTTAGCTTCAATCTCTTTTTCTCCTCGCCGTCGACCACACTCGGGACCCTCACTACTCGGCAGCTGGCGTGCTGTGTCTTCACCGCTCTCTGAGCGTCGGCACGCTCTCTCTGCTCACAGACTCACTTCTGTCTGAGCTGACAACTAACTTCTCACTGACTGAACTGAGCTGCCTGGCTCCACCCTCCCTTTATATGTCCCTAACGGGCTTCCTCTGGTGGTCTGAGGTGGTAGGGTGGAGGTGTGTGAATGTGTGAGGGCCTCTTGTGGAGAAGTCCATCCATGCACCCTTCTGGGTTCTGTGGCACCAATGCGCAGCAGGGCGCCACACAACTATAACTCCCAAGCAGCATGCTCGCTTGGTCATATTCGACACTAAACTTTCCTTTATTCCCTATATCCGATCACTCACTCGCTCTTGTCACCTGCATCTTAAAAACATCTCCAGAATCCGACCTTTTCTCACCTTTGAAGCTGCTAAAACTCTTACTGTCGCTCTTCACTCTCGTCTGGACTACTGCAACTCTCTTCAGATCGGTCTCCCTCTTACCAAACTTTCTTCACTTCAATCCATCCTGAATGCGGCAGCCAGGGTCATATTTCTGCCTAGCCGCTTCACCGATGCCTCCATCTTGTGCTAGTCATTACACTGGTTACCCATTCGCTACAGGGTACAATACAAACTCATTGCTCTCACCCACAAACTCTCCACAGTTCTGCACCCCCTTATATTTCCTCTCTCATCTCTGTCTATCTCCCTACACGTGCCCTCCGTTCTACAAATGACCTAAGACTAACAACCCTAACCTCACACCTCCGTTTCCAAGACTTCTCTCGTGCTGCGCCAGTTCTCTGGAATGCTCAACCCCAGACTATCCGACTGATGCCTAGCCCCCACGTCTTTACGCGCGCTTTAAAAACCCATCTCTTTAAACAAGCCTACCACTTCAACTCAGTAAACTAACTTTTCTCTGTTCCCTCCTTCTAAATATAATTCAGAATCTGCTCCCTACTATTCATCTGTCTCCACACCCTTCAAGCACACGATAACTGCACTCGATACTTGATTAATGCACTTAAACATACTGACTGATGACCGTATCATGCAGCCTTATATGAAAATCCCTATGTATTATAATTGCTAGACCTGAAATAACAAGCACTTCTCACTTATTGCGTCCCCCCATTTTCTTATAGATTGTAGCTTGCGAGCAGGGACCTCACTCCTGATGTAACTGTTTAAACTGTCTTACTTTGTATTGAATTTATTGTCTGTACATGTCCCCGCTTAATTGTAAAGTGCTGCGGAATATGTTGGCGCTATGTAAATAAAAATTATTATTATTATATTATTACACGAGGTATATAGATGACCTGCTCATCATTTGGGATGACAAATCATCCAATGTTCTGCTCTTTTTGGATTATCTGAATGATAACCACTATAATCTTCGGTTCATTCATTTTTTTTTTTTAATCAATAGTCAATCACATATTTAGATCTACAAGTCTCAGGCATACATGGTTCTTTAATCGAAAGTAGTACAGAAAAACAGCAGCAGGGGATACAATTCTTCATGCCTAGAGCTTTCATCCTCCACACAGCACACAAGCTATTCCAGTAGGAGAGCTAATCAGAGCAAAAAGAAACTGCAGTGCTATAAAGTCCTTTCACAATGAGTCACAATAGATTATCCTACTAATTCAAGTGTGGACGATTTATAATTGGTAAGAAAGAAAATTCCACTGACATTTTGCTGCATTGGCCGGGAATCCAACATCTTTCCCTCACCGGTGAGCACAGCAAACCGTGCACGGGGGAATTCTGTAACTCTTTAAGTAAGTCCTCCGCCTTAAGATTAGGCGTCAAAACAAGCATTGTCAGTTATCCCGGACTGAGGGAGAGTGATGGATTTCGTATAGTCCAAGGATCTCTGGGAATCGTCTATATCTGAATACAGGTAAGACCATTTAATTATAATCTTTATTATATTCGGTAATTTTCTTAATCCAGTATTAAAGTTATTCTAGAAATTGATTTGGGGGCTATGATTGTGAACATATGCAATTGGAGTTGTAAAACTCCTTTAAGTTGCAAAACTTCATAAATCTGATTGAAGTTTGTTCGTTCCGGAAAGAAATTTCGTAGAATGGGTACATAGCGGATGTGAGAAGGCTACTGTGGAATCAAAAACTCTGTGTGCACATTAAACTTATCTAGATGGTGAGGGTCGAGGACCCTCGGGGATTAAGGAATCCGCTGGATTAACCCAATATAAGAGCTCAATATAAGATTAATTTTTACCGATATTTTGTTTTTGTCTTCTGTAGTTTCTTGTCTGTTGATTCCTGTTAAATGTGCCGTTTTCATTTGTTTGTTTTTGAAGAATTAAAAAGCCATAAATATATATATATAAATATATGTTTTATGTTACATATGAGACTCCCTGAATGATCTCTTGAGTGAATGTATAAAGATTGAAATATAAAATTCTGTGTGTATAAGGGAGTCCAATTAGGTGTGGTCGACAGTCACTTCTGGACTGGAGACAACTCATAGATTATTGTAACGTTTAAAACACCTAGGTACGCGCCATCTGATCCCTAAATAGAGAATATTTGCTGTTGTATTGTTATATGTGTTTTTCTTTTAATAACATTGAGTGACTGAATCCTCCTAGTTTAAAAAGTGGACGCAAAGTCAGATTTGCGGCGGTCGAATAAGACCTTATCACGATCACTGAGGAGTTAGTAGAGTCCGCGCCGGAGGTGCTCTGAATACCTGATTTTAAGAACGGGAACATCTCTGGAAATAAAGAGGCGATGTCAATAGACTTTATCTCAGCACTTCAGGTCTAGGAGTACGAGGGAACTTTTATCTCTTGTCTTAGAATCATAGAATGGTAGAGTTGGAAGGGACCTCCTGGGTCATCTGGTCCAACCCCCTGCTCAAAGCAGGATTCACTAGATCATCTCAGACAGATGTCTGTCCAGCCTCTGTTTGAAGACGTCCATTGAAGGGGAACTCACCACCTCTCGTGGCAGCCTGTTCCACTCATTAATCACCCTAACTGTCAAAAAGTTTTTTCTAATATCTAATCTGTGTCTCCTCCCATTTAGTTTCATCCCATTGCTTCTAGTCTTTCCTTGTGCAAATGAGAATAAAGATGATCCTTCTACAATGTGACAGCCCTTGACATATTTGTAGACAGCTATTAAGTCTCCTCTCAGTCTTCTTTTTTGCAAGCTAAACATTCCCAAATCCTGCAACCGTTCCTCATAGGACATGGTTTGCAGACCAGTCACCATTCTGGTCGCTCTTCTCTGAACTTGCTCCAGTTTGTCTATGTCTTTTTTAAAATGTGGTGCCCAAAACTGTACACAGTATTTCAGATGAGGTCTGACCAAAGAGGAGTAAAGACCGATAATGACTTCACGTGATCTAGACTGTATGCTTCTGTTAATACATCCCAGAATTGTATTTGCCCTTTTTGCTGCTGCATCACACTGTTGACTCATGTTCAGTCTATGATCTATTAGTATACCTAAGTCTTTTTCACATGTACTGTTGCTTAGCTCTATTCCTCCCATTCTGTATATGCTTTTTTCATTTTTATTGCCCAGATGTAGTACTTTGCATTTTTCCCTGTTAAAAACCATTCTGTTGGTTGCTGCCCACTGCTCCAGTTTATTTAGGTCTTTTTGAATCCTCTCTCTCTCTTCTCTAGTATTAGCTATCCCTCCTAGCTTTGTGTCATCAGCAAATTTAATCAGTTTACCCTCAATTCCTTCATCTAAATCATTGATAAAGATGTTGAACAATACAGGTCCCAGGACGGAGCCCTGTGGTACCCCACTTGAGACATTCATCCAGCTGGATGTGAAGCCATTTACAACCACCCTTTGAGTCCGATCACTAAGCCAGTTATGAATCCACCTAACAGTTGCCTGGTCCATTATATATGCTTTTCTTGTCTATTATACATTGTTGACAATATATGTCTCTGTGTCTGTGTATGTCCAATCCCTGACTGTGTATGTTGTTGTACATTGGGTTTGTACTGTTACTCTAGTCAAAAGTCCTTGTGAACATATATATCTATTCCATATCAGCGACCACATTTGCCATTTGCAGCCCGTCCCTTGGGGACCTGTCTTGTTTATTACACTGTGTTGTCATATCTGTCCCCCACAAATCTTTATTGGACGAAGGTGGCAAGATATAGAGTTTCAAGCTGGTAAATATATAGGACATAGTGTAATCAGTGAGGATTATTTAGATCCTAGGTATTAGTAACAGTAATTGAATTTTTGTTACTGGTTTCTTATCTTCTTGATGACATATGAATTCCGCTGATATTTGTCAGACTTCTTACAAGTGGGTAGACATCCATTGTGCTCAAGGATTTGCATTGTGTGTAGTTCTTATCTTCTTTTTTGCCTTCTTCTTGTGTATAAGAATGTCACATAACATCCTTACGGGACGTAGACCCACAGCTATATTTTAATGTCTTGTCCACATTATAAGGCGGGATTGTTATTGTGCATTACATCTGACGGCTGGATACAATTGTACCCAGAGGGGACTACTGAAGCCGAACAAACAGTCTTGAATTTGGGATATAAGCTGTAAACATGGGGAATGTTCCAGGCAAACGTGTGGAACGTGGTTGTCTTTGGTGTTATGATAAGAAGGAACCACTAGATGGGGATAGTAAGTATATGCATAAAATAGACCCTGAATGTGGGAAGTACCTTGATTAATGGCAGAGAAAGTTTGGATTTGATGGTAAACTTACTTTGACAGAATGTGAAAATTTGGTACAAGAAATAGAACAAGGTAATGAGAAAGAGAAAAGAAAGTATGGTCATGACAGTGCAAATAAATGGTTGAGAGAGGCAAGGACGAGAGAAAAACGTAGACAAAAGAAAAAACAGGAGAAAAGGACTGAGATGATGCCCTTGTGTGATAAGGACCTTTTGGTCAGAAGGAAAATAAATAAATAAATTAGGTTCCTGAGGAAATATTACATTTAGCTGAAATAGAAATGTATTTACAGAACACTTTACTTCCAGAAGTGACCCTCCTCGTGGGGGGCCGTGAGGTCACTTTTCTTGTTGAGTCAGGAGCCATTAGAACCTTAGTGCATCCAGAAGAGATACCCACTATTGGACTGTCTGCTGCCTGCATAGTGGTAACAGGAGCAAATAGTAAGAGAACCATCATCTACACCACTGGAGGTACGGGACCCCGGAACAGGCAAAAGTGCACAAATTATATTATCAGCTGTGTGGGTGGGATAAGATGCAAGCCCTGAGACCGGGAATAATCCCACCTGCTGCAGGACTTCAGGCAAAATCCATGGCGGAGACAATGGTGCTCCAAGGGTATGGGGAACCCAGATACCATTAGGCTATGTGCCCACGTAGCATATTTGATGCAGAGCGTTTTTGCCTTTCTCTGGCAGAAAAAAATGCGTGCAGATTTACATGCGTTTTTTCTGCCAGAGAGAAGCGTTTTTTTCAGCGTTTTTAGATGCGTTTTTTCAAGCAGTTTTCCAAGCGATTTTGAGCATCACTTGGAAAAGTGGTTAACAAGTTGGTCACACAATATAAATCCATGCAACCGGCATGGATTTATAATGTGTGAACAACTGATTCTTTAAATGCAGCATCTATAGTAAAAAAAAGAGAATTAAAATATTAAAAATAAAAAAAAACCTGTATACTCACCTCTCCGGTCTGCTCCCGGCCGCGTCTTCGCTCTTCAGTGTCCCACAGTGTACTGTCAGGACCTGCGGTGATGTCATTTAGTCAGTTGATGGTCACGCGACCATCACCTGACCGCCGACGTCAGTGGTCACGTGACCATCAGGTGACTAAATGACGTCACAGCAGGTCCTGACAGTACACCGTGGGACGCCAAGGAGAGAGGACGTGGGCGGGAGCAGACCGGAGGAGACCGGAGAGCAGATCGGGGGCCGCCGGAGAGGTGAATATACAGGTTTGGTTTATTTTTTACTTTTTTATTTCTTTTTTTCACCGCGTGGTAGCCGGGATGAGAGGAGTTGTAGTCTCCTCTTCATCCCGGGTACCACACACATCGCGATTATGCTGCAAATTCGCGGCCATTGAATTTAATTGAAACGCAGCAAATCCACACATACCTGCGGGTTTGCTGCGTTTCAATGTTCCTCAATGGCCGCGAATTTGCAGCGTAATTGCGGTAGAAATGGTCATGCTGCGTTTTGCAACGCAATGCGAATTCGGTGCGCTAATTAGCGCATAATGTGCACAGCACATCCGAATTCACATTGCTATGCATGGCAGACTGTTTTACTAGAGTTTTCGCAGCCGTAAAAACGCTACATCTTACAGCCTTAAAACCAAGAAATGTGAACTGAGGTCTAAGATGGTAGACATGCAAGAAATAGGAGCATGTTCACACTTCTTGGTTTTTTGTCTTGTTTGCATTCTGTGCAATTTAAGGGTGTGGCATCCCCTTTGTTGAGCTGATTAGTATATATGTAGCTTACCACGGGCCTAGGTGGTCTGGAGTTGGGACCCGGTCCTATTTGTCTACCCTTTTATATGCATTACTTCAACTTTGATATACAGTAAGGTTTTTAATATAGGCAGTATAGGTACCGTCCCAATTTAGGGTCACCTTGCCGCTGGTGGGACGGCTTGTATACTTTTTTTGATCAAAAATAGTTCACTAAGTACCCTATATTTATCATGCAACTTTGCTTTACATTTATATATAATGATGGTAGGGTATGAGATATATTTTTGTCTTTTGTAGATCTTACAGCCTTAGTCTAATAACTGCAGGACCATCTTCAGTTACTGAGTCCTTAGAAGAAGAGATATAGGGGATCCGGGTGCAGATTTTCACAAACCTGAAGAACTACATTGCATCATGTATTACAAGTATTTTAAGGGTCCTGATTTAAAATACGAGAATAGGTTTTTCCGAGAACCCTGCTCTCGGCTGTTCTTGGACCCCCTATACTGGGATCAGAAAGGGAACTGTGCTGCCAGCGGTAAATTGTCGGGAACAATTTAAATTGCTTTATAAAGGTACCAAGCCACATGTTCCCTCTCCAGATATAAGGGTAGATCGTGGAAATCCCATGGTAATTTTGTGGATGAATGTAAGGAAAGTAAACAATGGGAGGATTTGGGTGATGGCTCATTTTGTAATGACAAACTGCAGGCATACTCCAAAGTGCTGAATCGGACACCATTTCTAAACCCAGTGTCCACGTGCAGTAAGGCCAGGGAACTGGCTGAGAAATGATGATCCTCTCCCCAGAACTAGGGGAGGAATTCACCACATAGCCAGAATCTTTGTGGTCCACAGGTGCTGCAGATGTGATCCTTACTGAGCTCCGCTGCAGGAGACATGCACCCATGGGGATGACACCCCTGTGAGTGAGTCAGCCTCTGGGGTGATCCTTACTGAGCACTGCCGCTGCAGGAGACATGCACTCATGGGGATGACACCCCTGTGGGTGAGTAAGCCTCTGGGGTGATCCTAACTGAGCACCGCTGCAGGTGACATGCACCCATGGGGATGACACCCCTGTGGGTGAGTCAGCCTCTGGGGTGATCCTTATTGAGCACCACTGCAGGTGACATGCACCCATGGGGATGACACCCCTGCAGGTGAATCAGCCTCTGGGGTGATCCTTACTAAGCACCGCTGCAGGTTACTTGCACCCATGGGGATGACACCTCTGTGAATGAGACAGCCTCTGGGGTGATCCTTACTGAGCACCGCTGCAGGTGACATGCACCCATGGGGATGACACTAGAGATGAGCGGTGTTCGACTAGAACTGTTCGCCAATCTCAAATTCGAGCTGTTTTGGGCGGTGTTCGAGACGTGCGGCGAACACGAACAATTTGAAAAAAATTTGGCTGTTTGAGGTTATGTTCGATAACTGTTCGTGCACCAAAATCATAACTGGATTTTTTCTCAGTAATGCTGAAAATTAATGTTAATACGCAGTTTGAGTTTACAGCGGAGGGAGGGGCAGGGGATGGTCTCTGCAGGAATAATGAAGATCTCCATTTTTTTTCTCTTTCCTGCATTTACAGTGGGGAGGTGCAGTCTGTCAGCCTATCAGCAGCGCACACACGGAGCGAAGTGCTTTTTTTCACACAAGCAAGGGCATGTGTCATTGGCAATGTATGTCACATGTCCTTGCCCTATAAGACCAAGCCATTTTCCCCGTCGTCACCATTTTCTCACAGCTGCAGCTGCGTGTTAGACTGCACCGCTGTTGCTGTGTGCGCTATACTTTGTTAATTTCAAGCCAATTTTTGCACAAATCTACAGATAGCTTGGGAGTAGGGAATAGTTGTGATTGCAGTCCTTTTAAGGACTAGGTTACATCATTTCCTAATACTTTTATCAGGCAGGTCTGTGCTCTTAAATAGATAGGTTGGGAGTAAAGACTAATTGTAATTGCAGTCCTTTTCAGGGCTAGGTTACATCAGTTCTTATCACTTTTATCAGGCAGGTCTGTGCTCTTAAATAGATAGGTTGGGAGTAAAGACTAATTGTAATTGCAGTCCTTTTGAGGGCTAGGTTACATCAGTTCTTGCCAGGCAGGTCTGTGCCAGTGCTGTGCAAGTTTTTTCCACTGAATTTGGCTAAATCTAGCAAAGCAAATCCTTTTTGGCCTCTTGCAGTATGTGTTAGTCAGTGGAGTAGCCTATCTGTGTTTCAAGCTACACCTCCTGTGTATAGAATACAATTTTTTTTTACTGCACCTAGTGAAGTAAAACCTTTTGGGCATAGCATCATTCTATTAGTTCATCTATACTAACCTCCACCAGGTTGCAAATTCAAAATAATTTTTATCTGCATCTAACCCAGCCGATACTTTTGGCCTAATACCACATTTTGGCCACTCAGCTCTGCTCGATTCCCATCCATTGTTTTTTGTGCAAACAACTCCAGAGTTGTGAATTAGTTAACCACCAAAATGAGTGGAAAAAGGCCTGCTGCTGGTGGAAAGGGGAATAGGTGTCTTGGGAAGGGAAAAAAAGGTTGTGTCCGTGTGGTAGGTGCTAAAGCAACAGTAACATCTGCAGAAGAAAGACCATCTTCCACCCAAACTAAGATGTCTACTTCTTTTAGCGGACAATGTGATAAGATCCCTTTCTTACGGCCACGCCAATCGCTACAAATTCCAGATGAGGCACAAAAACAGCAGGTGCTTCAACGGATATCAAGTGCTCCTTTAAGTGGGCTCTCCTCCACCTCACAACATCACAAATACTCCAGTCCTCAGAGGTGTCACCCCAATTGCACTTGCTTCCTCACAGCTCCCAAGTCTCCAGCTGCCCGTCTGAGTATGGGGTAGAACAGATGGTTGAGTCTGCAGAGCTGTTTACTCATACTATAGCCTGGGAATCAGAGGTCTGCTCCAGAGCTTCTGTGAATTCAGAGGAGGAAATGATCTGCACTGATGCCCAGAATCTTTGAGTCGGATCCAGGACCAGATGAAGAAGGTTCTGAGCATAATGTAGACCCTCGTTCCCAAACTGTAACTCCTGTTGGTGGAGACAATGATGAAGACGATGATGAGACTCAAATAACTGATTGGAGCAACAACTTGACTTTTCGGTCAGGGCAGGAAGAGGTTGGCTCTGAGGACGATGGGTGTGAGAACACACAGGGTGATGATGACGAGGTTGGAGATCCCACTTACTGTCAACTCACAGTCAGCCAGTCGATGAGGTCAGCAGAGGAGGTGGAGGAGGATGCTAGTGACGACGAGGTCAGGTTGCGCCTTCCTGGATAGAGGCGTAGTACTGGAAGCACGTCAACAACTGCATCCTCAACCACAACTCTGCCTCTGATCACAAGTCGTGGTGGCTCATCAGGTCGCATGGGTGCTAAGCCTTGCATAGCCTGGGCATTTTTTCAGATCGATAAGGATGACCCAACTCGTGTTATCTGTATCATTTGTCAGCAAAAGCTAAGTAGAGGCTAAAAAATACATAGTTTGAGTACTTCATGCATGAACCGGCACATGGATATGAAGCATAAGTTACAGTGGGAAGCTCACTGTGCTACAATGCGGCCTAGCCGGCCAGGCCAACCACCGTCTGCCGCATCTTGTGCATCCGCGGCCTCTTCATCCTCTGTGGGGGGACAGCAGTCACACCTGTTTTGGGACGCAGACCTGCCACCTCTTTACCCGCAACAGCCAGCGTGATTGGCAGGTCATCATTTTCTTTGGAGGTGGAAACACCAGCTTGTGTTCAGCGCTGTCCGACATCGATAGCACCACCTTTGGATCAAGGCAACCTAACATGTCCACCTGCATCTTCATCACAGACCGGCAGTTTGCCAAGGACACCCTTCTCAACCCCTTCTAAGCACAACAGCCAGCCCTCGGTCCCTCAGATGTGGACAAGTAAAAGACCATTTCCTCCTAGCCATGACAAAGCTAAGATGTTGAATTTCACCATCTGCAAGCTCTTGGCTACAAAAATGCTGCCTTTCCGCCTGGTGGACACAGAGGATTTTGGAGACCTTATGTCCGTCGCAGTGCCCCAGTACCAGATGCCCAGTCGGCACTACTTCTCAAAGAAAGGTGTGCCTGCGCTCCACCAGCATGTCGCACACAACATCACCGCTTCTTTGAGAAACTCTGTGTGTGACAGGGTGCATTTCACCACAGACACTTGGACAAGTAGGCATGGACAGGGGCGTTACATGTCGCTGACTGGGCACTGGGTAACTATGGTGACAGCAGGACAAGGGGCTGCTGTCCAAGTCTTACCGTCCCCACAAGTTGTGCGTCAATCCTCTTTATCTCGAAGTTCCTCCACTGCTTCTGCCTCCTCAACCTCCTCTCGGTCCTCCACCTGCACCCAAAGCCTGTCTGGTCATGCCACAAGCTTTCTAACTGCGCAGAAGGGATCCTGCACACCTCCTTACTATGCTGGCAGCAGGGCTCAACGTCATCAGGCAGTTTTTACTTTGAAATGTCTGGGAAATGTGAGTCACACAGCTGAGGAGTTTCATGAATGGTTGTCTCCACTGGTCCTGAAACCAGGGAAGGCCGTGTACAACAATGCTGCAAACCTGGGTGTGGCCCTTCGCCGGGGCAATGTCACACACGTGCCTTGTATGGCTCACGTGTTGAACCTGGTTGTCCAGCAAATTTTAGCCCTCTATCCCGGACTAGATAGCCTTCTGCAGAGGGCACGGTCGCTGTGTGCTCACTTCCGCCGTTCGCATCCCGCAACTCAGTGACTTACATCTCTACAGAAGTCGTTGGGCCTGCCACTTCACCGGCTAAAATGCGATGTGCCTATGACTCGCCCCCTGGGCCTATGCTGGGGAACCCGGAACCGGGCCTGTTGTAGGATGCTGGCGGTTGTAGTCTCCGTGTGGCAGTGACCCGGTCCGTGGCTCAGGGTGGTCAAACCAGTGGCAGTCTATTGGTATTGTAATTGTCCGACTACGCCACCCGTGGATTGCGGTCAGTGCGGACCGCTGCTGCAAGGCCGACCCCTGGGGCTGATGGTATATGCAGCTTAGGTAGTGTAACTCCCCATGGGAAGAGTGCAGCCCCAGGGCAGTTAGTGTGGAAGATGGGAGTGATGGTGTGAGCATCCCAGTACTAATGGTGCTGGTGCGGCGATGAAACACAGAGACGTGTGGTTGCAGTTTCCAATGCTTTACTCACAGTCCTTTACTGGTCCTAGTCACCTCGGTACCGGCGGTTACTGCCCAAGCCGTGCTGCGTCCACCAGGCAAGGGGTTTGACCAACTCCCAGGCAATTCCAGAGTGTGGCACAGGGCTCCCTTCCTTTCCTTTCTCTGGCCGTCCCCACCAGTGACCCAGCTTCCTCGGGCCTTCTGTTGGCGAAACCTATCTCCGGTTTCCCTGGCGCTATGCGGTATGCTTTCCTGGTGGATGTAGTGAGGGGTCGCACCAAGATGTGGTCACAACCTCCGGTCTTTGGCTGAGGAATCTGTTGCCTCCACCAATTTGGGTTCTGGTACCCTGCTCTGCCAACCCGTCACCCGCAGTCTCCTGGGTCCTTAGGGTTCCCTCTGTCCTCGTGTCTCTGGGCCTTTCTTAATGTGCTGTTCCTTGTTTCCTTTCTGTTTCTGTTCCTCTCCTCTCTCTCTCTCTGGCTCCGGCCTCTGTGCTAGGCCTGCCCAGGGAGCAGAGCCCATGCAGCAGCTCTGCTCCCTGCCTTCTCCTCTTCACAGAACTGAGCCCAGACTGAACACTGTTCTAAGATGGTGCCCACCTTTTATACCTCCCTCTGACCATGAGCCCAGGTGACTAGCAACCAATGGGCTCCTACCTATGCCCAGAGACCCACCCCTATCTGCTCCTACACCACTGGGTGTACTTTCCCCTCCCCACTCCAGCCAGGGACATAGTCGGTCGTGCCTGCACTTCTGTCTAGTGGGAGCACTGTTGAGCTGTCCCTCGGAAATGGGGTGTGTGTGTGGTGCATGCATCTTACGAGTCCTGGTCCACACTCCATCTTTACCCGGGAGTGGAATATCACACCTCTGGTTTGAGGTGCAATACCCCTGTAGCAGCCGAGCCCTCGGGGTGCTACATTCCCCCCTGGTAAATCACAGCACGTTCTCGGGCTGGAAAAGAATAAAACAATTTTCAACATACAAAATTTTTAGAATGCTTTCGCATATAAGACATTTAACCAAAAACTCATCCCTTTATGGGAGGTACTCTTTTTTCTTTCCAACGTGACTGGTATAAACATTATAAGACTTTCTTCACACACACATAAAATACCATAAACTCTTTTAGCAGCATATAAAACTTTTTCAGTATAAGACATTCTTAAGTAAAACATTTTTTTTTTTTTTTTTTTTCAAAAAACACATTCTTGAGTTCTGGCCGCGGTGTAACTTGTGACCAGGTGTTCGTTCTTCTTTTAAGTGCAACAGTCCATTTAATCCGTCTTGAGGTAGACGTTGCAGTTCTTTTATAGAACCAGTAGGGGGCGCTTTAAGAAGCGCAACTATTTACAAGGGATGGCCGCTCTCAGTCCTCGACCAGTGGGGATAGGGGAATGGCTGCTCACTGTCCTCAGCCTGGTTAGGGATTAGGGGCACACAGATAACAGTCCTTTAACAGTTCCACATTAGTCCCAACGGGGACCACACTCCACTCAGCAACAGTTTCAGCAACAGTTCTCATACCCCTGACGGGTAACTTTTTACAGTTCCACTTTACCGTTCATTGGTAACGGTGTCCTCCTGATGCTCCTTCCTTGTAATCTTCAGACCCGTCCGGGCCCTCAGGGTAGTCCATGTCTGGGCGGTACCGCAGTTCCTCCTCTGTTCGACGGTGGACATGGAGGGCATACAGTCCCTTTGCGCCCTTGTGTAGCAGGCCTTGCGACCGGGCCTGGAGAAGGTCGCTGTTGATGACGCCCGGGGTCAGAGGGTGCGACTTTGGGCCTGGGCGCGGGCTGGTGGCGGCAGTGACCAGGGCTGGAGGGCTCGGCACCAGGGCTTGTTGCGGGGTCTGGAGCAGGTCGGTGCTTGCAGCACCCGGGATCGGCGGCTCCACCAGGGGGCCCGGGAGCAGGCTGACGCTGGCAGCGCCCGGGACAGGGAGACTCCTCTTACCTGCTCCCGCGACCGCTCCTGCATCACGCGTCTTCTCCTGGAGCTGGTCGGGGCCCGCGACGGCTGGGGCACTGCCGATGCTGGGCACCTTGGTCTGCTGCCGGTCTGCCATCTTGCTCTCCGTTCCTGGTGTCCTCCTCCCCCCTGGTGGACCGTGGTCTACCTTGCGTTGATCTTCCTCCGTAGGCCGCGGCTCCGCAGTCGATCGTCGGGGTTGAGGACCTTGCGTCGCGCTCCTGTGACGTCAGCGTCGCTCCCTCTCCCTTCCAGGACCTTACGCAGCGTCGGTGCGTGGGGCGGAGCTTCAGATCTCGCGCGCTTTCGGCGTCCACGCCCCTCTTCTTCCCGCGCGGCGTCCCGAAGATGGCGCCCGATGGCGGGAAAACGACTGCGGATGGCGGGAAGACGACGGGAAACGACCCAGGATGGCGTCCGATGGCGGGAAACGGTCCAAGATGGCGTCTGATGGCGGGAATCGGCTCCGGATGGCGGGAAACGACTCCGGACGGCGGGAAACTTCTGGAAATGGCGGGAGACTTCTTTTCCAGGTACATGTACAATTTTCTTCAGGAACGCAATACCCGTTTGTGGCGGGTTGGTCTCGATCCTGCCGACTACGCCAAAGTTAACTCGCCCCCTGGGCCTGTGCTGGGGAACCCGGAACCGGGCATGTTGTAGGATGCTGGGGGTTGTAGTCTCCGTGTGGCGGTGACCCGGTCCGTGGCTCAGGGTGGTCAAACCAGTGGCAGTCTATTGGTATTGTAATTGTCCGACTACGCCACCCGTGGATTGCGGTCAGTGCGGACCGCCGCTGCAAGGCCGACCGCTGGGGCTGATGGTATATGCAGCTTAGGTAGTGTAACTCCCCACGGGAAGAGTGCAGCCCCAGGGCAGTTAGTGTGGAAGATGGGAGTGATGGTGTGAGCATCCCAGTACTAATGGTGCTGGTGCGGCGATGAAACACAGAGACGTGTGATTGCAGTTTCCAATGCTTTACTCACAGTCCTTTACTGGTCCTAGTCACCTCGGTACCGGCGGTTACTGCCCAAGCCGTGCTGCGTCCACCAGGCAAGGGGCTCGACCAACTCCCAGGCAATTCCAGAGTGTGGCACAGGGCTCCCTTCCTTTCCTTTCTCTGGCCGTCCCCACCAGTGACCCAGCTTCCTCGGGCCTTCTGTTGGCGAAACCTATCTTCGGTTTCCCTGGCGCTATGCGGTATGCTTTCCTGGTGGATGTAGTGAGGGGTCGCACCAAGATGTGGTCACAACCTCCGGTCTTTGGCTGAGGAATCTGTTGCCTCCACCAATTTGGGTTCTGGTACCCTGCTCTGCCAACCCGTCACCCGCAGTCTCCTGGGTCCTTAGGGTTCCCTCTGTCCTCGTGTCTCTGGGCCTTTCTTAATGTGCTGTTCCTTGTTTCCTTTCTGTTTCAGTTCCTTGCTGTTTCTGTTCCTCTCCTCTCTCTCTCTGGCTCCGGCCTCTGTGCTAGGCCTGCCCAGGGAGCAGAGCCCATGCAGCAGCTCTGCTCCCTGCCTTCTCCTCTTCACAGAACTGAGCCCATACTGATGAACACTGTTCTAAGATGGTGCCCACCTTTTATACCTCCCTCTGACCATGAGCCCAGGTGACTAGCAACTAGTGTTGAGCCACCCCCGTAGTGTTCGAGTTCGGTTCGGTTCGTCGAACACCCGTGTGTTCGCCGAACTGTTCGTCGAACACCTTCGAACACCGTTAAAACCAATGGCAGGCAAACAAAAACACATAGAAACACATAGAAAACACCTTCAAAGGTGTCCAAAAGCTGACAAACTGCTCAGAAGACACAACTAACACATGGAAAAGTGACAAGTACATATAGTCATGCGAAAAGAAAAGAGGTGGAGGAGTTAAAGGAGGGGGAGACACAGATATTGGCATGTCATGCCCTTCTAAAATCCAAAAAGTGAGAAGCCGAGACGGCCAGTCCGCTCCTGCCCGTGCCACCTCCGTGTCGCCGGGTTTGTGCCAGAGCCGCGGTGAACCCTGACGGCCAGCCCCCCTCTCCCAATACTGGTGCCTGTCCGCTGGTGGGTCGAGAGAGCCCCCCTGTGGTGGAGGCAGCTCTAAGCTTTTTAATTTAAATTGTCCCTCTAATTTGAATGAATACACTTTAAATCCATTTACAAGGATCTATTGGAGGGCAAGTCTCATGCCAGCAGCCGCGTAATTCCAGCTCCAGTAGCGTCCACTAAAGCTGCTGCAGTTAAAAAGCTTTTATAAGGATCGAGCTCGGCTGTCCACCGCAAGGCATCCTAGTGCCAGTCCCAGCCCCTATGCCTTGGGGTGCCTCCTGATGCTCTTCACTAAGTATCCCGTGGTCCCGAAGCATTTCCTTTGAAAAAATTAAGTGTCCAAACTACAGGTGGTGTAGCTTGCTTAACAGCCGGGATAATCCGCTGACTAGCAGACACTGCTACTAGGCACAAAGTATTTCCTGGGCTAGATGCAGTTAAAAATTTGTAAGTAGATACTCTCGTTGGATGCTGAGAAAGCATTCCATAGAGTCTCCTGGCACGCCATATATGATTCTCTTAAAAAGCTTGGGGTAGGGGTCTAGGGGACCCTTTTATAGCCAAAATCACGGCCCTGTATCACAATACGTCACCTAGGCTGAAGATAAATGGAACTGTAGCACCGAGGGCTCGGTTGCTACAGACGTATTGCACCTCACCCAGAGGTGTGATATCTCACTCTCAGATAAGGATGGAGTGTGGATCAGGACCCGACACCTGCATGCATTACACCACATTGCCGTGGGGCAGGGCGACCAATATGCCCCTGAGATGGGCACGACAGGAACGAGGAATGAAGGGATCCCAGGGGTGCGGACGGGCGAGTCGCCACCGCACGCCCGAATCCACCTGCGTGGAGGGGTCAGGCCAAAGGGGGAGACCGGTCCCCGAACTAGTGGAGGCAGGAAACGACCCTCAGCTAGAAACCGGAGGCTCTGACATTTTATGTGGCGCAGCCCCTTGCTCCACTCGCTAGGAAGGCACCACATAGGGTCAGGGAAACTGGCGCCAAGTTTACCAAGAGGAGGCCCGAGGCAGCCGGACAGAAGTGTTGGTAAGAAAGGCCAGACAAAGGACACACAAAGGGGGTCCTGTGAAGCGCTCCAAAGTTATCTGGGAGTTGTCTGAGCCCCTCACCTGGTGAGCACAGTACGACGTGGGCAGCCGTTACCTGCAGACGTGGTCTGGATAATAAGAACTGTGAGTAAAGGCCCTAAACTGCATCACTGACTCCGTGTCGTTACTGCTGCTGCCCTGCACCATCACCCCCATCCTCCGCATACACTGCCCTGAGGCTATACTCCTCCCGTGGGGAGTTATGCTACGCTCTGCTGCACCCACAACACCAGCCTTAGCGGTCTGCCCTGTAGCGGCGGTTCACTCTGACCGCAATCCACGGGTGGCGTAGTCGGACATTTAAACATCAAAACCACATAAATGGTTCCGCCACTGGTTTGACCGCCCTGAGCCACGGAACCGGATCGCCGCCACGAAGACTACAACCACCAGCATCTACCAAAAAGGGTCCGGCTCCGGGTGTCCCAAGGCCCAGGGGGTGCGTCAGAACATTTTCATCACCTTTCACAATCACCAATGGGACAAGGCAGGGATGTCCTCTGTCCCCTCTCTTATACATCCTAGTGACGGAGCACCTGCTCTCATCAATTCGCCATAACCCCAATATTAGGTGGATTGAGGTGGGAGGCACCGAGTACAAGTGCTCTCTATTTGTTGATGATGTCCTAGTATATATTCCATACAGACCACGGTTGGCAAGTTAGAACTGTAAGATTCACTACGTGAACCACTGGTGTTTTGTGGAAAAGCACATGTACACTGTGTTCCAAATTATTATGCAAAAAAGTGTTTAGGAGTGATAAGGGAAGAATTTGTTTGTTTGTCAGTTAAACTCATTGATGGTGATGTGTGTCAGGGCTCTTTATATCACTGTAAGCAATTGCAGACACCTGTGCTAATTAGTTTGGCAGGTGTGTCCAATGAAAGGCAAGACTACTTAAGAAGGCTCTCTCACATTATTAAGCAGCCTACATTTTCTGCCAAAATGGGAAAGAAAAAGGATGTGTCGGCTGCTGAGAAGCAACAAATTGTGGAGTGTTTAGGTCAAGGCATGACTACAATAAACATTGTGCGATGATCAGGATGAAGTGTCTTGGCAATCAAGAAGTATGTAGCTGATTCACAGTACACACGTGTGCGTGCTGATAAGGGCAAATTGAGGACTCTTTCCTACAGGCAATTACGTCAGGTTGAAACAGCAGCGGCAAAAAAGCCTTGTCATAGCAGCAGACAAGTTTTTGAAGCTGCTTGTGCCTCCAACGTCCCCCGAACAACAAGATGCAGGGTCCTTCAGAGGTTTGCAGCTGTGCATATGCCATCCTGTCGACCTCCTCTATCCACTTCACACAAGCAGAAACGGCTCCAGTGGGCCAAACATTACATGAAGACTGATTTCAAAACTGTTTTGTTCACGGATGAGTGCCGTGCAGCGCTCGATGGTCCAGATGAATGGAGTGGAGGATGGCTGGTTGATGGACACCCCACGCAAACACGGCTACAGCGCCAACAAGGAGGAGGTGGAGTAATGTTTTGGGCTGGAATCATGGGGAGAGAGATTGTCGGCCCCTTTAGGATCCCTGAAGGCGCTAAAGATGAACTCCATAATGTATGTGGATTTTCTCAAACAGCACTTCCTGCCATGGTTCAAGAAGAAGAACCGTGTATTTCACAGCAAGATCATTTTTCTGCATGATAATGCACCATCTCATGCTGCACATAAAACATCTGCATCTCTGGCTGATATGGGCATAAAAGGGGACAAACTTATGGTGTGACCCCCATGCTCCCCTGACCTCTACCCCATTCAGAACCTTTGGAGCATCATTAAAAGGAGTGTCTATGATGGCGGGAGGCAGTTCACATCTAAGCAACAGCTCTGGGAGGGTATTCTGTCCTCATGCAAAACAATTGAAGCAGAAACCATCCAAAACCTGACAAATTCAATGGACGAGAGAGTTCAGAAGCTCCTTTCGAACAAGGGGTCCTATGTGAAAATGTAACATCACCTAGAATAAAGTTTTGAGTTGAAAACTGTTTGATTTCAGTTTCTAACAACCTGCTAATGCTTATAATTTAAAAAATGACCATTTTTTTGGTCTTTATTAAAATGAAAAGGTTGATCGAAAAGTTTGGGGGATCTAAGAGTGTGGCAACCCAGTAGTCATGATTACTTCGAATTCTGACAATATGAGGGTCATGCTGCAGGTAGTGCAGCAAGAAGGCACTTATGTGTCTTGCGCATCTCGGAGCCCCAAAATTATTTTCCGGGCTAGATGCAGCTAAAAATTATTTTTAATTTTAAATCTGGTGAAGCTTATTATAGATGGCCTAATAGGATCAGTGCTGCACACTGCTACAAAGCCCAAATTATTTTCCAGTCAAGATACAGATAAACATGATTAGTAATTTGAAAGCTTAAAACGGTTGGTAGGGTGATTTTAACCAATCATCAAGCTTTTACTCTCCCCAGGATGACACAGGGGTAGAAAAGTCGTTTCGGATCCATGATTTGTTCATCTTTATGAACGTGAGTCTGTCTACATTATCAGTGGAGAGCCGCGTGCGCTTATCTGTCAGCACACCACCAGCAGCGCTGAACACACGTTCAGACAGAACGCTGGCTGCGGGGCATGACAAGATCTCCAAGGCGTAAGTGGCTAGCTCCGGCCATTTATCCAGATTGGAAGCCCAAAAAGAGCAAGGGTCCAGTGACACAGTCGTGGCTTCAATGTTTACTTGGAGATACTCCTGTACCATCGTCTCTAGGCGTTGACTATGTGTCAGACTTCTTGTCTCCTGTGGCCTTGCAAAGGATGGGCTAAAAAAGTGGTGAAATGATTCCGCAAAATTGATGTTACCAGCAGATACTGTGCTTCTGTTACGGTTTGAGTGCTGAACACTTGACGGTCCCACGGTTGGCAAGTTGGAACTGTGAGATTCACTACGTGCACCACTGGTATTTTGTGGAAAAGCACATGTAAGATTCTGCAACAGTCTCTGCTGATACTCCTGCATGCGTGCATCCCTTTCTATGGCAGGAATAATTTCTGCAAATTTACTTTTGTACCGGGGATCTAACAGTGTGGCAACCCAGTAGTCAGGATTATTTCTAATTCTCACAATTCGAGGGTCATGTTGCAGGTAGTGCAGCAAGAAGGCACTCATGTGTGTTGCGCATCCAGGAGCACCAAGTCCCTGTTGTGTTGGTGGCGAGGTAGCAATCATGCTTCCTTCCTCTGTCCTCTCCCCCCAACCTCGCACAACAGAAATGTGATCAAGGTCTCCCTCATCTGATGAGTCTTCCATCAGTTCGTCCTCCACTTCTTCCTGGGCTCCTGCACCTTCCTCACTAGTTTGGCTGCTACCATGCGCCCTGGTAAAATCATCTCCCAAACCCTCACATGCCTGCCGCCTTGGTGCTGCCGACCGTCTGGACCTTGCAGATGTTAGCCCTTCCGCATACAACTCCTCCTCCTCTACTTCCTCCACCTCCTCTTGTGCCACCACCTGACTCCGAATTCTGTTTAACATGTGCTCCAGCATGTAAATCACCGGAATAGTCATGCTGATAATGGCATCGTCAGCACTAAACATCTTCGTCGCCATTTCAAAACTGTGCAGAAGGGTGCATAGGTCCCTGATCTGAGACCACTCCTCCAGCGTGATTTGCCCCACCTCTGAATCTCGTTGGCCCAGGCTATACGTCAGAACGTATTGCACCAGGGCTTGTCGGTGCTGCCACAGTCGCTGCAACATGTGCAGAGTTGAATTCCACCGGGTAGGCACATCGCATTTTAGCCGGTGAAGTGGCAGGCCCAACGACTTCTGTAGAGATGTAAGTCGCTGAGCTGCGGGATGCGAACGGCGGAAGTGAGCACACAGCGACCGTGCCCTCTGCAGAAGGCCATCTAGTCTGGGATAGTGGGCTAAAAATTGCTGGACAACCAGGTTCAACACGTGAGCCATACAAGGCACGTGTGTGACATTGCCCCGACGAAGGGCCGCACCCAGGTTTGCAGCATTGTCGCACACGGCCTTCCCTGGTTTCAGGTCCAGTGGAGACAACCATTCATGAAATTGGTTCTCCAGAGCTGACCACAACTCCTCAGCTGTGTGACTCACATTTCCCAGACATTTCAATGTAAAAACCGCCTGATGACGTTGAGCCCTACTGCCAGCATAGTAAGGAGGTGTGCAGGATCCCTTCTGCGCAGTTAGAAAGCTTGTGGCATGACCAGACAGCCTTTGGGTGCAGGTGGAAGACCGAGAGGAGGTTGAGGAGGCAGAAGCAGTGGAGGAAAAATGACATAAAGAGGATTGACGCACAACTCGTGGGGACGGCAAGACTTGGACAGCAGCCCCTTGTCCTGCTGTCACCATAGTTACCCAGTGCCCAGTCAGCGACATGTAACGCCCCTGTCCATGCCTACTCGTCCAAGTGTCTGTGGTGAAATGCACCCTGTCACACACAGAGTTTCTCAAAGAAGCGGTGATGTTGTGTGCGACATGCTGGTGGAGCGCAGGCACACCTTTCTTTGAGAAGTAGTGCCGACTGGGCATCTGGTACTGGGGCACTGCGACGGACATAAGGTCTCGAAAATCCTCTGTGTCCACCAGGCGGAAAGGCAGCATTTCTGTAGCCAAGAGCTTGCAGATGGTGAAATTCAACCTCTTAGCTTTCTCATGGCTAGGAGGAAATGGTCTTTTACTTGTCCACATCTGAGGGACCGAGGGCTGGCTATTGTGCTTAGACGGGGTTGATAAGGGTGTCCCCGGCAAACTGCCGGTCTGTGAGGAAGATGCAGGCGGACATGTTAGGTTGCCTTGATCCAAAGGTGGTGCTATCGATGTCGGACAGCGCTCAAGACCAGCTGGTGTTACCACCTCCAAAGAAAATGATGACCTGCCAATCACGCTGGCTGTTGCGGGTAAAGAGGTGGCAGGTCTGCGCCCCAAAACAGGTGTGACTGCTGTCCCCCCAGTCACAGAGGATGAAGAGGCCGCGGATGCACAAGATATGGCAGACGGTGGTTGGCCCGGCCGGCTAGACCGCATTGTAGCACACTGAGCTTCCCACTGCAACTTATGCTTCATGTCCATGTGCCGGTTCATGCATGAAGTACTCAAACTATGTATTTTTTGGCCTCTACTTAGCTTTTGCTGACAAATGTTACAGATAACACGAGTTGGGTCATCTTTATCGATCTGAAAAAATGCCCAGGCTATGCAAGGCTTAGCACCCATGCGACCTGAAGAGCCACCACGACTTGTGGTGAGAGGCAGAGTTGTGTTTGAGGATGCAGTTGTTGACGTGCTTCCAGTACTACGTCTCTGTCCAGGAAGGCGCAACCTGACCTCGTCGTCACTAGCATCTTCCTCCACCTCCTCTGCTGACCTCATCTCTTGGCTGACTGTGGGTTGACAGTAAGTGGGATCTCCGACCTCATCATCATCACCCTGTGCGTTATCACACCCGTCGTCCTCAGAGCCAACCTGTTCCTGCCCTGACAAAAAACTAAAGTTGTCGCTCCAATCAGGTATTTGAGTCTTATCATCGTCTTCCTCATTGTCTCCACCAACAGGAGTTACAGTTTGGGAATGAGGGTCTACATTATGGTCAGAACCTTCTGCGTCTGGTCCTGGATCCGACTCATAAAGATTCTGGGCATCAGTGCAGATCATTTCCTCGTCTGGATTCACAGAAGCGCTGGAGTCGACCTCTGATTCCCAGGCTATAGTATGAGTAAACAGCTCTGCAGACTCAACCATCTGTTCTACCTCATACTCAGACGGGCAGCTGGAGATTTGGGAGCTGTGAGGAAGCAAGTGCGATTTGGGTGACACCTTTGAGGACTGGAGTATTTGTGATGTTGAAGTTGATGTGGAGGAGAGCCCACTTAAAGGAGCACTTGATATCCGTTGAAGCACCTGCTGTTTTTGTGCCTCATCTGGAATTTGTAGCGATTGGCGTGGCCGTAAGAAAGGGATCTTATCACATTGTCCGCTAAAAGAAGTAGACATTTTAGTTTGGCTGGAAGATGGTCTTTCTTCTGCACCTACCCCACGGACACAACCTTTTTTCCCCTTCCCAACACGCCTATTCCCCTTTCCACCAGCAGCAGGCCTTTTTCCACTCATTTTGGTGGTTAACTAATTAACAACTCTGGAGTTGTTTGCACAAAAAAACAATGGATGGTAACCGAGCAGAGCTGAGTGGCCAAACTGTGGTATTAGGCCAAAACTATTGGCTGGGTTAGATGCAGAAAAAAATTATTTTTAATTTGCAACCTGATGGAGGTCAGTATAGATGGACTAATAGACCAAGTCCCACACACTGCTAGAAGCCCAAATATTTTTTCAGAGCTAGATGCAGAAAAAAATTATTTTTAATTTGCAACCTGATGGAGGTCAGTATAGATGGACTAATAGACCAAGTCCCACACACTGCTAGAAGCCCAAATATTTTTTCAGAGCAAGATGCAGAAAAAAATTATTTTTAATTTGCAACCTGATGGAGGTCAGTATAGATGGACTAATAGACCAAGTCCCACACACTGCTAGAAGCCCAAATATTTTTTCAGAGCTAGATGCAGAAAAAAATTATTTTTCATTTGCAACCTGATGGAGGTCAGTATAGATGGACTAATAGACCAAGTCCCACACACTGCTAGAAGCCCAAATATTTTTTCAGAGCTAGATGCAGAAAAAAATTATATTCAGTTTGCAACCTGATGAAGGTCAGTATAGATGGACTAATAGAATGATGCTATGCCCAAAAGATTTTGCTTCACTAGGTGCAGTAAAAAAATTGGTATTCTATACACAGGTGGTATATCTTGCAACACAGATAGGCTACTCCACTGACTAACACACTCTGCAATAGGCCAAAAAGGATTAGCTTTGCTAGATTCAGCCAAATGCTGTGAAAAAAACTTGCACAGCACTGGCACAGACCTGCCTGGCAAAAACTGATAGGAACTGATGTAACCTAGTCCTGAAAAGGACTCCAATTACAATTAGTCTTTACTCCCACAATCTATCTATTTAAGAGCACAGACCTGCCTGATAAAAGTCGTAGGAAATGCTGTAACCTAGTCCTTAAAAGGACTGCAATCACAACTATTCCCTACTCCCAAGCTATCTGTATATTTGTGCGAAAATTGGCTTGAAATTAACAAGGTATAGCGCACACAGCAACAGCGGTGCCGTCTAACACGCAGCTGCAGCAGTGAGAAAATGGTGGCGACGGGGAAAATGGCTTGGTCTTATAGGGCAAGGACATGTGACATACACTGCCACTCACACATGCCCTTGCTTGTGTGAAAAAAAGCACTTCGCTCCGTGTGTGCGCTGCTGATAGGCTGACAGATTGCACCTCCCCACTGCAAATGCGGGAAAGAGAAAAAAAAATGGAGATCTTCATTGTTCCTGCAGAGATCCATCCCCTGTCCCTCCCCCCACCCCGCTGTACACTCAAACTGCGTATTAACATTAATTTTCATCATTACTGAGAAAAAATCCAGTTATGATTTTGGTGCACGAACAGTTATCGAACATAACCTCGAACAGCCGAATTTTTCTCAAATTGTTCGTGTTCGCCGACCGGCTCGAACACCGCCCAAAACAGCTCGAATTTGAGATTGGCGAACAGTTCGAGTAGAACAACGCTCATCTCTACTAGCAACCAATGGGCTCCTACCTATGCCCAGACACCCACCCCTATCTGCTCCTACACCACTGGGTGTACTTTCCCCTCCCCACTCCAGCCAGGGACATAGTCGGTCGTGCCTGCACTTCTGTCTAGTGGGAGCACCGTTGAGCTGTCCCTCGGAAATGGGGTGTGTGTGGTGCATGCAGCTTACTGAGTCCTGGTCCACACTCCATCCTTACCCGGGAGTGGAATATCACACCTCTGGTTTGAGGTGCAATACCCCTGTAGCAGCCGAGCCCTCGGGGTGCTACACCTACCTGGTGGAATTCAACTCTGCACATGTTGCAGCGACTGTGGCAGCACCGACAAGCCCTGGTGCAATACGTTCTGACGTATAGCCTGGGCCAACGAGATCCAGAGGTGGGGCAAATCACGCTGGAGGCGTGATCTCAGATCAGGGACCTATGCACCCTTCTGCACAGTTTTGAAATGGCGACGAAGATGTTTAGTGCTGACGATGCCATTATCAGCATGACTATTCTGGTGATTTCCATGCTGGAGCACATGTTAAACAGATTTCGGAGTCAGGTGGTGGCACAAGAGGAGGTGGAGGAAGTAGAGGAAGAGGAGTTGTATGCGGAAGGGCTAACATCTGCAAGGTCCAGACGGTCGGCAGCACCAAGGCGGCAGGCATGTGAGGGTGGGGGAGATGGTTTTACCAGGGCGCATGGTAGCAGCCAAACTAGTGAGGAAGGTGCAGGAGCCCAGGAAGAAGTGGAGGACGAACTGATGGAAGACTCATCAGATGAGGGAGACCTTGATCAAATTTCTGTTGTGCGAGGTTGGGGGGAGAGGACAGAGGAAGGAAGCATGATTGTTACCTCGCCATCAACACAACAGGGACTTGGTGCTCCTGGATGCGCAAGACACATGAGTGCCTTCTTGCTGCACTACCTGCAACATGACCCTCGAATTGTGAGAATTAGAAATAATCCTGACTACTGGGTTGCCACACTGTTAGATCCCCGGTACAAAAGTAAATTTGCAGAAATTATTCCTGCCATAGAAAGAGATGCACGCATGCAGGAGTATCAGCAGAGACTGTTGCAGAATCTTACATGTGCTTTTCCCCAAAACACTAGTGGTGCACGTAGTGAATCTCACAGTTCCAACTTGCCAACCGTGGGACCGTCGAGTGTTCAGCACTCAAAACGTAACAGAAACACAGTATCTGCTGGTAACATCAATTTTGCGGAATCATTTCACCACCTTTTTAGCCCATCCTTTGCAAGGCCACAGGAGACAAGAAGTCTGGCACATAGTCAATGCCTAGAGACAATGGTACAGGAGTATCTCCAAGTAAACATTGAAGCCGTGACTGTGTCACTGGACCCTTGCTCTTTTTGGGCTTCCAATCTGAATAAATGTCCGGACCTCGCCACTTACGCCTTGGAGATCTTGTCATGCCCCGCAGCCAGCGTTCTGTCTGAACGTGTGTTCAGAGCTGCTGGTGGTGTGCTGACAGATATGCGCACACGGTTCTCCACTGAGAATGTAGACAGACTCACGTTCATAAAGATGAACAAATCATGGATCCGAAACGACTTTTCTACCCCTGTGTCATCCTGGGGAGAGTTAAATCTTGATGATTTGTTAAAATCACCTCACCAACCGTTTTAAGCTTTCAAATTACTAATCATGTTTATCTGTATCTTGGCTGGAAAATAATTTGGGCCTTGTAGCAGTGTGCAGTACTGATTCTATTAGGCCATCTATACTAAGCTCCACCAGATTTAAAATTACTAATGTTTATCTGTATCTTGGCTGGAAAATAATTTGGGCCTTGTAGCAGTTTGCAGTACTGATTCTATTAGGCCATCTATACTAAGCTCCACCAGCTTTCAAATTAATAATAATTTTTAGCTGCATCTAGCCCGGAAAATAATTTTGGGGCTCCTAGATGCGCAAGACATATGAGTGCCTTCTTGCTGCACTACCTACAACATGACCCTCAGATTGTCAGAATTCGAAATAATCCTGACTACTGGGTTGCCACACTCTTAGATCCCCCACACTCTTCGATCAACCTTTTAATTTTAATAAAGAACAAAAAAATGGTCATTTTTGAAATTATAAGCATTAGCAGGTTATTAGAAACTGAAATCAAACAGTTTTCAACTCAAAACTTTATTCTAGGTGATGTTACATTTGCACATAGGACCCCTTGTTCGAAAGGAGCTTCTGAACTCTCTCGTCCATTGAATTTGTCAGGTTTTGGATGGTTTCTGCTTCAATTGTTTTGCATGAGGACAGAATACCCTCCCAGAGCTGTTGCTTAGATGTGAACTGCCTCCCGCCATCATAGACACTCCTTTTTGATGATGCTCCAGAGGTTCTCAATGGGGTTGAGGTCAGGGGAGCATGGGGGTCACACCATAAGTTTGTCCCCTTTTATGCCCATATCAGCCAGAGATGCAGATGTGTTATGTGCAGCATGAGACGGTGCATTATCATGCATGAAAATGATCTTGCTGCGGAATACACGGTTCTTCTTCTTGAACCATGGCAGGAAGTGCTGTTTGAGAAACTCCACATACATTATGGAGTTCATCTTTACCCCTTCAGGGATCCTAAAGGGGCCGACAATCTCTCTCCCCATGATTCCAGCCCAAAACATTACTCCACCTCCTCCTTGTTGGAGCCGTAGCCGTGTTTGCATGGTGTGTCCATCAACCAGCCATCCTCCACTCCATCCATCTGGACCATCGAGCGTTGCATGGCACTCATCGGTGAACAAAACAGTTTTGAAGTCAGTCTTCATGTATTGTTTGGCCCACTGGAGCCGTTTCTGCTTGTGTACAGTGGATAGAGGAGGTCGACAGGATGGCTTACGCACAGCTGCAAACCTCTGAAGGACCCTGCATCTTGTTGTTCGGGGGACGTTGGAGGCACCAGCAGCTTCAAAAACTTGTCTGCTGCTTTGACAAGGCTTTTTTGCCGCTGCTCTTTTAACCTGATGTAATTGCCTGTAGGAAAGTGTCCTCAATTTTCCCTTATCAGCACGCACACGTGTGTACTGTGAATCAGCTACATACTTCTTGATTGTGCGATGATCAGGATGAAGTGTCTTGGCAATGTTGATTGTAGTCATGCCTTGACCTAAACACTCCACAATTTGTTGCTTCTCAGCAGCCGACACATCCTTTTTCTTTCCCATTTTTGGCAGAAAATGAAGGCTGCTTAATAATGTGGGACAGCCTTCTTAAGTAGTCTTGTCTTTTATTGGACACACCTGCCAAACTAATTAGCACAGGTGTCTGCAATTGCTTACAGTGATATAAAGAGCCCTGACACACATCACCATCAATGAGTTTAACTGACAAACAAACAAATTCTTCCCTTATCACTCCTAAACACTTTTTGCATAATAATTTGGAACACAGTGTACATGTGCTTTTCCACAAAACACCAGTGGTTCACGTAGTGAATCTTACAGTTCTAACTTGCCAACCGTGGTCTGTATGGAGTTGTTCAATAAAGGGCCCAAAATTAAGATAACATAGACGGGAGAGGTCTCTATGAATAGGAATTCCTAAGTATTTGATACCCTGTGAGGGCCAGGCAAAGGGAAAGTTGGACTGGATGGAATCCTGTATGGATTTGGGGAGGGAGACATCGAGGGCCTCAGACTTCGCTGCATTGATTTTAAAATTTGACCATGTAACAAAGTGATCTAGTTCTGCCATAACAGCAGGGATGGATATATGTGATTGAGAGATATATACTAGGACATCATCAGCAAATGCAGAGCACTTGTACTCGGTGCCTCCCACCTCAATCCACCTAATATTGGGGTTATGGCGAATTGATGAGAGCAGGTGCTCCGTCACTAGGATGTATAAGAGAGGGGACAGAGGACATCCCTGCCTTGTCCCATTGGTGATTATGAAAGGTGATGAAAATGTTCCACTTATCTTCAGCCTAGGTGACGTATTGCGATACCGGGCCGTGATTTTGCCTATAAAAGGGTCCCCTAGACCCCTACCCCAAGCTTTTTAAGAGAATAATATATGGCGTGCCAGGAGACTCTATGGAATGCTTTCTCAGCATCCAACGAAAGTATCTAATTACAAATGTTTAACTGCATCTAGCCCAGGATATACTTTGTGCCTAGTAGCAGTGTCTGCTAGTCAGCGGATTATCCCAGCTGTTAAGCAAGCTACACCACCTGTAGTTTGGACACTTAATTTTTTCAAAGGAAATGCTTCGGACCCCCGGGACACTCGGTGAAGAGCAACCCAAGGCACAGGGGCTGGGACTGGCGGTAGGACGCCTTGTGGTGGACCGCCAAGCTCGATCCTTATAAAAGCTTTTTAACTGCAGCAGCTTTAGTGGACGCTACTGGAGCTGGAATTACCGCGGCCGCTGGCATGAGACTTGCCCTCCAATAGATCCTTGTAAAAGGATTTAAAGTGTACTCATTCAAATTAGAAAGACAATTTAAATTAAAAATATTAGACCTGCCTCCTCCGCAGTGGGGCTCGCTCGACCCACCAGTGGGCAGGCACCAGTATTGGGAGAGGGGGGGGCTGGCCGTCGGGGTCCACCGCGGCTCTGGCACAAACCCAGCGACACGGAGGTCGCACGGGCAGGAACGGACTGGCCGTGTCGGCTTCGCACTTTTTTGGTTTTAGAAGGGCATGACATGCCTTTATCTGTGTCTCCCCCTCCTTTTACTCCTCCACCTCTTTTCTTTTCGCATGACTATATGTACTTGTCACTTTTCCATGTGTTAGTTGAGTCTTCTGAGCAGTTTGTCAGCTTTTGGACACCTTTGAAGGTGTTTTCTATGTGTTTCTATGTGTTTTAGTTTGCCTGCCATTGGTTTTAACGGTGTTCGACGAACAGTTCGGCGAACCGAACTCTAACACTACGGGGGTGGCTCAACACTAGATGACACCCCTGTGAGTGAGTCAGCCTTTAGGGTGATCCTTACTGAGCACCGCTGCAGGTGAAATGCACCCATGAGGATGACACCCCTGTGAGTGAGTCAGCCTCTGGGGTGATCCTTACTGAGCACCGCTGCAGGTGACATGCACCCATGGGGATGACACCCCTGTGAGTGAGTCAGCCTTTAGGGTGATCCTTACTGAGCACCGCTGCAGGTGACATTCACCCATGGGAATGCCACCCCTGTGGGTGAGTCAGCCTCTGGGGTGATCCTTACTGAGCACTGCTGCAGGTGACATGTGTGACGCCTCGTGACGCCTCTACTCGTAAAGCCCGTGTTTTACCCTGGGTGTTGGGGGACTCGGTGTGCAGGAGAGGTGGGATGCAGCCGTGGCCCGGGCCCAACCCGTGCTCAGGGCCATGACATTAGAAAGAGATGGTATGGGCTTGTCTGGGTTGAGTGGCTGATTAACGACTACGCCACCTGTGGTGCCTGGTGAAGGGTCACCAGCGCCGCTGCAGTCCGCTGAGGCATGGTGATATGGCGGCCAAAGTTATTACTACTCCTCACAGGCGGAGCAAGGCCTCAGGGCTGAGGGACAGGATGGAGGGGGGTAGTAGTAGAGGGAGACAGGCTCCACGTCTCACGGTGTGGTGCAGAATAAACAGTCCGGAGGCTATAGGGGTGAACTTCCAAGGCTTTACTCACTTTAGAGATGGCAGATGGAAGGCGACTCCCTGCTCCCCGCGGAGTCCTGCGGTCACCAGGGACGGGGGTCCGACAACCTCCGAGTAAGTCCAGCGTTCAGTTGGGACCCTACACCAGAGTATTCCTGAACTACAGACCGAATCCTTTCCCGTCCGTGTGTGTGTGCGAAATAGGCCAGATCTCCCTCTGAGCTCCTCTCAGATAAAGGGCACAGGTGGCTGCGCCATTCCTTCTGATACCCGACGGGATCCTCAGGGCCTACCCGGGCTTCCCTGACAAGGACGTAGAGTAGCAAGATCAGGTGTCGGGGGCCGGTACCCCTCTTTGCAGCCGGAATCCCTCTGACTAGATGAGCATAGAGAGGACAGGTGGCGTACTCCGCTCCGTCTGCATCCTCCCTGGGATCCATTTGCTATGGAGCCACACTCTCAACTTCCGGGCCTTCTTGGTCCTGGTCCTTGGCCGGGTTGAGACATTCCTTGTCTACAACCTACCTCTCGTCCCAAGGCCAGGGTACGAGGGCTATGTCCCTTGCCGGTGCAGGCCCACACAGGATCTGCGCTCCCGGAGGGAGGTCACATAAACACACAGTATATGACAGCACAGAGAACAGCCGAAGAACACCAACTCTCTCATCAAGGACCAGCGACAGACCAAGACCAAAGATGGCTAAACATTAAATACTAAATTTGAAGTGTAACTAAATTGTGAGTCCTCCACCCTCACCCACTAACTGGTTCCTACCACTTTGTGTTCCTCAGTCTCCCTGTAACCAGGGGAGCAGCACCTAGTGCATACTAGCCCCCTCTGGTAGAGAAATGTGGTGTTGGATGCAAAGGTTGGGTCACGACTATAACACTGTTCTTACCTCAGAGGAGGAACACCACACTCCATTAAAGAAGTGCAGCATCCCTTTGGCGGTCGAACCCTCAGGGGCGCCACACATGCACCCGTGGAGATGACACCACTGTGAGTGAGTCAGCCTCTGGGGTGATCCTTACTGAGCACCGCTGCAGGTTAGATGCACCCATGGGGATGGCACCCCTGTGGGTGAGTCAGCCTCTGGGGTGACCCTTACTGAGCAGTGCTGCAGGTGACATGCACCCATGGGGATGACACCCCTGTGAGTGAGGAAGCCTCTGGGGTGATCCTTGCTGAGCACTGCCACTGCAGGTGACATGCAACCATGGGGATGACACCTCTGTGAGTGAGACAGCCTCTGGTGTGATCCTTACTGATCACCGCTGCAGGTAACATGCACCCATGGGGATGACACCCCTGTGGGTGAGACAGCCTTTGGAGTGATACTCACTGAGCACCGCTGCAGGTGACATGCACCCGTGGGGATGACACCTCTGTGGGTGAGTCAGCCTCTGGGGTGATACTTACTGAGCACCGCTGCAGGTGACATGCACCCGTGGGGATGACACCTCTGTGAGTGAGTCAGTTTCTGGGGTAATCCTTACTGAGCACCACTACAGGTGACATGCACCCATGGGGATGACACCCCTGTGAGTGAGTCAGCCTTTGGGGTGATCCTTACTGAGCACCGCTACAGGTGACATGCACCCATGGGGATGACACCTCTGTGGGTGAGTCAGCCTCTGGGGTGATCCTTACTGAGCGCTGCTACAGGTGACATGCACCCATGGGGATGACACCCTGTGAGTAAGTCAGCCTTTGAGGTGATTCTCACTGAGCACCGCTGCAGGTGACATGAACCCATGGGGATGACACCCCTGTAAGTGAGTCAACCTCTGGGGTGATCTTTATTGAGCACCGCTTCAGGTGAAATGCACCCATGGGGATGACACCCCTGTAAGTGAGTCAACCTCTGGGGTGATCCTTTCTGAGCACCGCTGCAGGTGACATGCACCCATGGGAATGACACCTCTGTGGGTGAGTCAGCCTCTGGGGTGATCCTTACTGAGCACGGCCGATGCAGGTCACATGCACGCATGGGGATGACAAACCTGTGGGTGAGTCAACCTCTGGGGTGATCTTTACTGAGCACCGCTTCAGGTGAAATGCACCCATGGGGATGACACCCCTGTAAGTGAGTCAGCCTCTGGGGTGATCCTTACTGAGCACCGCTGCAGGTGACATGCACCCATGGGGGTGACACCCCTGTGGGTGAGTCAGCCTCTGGGGTGATCCTTACTGAACACCGCTGCAGGTGACATTCACCCATGGGGATGACACCACTATGAGTGAGACAGCCTCTGGGGTGATCCTTACTGAACACCGCTGCAGGTGACATGCACCCATGGGGATGACACCACTATGAGTGAGACAGCCTCTGGGGTGATCCTTTCTGAGCACCGCAGCAGGTGACATGTGCCCATGGGGATGACACCCCTGTGAGTGAGTCAGTCTCTGATGTGATCCTTACTGAGCACCGCTGAAGGTGACATGCACCCATGGGAATGACACCCCTGTGAGTGAGTCAGCCTCTGGGGTGATCCTTACTGAGTACCGCTGCAGGTGACATGCACCCATGGGGGTGACACCTCTGTGAGTGAGTCAGCCTCTGGGGTGATCCTTACTGAGTACCGCTGCAGGTGACATGCACCCATGGGGATGACACCCCTGTGAGTGAGTCATCCTCTGGGGTGATCCTTACTGAGCACCGCTGAAGGTAACATGCACCCACGGGGATGACACCCTTGTGAGTGAGTCAGCCTCTGGGGTGATCCTCACTGAGCACTGCTGCAGGTGACATGCACCCGTTGGAATGACACCCCTGTGAGTGAGTCAGCCTCTGGGGTGATCCTTACTGAGCACTGCTGCAGATGACATGCACTCATGGGGATGACACCCCTGTGGCTAAGACAGCCTCTAGGGTGATCCTTTCTGAGCACCGCAGCAGGTGACATGTGCCCATGGGGATGACACCCCTGTGAGTGAGTCAGCCTCTGATGTGATCCTTACTGAGCACCGCTGAAGGTGACATGCACCCATGGGAATGACACCCCTGTGAGTGAGTCAGCCTCTGGGGTGATCCTTACTGAGCACTGCCGCTGCAGGTGACATGCACCCATGGGGGTGACACCTCTGTGAGTGAGTCAGCCTCTGGGGTGATCCTTACTGAGCACTGCCGCTGCAGGTGACATGCACCCATGGGGGTGACACCTCTGTGAGTGAGTCAGCCTCTGGGGTGATCCTTACTGAGCACAGCTGCAGGTGACATGCACCCGTGGGGATGACACCTCTGTGAGTGAGTTAGCCTCTGGGGTGATCCTTACTGAGCACCGCTGCAGGTGACATGCACCCATGGGGATGACACCCTTGTGGGTGAGTCAGCCTCTGATGTGATCCTTAATGAGCACCGCTGCAGGTTACATGCTCCCATGGGAATGACACCCCTGTGCGTGAAACAGCTGCTGGGGTGATCCTTACTGAGCACCGCTGCAGGTGACCTGCAACAATGGGGATGACACCCCTGTGAGTGAGACCGCCTCTGGGGTGATCCTTACTGAGCACAGCTGCAGGTGACATGCACCCGTGGGAATGACACCCCTGTGAGTGAGTCACCCTCTGGGGTGATCCTTACTGAGCACCGCTGCAGGTAACATGCACCCGTGGGAATGACACCCCTGTGAGTGAGTCAGCCTCTGGGGTGATCCTTAATGAGCACCGCTGCAGGTGACATGTGCCCATGGGGATGACACCCCTGTGGGTGAGTCAGCCTCTGATGTGATCCTTACTGAGCACCGCTGCAGGTGACATGATCCCATGGGAATGACACCCCTGTGCGTGAGACAGCCTCTGGGGTGATCCTTACTGAGCACCGCTGCAGGTGACATGCAACAATGGGGATGACACCCCTGTGAGTGAGACAGCCTCTAGGGTGATCCTTACAGAGCACTGCTGCAGGTGACATGCACCCGTGGGGATGACACCTCTGTGGGTGAGACAGAATCTGGGGTGTTCCTTACTGAGCACCGCTACAGGTGACATATGCCCATGGGGATGACACCCCTGTGAGGGAGCCAGCCTCTGATGTGATCCTTACTGAGTACCGCTGCAGGTGACATGCACCCATGGGAATGACACCCCTGTGGGTGAGACTGCCTCTGTGGTGATCCTTACTGAGCACTGCTGCAGGTGACATGTGCCCATGGGGATGATACCCCTGTGAGTGAGACAGCCTCTGGGGTGATCCTTACTGAGCAACGCTGCTGGTTACATGTGCCCATGGGGATGACACCCCTATGAGTGAGACAGCCTCTGGGGTGATCCTTACTGAGCACTGCTGCAGATGACATGCACTTGTGGGGATGACACCCCTGTGGGTAAGACAGCCTCTAGGGTCATCCTTACTGAGCACCGCTGAAGGTGACATGAACCCATGGGAATGACACCCCTGTGGGTGAGACAGCCTCTGTGGTGATCCTTACTGAGCACCGCTGAAGGTGACATGTGCCCATGGGGATGACACCCCTGTGAGTGAGACAGCCTCTGGGGTGATCCTTACTGAGCACCGCTGCAGGTTACATGCACCCATGGGGATGACACCTCTGTGAGTGAGGAAGCCTCTGGGGTGATCCAAATTGAGCACTGCCACTGCAGGTGACATGCACCCATGGGGATGACACCCCTGTGAGTGAGACAGCCTCTGGTGTTTTCCTTACTGAGCACCGCTGCAGGTGACATGCACCCATGGGGAGGACACCCCTGTGGGTGAGACAGCTTTTGGAGTGATACGAAGCACCGCTGAAGGTGACATGCACCCTTGGGGATGACACCCCTGTGAGTGAGTCAGCCTCTGGGGTGATCCTTACTGAGCACCGCTGCAGGAGACATGCATTCATGGGGATGACACCCCTGTGGGTGAGTCAGCTTCTGGGGTGATCCTTACTGAGCACTGCTACAGGTGACATGCACACATGGGGATGACACCCCTGTGAGTGAGTCATCCTCTGGGGTGATACATACTGATCACCACTGCCGCAGGTGACATGCACCCATGGGGATGACACCTCTGTGGGTGAGTCAGCCTCTGGGATGATCCTTACCGAACATCGCTGCAGGTGACATGCACCCGTGAGGATGACACTACTGTGGGTGAGCCAGCCTCTGAGGTGATCCTTACTGAGCACTGCCGCTACTGGTGACATGCACCCATGGGGATGACACCACTGTGAGTGAGTCGGCCTCTGGGGTGATCTTTACTTAGGTCTGCTACAGGTGACATGCACCCATGGGGATGACACCCCTGTGATTGAGTCAGCCTTTGGGGTGATCCTCACTGAGCACCGCTGCAGGTGACATGTGACGCGCCCCCTGGGCCGAGTGTACACGTGTGTGGGTTACCTGGAGCCGGGTCTCTGGGGATTGTAGTCTCTGTGGTGGCGACCCGGTCCCGTGGCCAAACCAGGGTGGTCAAACCAGTGGCGGTCGTGTATGAGTTTTAGGTTAATTGTCCGACTACGCCACCCGTGGATTGCGGTCAGGGTGTACCGCCGCTGCGAGGCAGTCCACTGAGGCTGGTGTGGTGTGCGCAGCAAAGGATGGAATAACTCCCTACGGGAAGAGTATAGCCTCAGGGCAGTGAATGTGGATGATGGGAGTGATGGTGCACAGGCGCAGCAGGAACGACTCAGTCTTTGCAGTGCAGTTAAGGGTCTTTACTGGTGATAATAAGGCAGACTCTCCCGGGAGTACTGGCTAGCATAAGAGGCCTGGTCAGTCTGTGAGCAAGCAGGAGCTCCCCTGGCCAGGTGGAGTTGTAGGCCTCCCCGTCTGTCTGCACTCTTCCTGGCTACCTTGCTGTAAGCGAGTGGAAGTAGCCCACGTCCCTGAGTGTACCGTGTGGTGCTCACCCGTATGGCTGGTGACTTGGGGCCTTCTGATAGCCTCCGCTCCTCGATGGCGGTGCTGGTCCCTTCCTTGTGACTGAGCCTCCGGGCTTCTATGGCCAGAGGACCTGGAATCCCCTGCCGGCTGGTTTCTGCTGTTGGACTTAGAGATCCTTACAGCCTCAGACTCCGGTGTCCGGTTCTTAGATTCTTCTGCCAGGCCGAGCTCTGCTTAGCTCCAGCCCCTGGCACTCAGCTCCTACTCCTACAGAGCTCCTAGCTGTTGCTTTCCCTGTGTCTTTCTCTCCTAACCCCACCCCAGATCCAGTTTATATAGGGCAGGTTCCTCCCCTATCTGGCCTGGGACAGGAGGTTTTGGATGTTTAAGGGCTCCTGACCAGGAAACCTCCCACTTGCTCTCAGACGTGATATTTCTATCACTGTGGTAACCAGACCCCTGGGGTGCCACATTCCCCCCTAGTGAAATTTAGTACTCCGGGACTAAACACATTTTTAAAACATACACGAATACAAGGGTATAAACAATAATACAACAACATATGTACAAGAAGTTTTAGTCTTTAGAGGTCACGGCGTGTCCGTGACCGGGTGTCCATGTCACCCAACAAGGTGAAGTCTTGGAACAAAGTAGGGGACCTGTCCAAAGCAAACCCCAAACGTTGGCCCTGGGCATGGCTGCAAGGCTGAGGCTAGCTACTTTGGGCCACAAGGAGGCCACGTCAGACAGGTTTTTCTCTTCCGCGGCCATAACCTGTCAGTCCAAATAAACCTGAAGGGTAACTAGAGAAACATAATCATTGAACAGGCAACAAAAACATAAACCATTTTCAGCATTTGCAATTTACAGGTAAATTCACATTACATTTTTGACTCTCCAGCAAGCGGGCATCTGTCCTCTAGTGCTCCTTGTGGACCTACGTAACCCACTATCTGGTTCTGCACTACAGGGTGTAGAAGGTGTTGCGGGTAGGCCTGGCAGCTTTCTGCATACTCTTTGGCTTACTAGGGGCACGGCAGGCTCACTACTAGCAGAGGGTTGATTCTCCTGGGCTGCTGGTATGGATTCTTCTGCCTCCTGGGCCGGCTGCTCTTCTGACACTCCCTGTTCTACTGTAGGCCCTTGAGGGGCTGGCTGGAGAAAGGTGAGGACGGGTGCCACGACTGCGTTGTTGATTTGAGACCAGGACCGGGGAAAGTCTCCGAGTACGGTACTGATCATTTCTTCCTTTTCCTCTGCGGGTTGAGGGTTCTCTCGATCTTCGTCAGGGCTTTGCAGCTGCTCGGGACCCTTTTTCAGGTGGTCTCTGGAGACAATGGCTGTGGTCTCTCCTCCATCCTTACTGATTACGCAGACTTTTGGATTATCATGACTTGAAGGCAGTACTGTGTACGGGTCCTTCTCCCATTGGTCGTCCAACTTGTGGAGCCGCCTCTTTCTCTTCAAGACCTGCTCTCCAGGTACCAGGGAAACAGCGGGAGCATGCTGGTTATAAGCCTTCTCTTGCCTTTCTCTTGCTTGAGACAGACTTCGCTCGACGCTCTCCTGTACTTTCCGGTACTGCTGCTGCCGTTCTGTATCCCAGTCTGCCTCTGGCGAGGTGTCCTCAGGTGTCAGGACTCCCATATCCAGGTCAATAAGCAGCTTACCAGGTCTTGCTCTCATTAGGTAAGCCGGGGTACAGTTGGTGGAACCTACGGGGATGTGATTATACAAGTCCACCAGATCAGGCAGTTTTTCAGGCCACAGACTGCTTTCTTCCAGGGGCAACGTTTTTAGCAAGTCTATCACCACCTGGTTCATTTTCTCACATAGTCCGTTGGTGTGAGGGTGATAGGGCATTGTTCTTATCTTCCTGCAGCCATGCAGGTTGCAGAACTCCTGGAAGACCTCCGCTTCGAAGGCTGGTCCTTGGTCCATCAGCACTTGCTCCGGATACCCGTGTGGACGGCAGAAGTGCAGCTGGAAGGCTCTGGCTGATGTTTGAGCCGTTAAGTCTTTGACAGGGACCATCACCAGGAACCGGGAGTAGTGATCTACGATGGTGAGGGCGTAGACGTATCCAGATTTGCTTGGAGCCAGTTCCACATGGTCCAGGGCTACCAGTTCCAGTGGCTGCCTGGTGATGATGGACTGCAGGGGAGTCTTCTGGCTAGCACGATCCTTTCTTCTTAGGTTGCACGGGCCACAGTCTCTGCACCATCTCTCGATGGCTCCTCTCATGCCTACCCAGTAGAACCGTCCACGCAACAGGAACTCCAGCTTCTTCCATCCGAAGTGCCCTGCTCCGTCGTGGCATGCCTCCAGAACCATAGCCACGTCTCGTCTTGGACCACTACCTGCCAGGTCAGCTCATGTGTTCAAGAGTTGACCATTCTCCGGCACAGCTTCTCCTTGTAGAGAAACAGCTTACTTTTCTCCTTCCACAGTTGCTTGGTCTCCTCCGGAGCGTCTGAGTCAAGACGGGCATCAGCCTGTGTCAGCATTTCCTTTACCAGACGGACTGCTGGATCACTGTCTTGTGTTTCCGCCCAGCTGTAGTGGGGTAAGGGATTGAACGTAGCAGAGCGCCTGTCCCTCACACGGTGGGAATACAGGGTAATCCCATGACGGTGGAACGCAGGGAGTTCGACTTCTTCCAATTCTTCTGGATCTTCCCCTACGTCTGGTAAGTTTGGCATTCTGGACAGGGCATCCGCGTTGGCATTTGAGCGTCCCGCCCGGTATTTGATGGTGAATTCATAGTTGGACAGGCGGGCCATCCATCTCTGCTCCAGGGCACCAAGTTTTGCAGTGTCCAGGTGTGTCAACGGGTTGTGTTATCCGTGTACACGGTGAACTTGGAAGAGGCAAGGTAATGCTTGAAACGTTCGGTCACTGCCCATACCACTGCCAGGAACTCTAGCTTGAATGAGCTATAATTCTCAGGATTTCTCTCTGTGGGCCGTAGTTTTCGGCTGGCGTAAGCGATTACCCGTTCTTTCCCCTGCTGGATCTGGGACAGTACGGCTCCTAGCCCGATGTTGCTCGCGTACGTGTGGAGGATAAAGGGCTGGCCGTAGTCAGGGTACACCAGGATTTCATCCCCTGTGAGGGCCATCTTCAGCTGGCGGAAGGACTCCTCTTCCAGCTTTTCCCACCTGAAGGGCGGCTTCTGGTTTTTGGCCTTCCTGGATTGACCTATCAGGAGGTCCTGCATAGGGGCTTCCATTTTGGTGAAACCGGGAATGAATCTTCGGTAGTAGCCTACCAACCCGAGGAACTGCCGCACTTCCTTTATGCTGGAGGGTCTTGGCCAGTCTTTAATCACGGTGATCTTATCGGGGTCAGGAGGCACTCCGTAAGCACTCACCACGTGTCCCAGGTACTGCACCTTTTGGTTTCAGGAGGTGACACTTGGAGGGTTTCACCTTTAGGCCGTAGCTTGCCAGGGCGTCAAACACTTCTGCCAGGTGTTTCAGATGGTCCTTGTAGGTTTTGGAACGGCATACAGTTGAATTCGCTGAGACCCATCGGGGTGGTGAATGCAGTCTTCTCCTTGTCTGCCTCTGCTACAGGAATCTGCCAGTACACGCTAGTAAGATCCAAAGTGGAGAAGAAGTTAGCAGATTTTAATGCAGCTAAAGATTCTTCTATTCTAGGTAACGGGTACGCATCTTTGTGTGTGATACGGTTGACCTTTCTGTAGTCTACACACATTCTCATTGTGTTGTCCTTCTTTTTCACTAGAACTAGTGGAGCTGCCCAGGGGCTACAGCTGTCCTTGATTACCCCAGCCTCCTTCATGTCCCGAAACATCCCCTTTGCATGCTGATAGTGTGCAGGGGGTACAGGTTGGTATCTTTCCTTTATGGGTGGATGATCTACTGTGGGGATGTGATGTTCTACCCCCTTTACCCGCCCGAAGTCTAGCGGGTGTTTACTAAAGACTCTTTCGTACTCCTGAACCACCCGGTAGACTCCCTGTTTTTGGTGTGAGGGAGTGGAGTCAGTACCCACATGCAGTTGCTGACACCAGTCCTCCATTTGTTTCTTAGAGCCGTTACCTTCCTCTCGTTGAGATGGAGGCAAGGGTTCCACGGCCCTTACAGAATTTTGGTTTATGGTGAACAATTTGGCTAGCGCTACATACCGGGGCAGGTATACTTCTCTCTCCCCGATATTTATGATGCGGACGGGCACCCTCCCATGGCGTACATCGACCACCCCCCGTGCTGTCAAAATGGTGGGCCTGCTGTCTGAGTAGACGGGTTCTACCATTGCTTGGTAGTCTCTACCTCTTAGACCAATAGCTGCCCGGCACCAGACCACCATCTCACTTTTCAGGGGCATGGCAATAGGGAACGGGTCACACATTTTCACGCTACCAATCTCACCACCAGATAGTTCCACTTGATGCCGTTTCATCAGTGCCCGGATCTCTTTTTGGAGAACACGCTACTGGCTGGAACTGGCGTTCATGGCAACCTGCTGTAAAATGAGAATTATCTCTACAAGACAATTTTCAATCACATTAGTACCCAAGGTTATTTTAGGGTGACTCTCACGACGGTCAATATCCACAATAATCAGTCCTTGTGCCGCCAGTTCGACTTTACCAACCTTAATGGTCACCTCTTTGAATCCCACCTGCGGCACGGGCTGACCATTGCTGGCGATGATACTCAGGTCGTCATCTGGGTAGCGGGTTATGTCCGAGTCATTCCAGTACCGCTTAAAGAGCACATACGGGATGGTAGTCACCTGTGACCCAGTGTCTAGTAGGGCACTCATAGGAATGTCATCCAGTACCACAGGCAAGACCGGACGTCCCCCTACGTATTTATCACGCCACTTCGATGGGCCTGATGATCTTATGCCTGGGGGTTGGCCCTCTACCCCAGGTTGTGCCCGTTTAAATGACAGTACCTTGCCATATGTCCGGGTTGATTGCAGCGGCGGCAGATGGGCTGTCCGTCCTCGTTGTAGCCGTCGCTGGGTCTTCCTCTGGACGGCGGGATCCTCCACTGTCGGCGCCATGGGACGTCCTCCGGTCCGGATGCCAGCTGGATCTTTCCTGGAGAGGATACCTGTAACGACTGCACAGTCCTGGTTAATGCGGCAACGCTTTTGGTCAGTTCTTGGACCTGATGGTGCAAGTCTGCAGCCGGGTCTTTTTCCAAAGCCTGCGCACCAGCTCCCACAGGCTCTGAAGACAAGGTCGCCGCCGCCTGGTGACGGGTAATAGCAGGACGCCAGTAGGTTACAGCGCTAACCGGTGCCGGTTCTCGGAGCACCCGGATGGCCCTGTGTTTGAACTTTGCAAAGTCTAAACCAGGGTTCTGCAAGGCCATTGCACGTAACTGGGTTCGGTGGGCGTTGGACAGCAGACCCTCAATGAATTGCTCAGTTAACAGTTCATCTGCATTCCGCACACTGTCAGGGTCCGCCTGTTTAATGGCTCCCAGGGCCTCTTGCAAATTCAAAGCATAGTCTCTTATACTGTCTTGGGCCCGCTGCTTGCACCCATAAAATCTCATTTTGATCTCTGCTGAGGTGCGGGTATCGAAAGTGTCCCTCAGACGGGCTAAGATCTCCTTCACGATCTCCTTGTCCCTGACTGACCAGGACTTTACTTCACGTTGGGCTGCGCCGGTTAGCTGGCCTACCAATATGCTCACTTTTTGTCCCTCCGTCTGGGGGTATACTTTAAACAGGCTGTACAGTCTCTCTTTAAAGTCGCTTAGGGTATGTGACTCCCCTGAGTATTGGGGCAGCCAGGCCGCTCCAGGGATGTAAGGCATAGTGAACGGCATTACTGCGGCAGCGGCCGCGCTGGTGGTAGAGGGTCCCTCCGTGTCTGTCATCTTCCTCCCCCCTAGTTAAGTGTGGCCTACCTTCTGTTGCTTCTTCTCTGCAGGCTGCAGCTCCGCAGACGATCGTCAGGGTGAAGGACCTTGCGTCGCGCTCCGATGATGTCAGCGTCGCTCCCTCTCCTTCCAGGACCTTGCGCAGTGTCGGTGCGTAGGGCGGAGCTTCAGGTCTCGGGTGCTTTCGGCGTCCACGCCCCTCTTCTTCCCGCGCGGCGTTCCGAAGATGGCGCCCGATGGCGGGAAAATGACTGCGGATGGCAGGAAAACAGCTGCGGATGGCGGGAAAACGGATGAAGATGGCGGGAAACGGCTCCGTATGGCGGGAACCTTCACCACGGCAGGTATGACAGTCTTTTGAAGGCGCGCAGTACCCGGTGGTTGTGGGCACGGATCCTGCCGACTATGCCAAAGCTGACGCGCCCCTGGGCCGAGTGTACACGTGTGTGGGTTACCCGGAGCTGGGTCTCTGGGGATTGTAGTCTCCGTGGCGGCGACCCGGTCCCGTGGCTCAGGGTGGTCAAACCAGTGGCGGTCGTGTATGAGTTTTAGGTTAATTGTCCGACTACGCCACCCGTGGATTGCGGTCAGGGTGTACAGCCGCTGCGAGGCAGTCCGCTGAGGCTGGTGTGGTGTGCGCAGCAAAGGATGGAATAACTCCCCACGGGAAGAGTATAGCCTCAGGGCAGGAAATGTGGATGATGGGAGCTCTGCTTAGCTCCAGCCCCTGGCACTCAACTCCTGCTCCTACAGAGCTCCTAGCTGTTGCTTTCCCTGTGTCTTTCTCTCCTAACCCCGCCCCAGATCCAGTTTATATAGGGCAGGTTCCTCCCCTATCTGGCCTGGGACAAGGAGGTGTTGCATGTTTAAGGGCTCCTGACCAGGAAACCTCCCACTTGCTCTCAGACGTGATATTTCTATCACTGTGGTAACCAGACCCCTGGGGTGCCACACATGCACCCATGGAGATGAGACCCCTGTAAGTGAGTCAACCTCTGAGGTGATCTTTACTGAGCATCGCTGCAGGTAACATGCACCCATGGGGATGACACCTCTGTGGGTGAGTAAGCCTCTGGGGTGATCCTTACTGAGCACGGCCGCTGCAGGTGACATGCACCCATGGGGATGACACCCCTGTGGGTAAGTCAGCCTCTGGGGTGATCCTTACCGAACATCGCTGCAGGTGACATGCAACTGTGGGGATGACACCTCTGTGGGTGGGTCAGCCTCTGGGGTGATCCTTACTGAGCACCGCTGCAGGTGACATGCAACTGTGGGGATGACATCTCTGTGGGTGGGTCAGCCTCTGGGGTGATCCTTACTGAGCACCGCTGCAGGAGACATGCACCCATGGGGATGACACCCCTGTGAGTGAGGCAGCCTCTGGGGTGATCCTTACTGAGCACCGCTTGCAGGTGACATGCACCCATGGGGATGACACCCCTGTTAGTGAGTCAGCCACTGGGGTGATCCTTTCTGAGCACCGCTGCAGGTGACATGCAACTGTGGGGATGACACCTCTGTGGGTGGGTCAGCCTCTGGTGTGATACTTACTGAGCATCGCTGCAGGAGACATGCACCCATGGGGATGACACCCCTGTGGGTGAGACAACCTCTGGGGTGATCCTTACTGAGCACCGCCGCTGCAGGAGACATGCACCCATTGGGATGACACCCCTGTGAGTGAGTCAGCCTCTGGGGTGATCCTTACTGAGCACTGCTGCAGGTGACATGCACCCATAGGGATGACACCCCTGTGGGTGAGTAAGCCTCTGGGGTGATCCTTACTGAGCACCGCTGCAGGTGACATGCACCCATGGGGATGACACCCCTGTGGGAGAGTCTGCCTCTGGGGTGATCCTTACTGAGCACCGCTGCAGGTGACATGCACCCATGGGGATGACACCCCTGTGGGTGAGTCAGCCTCTGAGGTGATCCTTACTGAGCACCGCTGCAGGTGATATGCACCCATGGGGATGACACCCCTGTGAGTGAGACAGCCTCTGGGGTGATCCTTACTGAGCACCCCTGCAGCTGACCAGGCATCCGACTTCTGCTAAATGAGGCTACCCGTATTGTGCTGCTGATAGCTCGACTTGTGAAGGTCACAGCTGCCCCAAGCTTGCAGTGTGTACAGAGCTCAAGTAGACCTACACAATGAGGGGTGGCACTTTTTAATTGTCAGAGCGGTTCTGGTACCAGACATGTCCAAACTCCATTACCGTTTGCTCCGGTTCTGAAGGTCCAATCGAAAATTGGTTACATACACTTTGTAGCCCTCTCTCTCCCCTTTCCATAGACACCTCATATGTGCATGTGCGACATTTTCCCAAGAATCGGCAACCCAAGAAGTGAGGCACCCCTACCCGGAAAATGGTAAGTGAAAGAATGACATTGAGCTTTTTTTTCTTAAGTCTGAAATGAATGGGTACAAGTGTTCAGGGCCTGTTTATGGAGCTAAGAAGGGGCCACCGTCCCAAAACTTTCAGCGTGAATAGAGGTCGCCGAGACGCACAGTTAGAGGGGCTACATGACCCACTTTGCACAAATGTTATCTAGGGGGCGGAGCACCTTGCACATTTCTTGGGTACAAGTTGTCAGGGCCTGTCTATGGAGCTATGAAGGGGCCACCATCCCCAATTTTTCAGGGTGAATAGAGCTTGCTGAAACGCACAGATAGAGGGACTACATGACCCACTTTGCGCGGATTTAATCTAGGGGGCGGAGCACTTTGCACATTTCTTAGGTGCAAGTTGTCAGGGCCTGTCTATGGAGCTATAAAGGGGCTACCATCCCCAAACTTTCAGGGTGAATAGAGTTTGCCGAGACGCAGATTTAGAGGGGCTACATGACCCACTTTTCTCGAAGTAAAAAAAAAAAAAAAAACAACATAAAGATACATGAATAGACTATATATTTTTTTTATTTAAAAGTGTGACAGAACCAGGCTGTTCCCTAGCTCCTAGAGCTCCCACCCATCTTCCAATTGTGAGACACGTTCCTGATCGGGATGAGCAGAATCTGCTGAATGCTTGGCAGCTCAGTGTGCTGAGATACCGCACAGACGATTTCTCTGCGGTGCTCCTGCAGATTCTCCATATGATTGGTTTAGCTGACACTGATGACTGTCTGGTTCTGTAGTCTTCCCCTGAATTTACCACCAGGTCACGGGCAAGACACATATCTTCAAGTGTCTTCTCTCGATAGACTCTCTCAGCCATTTAGTTAGTGTGTGACAAGTACCTGGCAAACATGTGCTTTTCAGCATCAGAGTAGTGTGGCATCGTCCATGTCTCACACACCCGTCGTACAAGCTGGCTGGTGATGTTTGGCAGGCTGTACCTGTAGAGGAAGATAGGACAGGGTCAGGACTAGTGATGAGCGAGTACTAAAATGCTCGGGTGCTCGAAGCTCGGGCCGAGCTCACCGTGATACTCGGGTGCTCGACCCGAGGAATGAGCCCAATGTTAGTCTATGGGAGACCCGAGCATTTTTGCGGCGGCACCTCCAGCAGTCTGTAGAAAGCCTAAAAAGTGCCCAAAACGATAGTGACAGTGCTCAAATGACATGGGGACAGCATGGGGACGCCCCAGGAAGCATTTCTGACCCCCAGGTTACTGCTGTCAACAACGTGGTCAGAGGTATTAAGCCACTTTTACGGGCTCACAATAAAACGTTCAAAAACGAAACTGAAACTGTTTTCCTGTGAAATATGTTAAGGAACATCCTTTCCAGGGTAAAGACTTGTGTATAAGTGTGGCACCCGTGAGGGTTCAGTCGCCACAGAGGTACTGCACCTCACCCAGAGGTGTGGCATCTCCTTCTCTCAGGTAAGGATGGAGTACTGCCCGGGACCCCAACACCTGCACTCAGCACTACACTACTCCAGGCCTGCTGGAAGGGCATTATGCACTTCTTTTGCTGCCCTGTCCCTGGCTGGACTGGGGGGAACCAAAAGTGAGGGGGAACCAGTAGTGGGTGTGGGTGGAGGACGCAGAACAGGGGAGCACTTGAATGGGAGGTATATATAAAGAGGAGCCATCTTAGTTAGTCAGGTCAGTGAGTAGTAAGTGAGAGAGAGGAGGAGAGGAGAGGAGCAGAGTCTCTTCAGGAGCTCTGCTCCAGAGTGGGGTCTAGTAAGAGAGGCCCAGGATTGAGAGGGGAATCAAGGAGGAAGGCTCCAGGAACTGAAGGGATCCCAGGGGGTACGGTGAGTGCAGGACGAATCTGCCAGGCGGTGGAGGGATCAGGCCGCAAGAAGGGAACTGGTCCCTGGACTAGCCGAGTTACTCCAGGTCTCGGCTGGAAAACCGAGGCTTCTGCACTTTCATGGTGCAGTTGCCACAACCGCACCTAAGCTGCCGTGAAGGGCACCAAGTCAGGTCCGGGAACTTCAAATTGCCCAGAGGGATCTCAGTGTCCCCGATCGGGACTTTGTGTGGCGGGGCGCAGGGCAGGAGGGAGAAGACCCAGTGTGGGAAGTCTGCTAAGGAAGGAACATAAAGAAAGGGGGTCCCGTTAACTGCTTCTGATATACTTGAGGGAGTGCTAAACCCCTGCCTGGCAAACGCAGTGCGACATGGGAGGCTGACACCTGTACAGTGCACCTGAGGAATCTAAAGAACTGTGAGTAAACTCGGATGACTGCACCCCACTGTTTGTCAGTTATTTCTACCACGCTACCGCTTCTGCACTACAACACCCAGCATCACCATCTGCACCTACACTGCCCTGGAGCTGTGCTCTGCCTGTGGAGAGCCGCACCAACCCATCTGCCCTAACATCTGCTCCGTAGGTCTGCAGCAGTGCTGGTACCCATTACCGGTAACCACAGGTGGCGTCACGAGACAAAACTGTTATTCAAGTAACAAACCCCTTTTAAAGAGTGACCCCAGGGTACGGGCCCGGGAGCCGACTGCCATGACATCTCACAGAAGGTCAAGGCCCGGGTACCGAGTTTTCCCCATACCCCCCTGGGCGAGTCATAAGGTAAAATAAATAACCAAAAACAAAAATACTCCTCCACACCTTGGGCTATAAACATAGCAAGTAGCATTTTTTATGCGTTTTTGCACTTTTGTATTGCTTTCAACCGTGACAAATGCATTCACCGGGAAATGTTATTTTAGCATTTTACAACCTTATCTGGCCATGTGCTGTGTGACACATGCATACAGTGCTGAAAAGACATGGGAACAGCATGGGGAAGACCCTTGGAAGCATCTCTGACACCCAGGTCACTGACTGAAAGTGTGCCCATCAGAAGTGATCCTTGATGCATCAGAAGATGCAGACTTGCAACAATCCCCGTGCAAGTCCTTGTCCCAGGGCAGTGTTCAATTGCACCTCCCTCATTCCTTGCAATGCAAGCACAAGTATGCAGCCAACCACCCACCCACAGGCTGCAATACTATACTGCTTGCTTGCTTGCACTTGAAATTGGGCCTTTTAGGCATGTGGAGGCGGAATCTGGCCACCACGTCATGGCTGCATCGGCGGCCTGGTATCCATACTCAGTCCCCAGCTGCCTGGCGGCCAGGTGTCCACACTTGGTCCCCAGCCGCCAGGGGGCGGCCGGGTGTCCATAACCTATTTCTCCCGGTGCAGCTTATACACAAGCGCGCATACCAAAACATTACCTGTGCCCTCCCCAGTGCATTTAGTGGGAAGGACAGCCTAACCACAAACACGTGGACAAGTGAATGTGGCCAGGGATGGTCCATCTCACTGACGCCTTCACACTGGGTTAACAATGCGGAAGCCAGGACACAGTTGGACACTGGGATGCAAAACGTCCTCCAGACATACAGGATTGCGGGTCCTGGGTCAATCGGGCTTCAACACAAAGTTCAGAAGGTAGACAGCAGCAGTGGTCGGCCTCCTACACAACGAGTAAATTATTCATGATCATGAGGCCATCCATCTCCTTAGCGTTCTGTTCCTTGGAATGTAAGCGCATGTATGTAGTATCGGATAGGCCTGAGGTGGTCAGCGTTTTGGCGCATATCCTACCTCCTCCGAGGATTGCTGAATGTTTTCCTGCTACTATCCCAGTTCTATGACTCCCATTAAAACAAAGCTTCAGGTGATGAATGATGGATGAGGTGGTGGCAAAGGAGAAAGAGCAGGAGGAACAGGGACCATTCACATCAATATCAGGCCAGTCAACCACACATGTCTTGTAAGATATGTTTCTGTACCAAAAGGAGCGGTTCGGCTACACTGTTATAGGGCATACAGTGAGTACAATGCCTACCAAAAATTTCGAGGCACTCCAATGCCCCTTCGAAGTGACATGGAGGTCAGAGGGCCTTAACTAAACCGTTTTTTCCATTTATAGCAACTGGGTCTCCTGTACACTGTTGGCCTAAGCAGTGAATGGAAGGCTTCCAAAAATTATGAGGAACTGCAATGCCCCTTGAAACAGACGTGGATTACAGCGTACTAAAAACCTTCTACCCATTATTGGGGAGTGGGTCTCCCTTAGTGTTTGCCTATGCATTGAAAAGCAAAATCTGACTAAAATTAGGAGGAAATGCAATGCCCGTTGGAAGAGTAGTGGAGGTTAGAAGTAATTAAAAACAACATTTCAATGCCCCTTGGAAGAGCTGTGGAGTTCAGAGTGGTTTAACAAGACGGTTTTAATGCCCCTTGGAAGAGACGTGGAGGTCACAGTAGCTTAACAAGACTGTTTTAATGCCCCTTGGAAGAGACGTGGAGGTCACAGTAGCTTAACAAGACGATTTTAATGCCCCTTGGAAGAGACGTGGAGTTCAGAGTGGTTTAACAAGACTGTTTTAATGCCCCTTGGAAGAGACGTGGAGGTCACAGTAGCTTAACAAGATGGTTTTAATGCCCCTTGGAACAGACGTGGAGTTCAGAGTAGTTTAACAAGATGGTTTTAATGCCCCTTGGAAGAGATGTGGAGGTCACAGTCACAGTAGCTTAACAAGACGGTTTTAATGCCCCTTGGAAGAGACCACGAGGTCACAGTAGCTTAACAAGACGGTTTTAATGCCCCTTACAAGAGCCATGCAGTACAGCATATTAAAAACATTAGTCCCATTATTGGGGAGTGGGTCTCCCATAGTCTTTGCCTATGCCTTCCAAGCAAAAGCTGCCAAAAATTAGGACGGAGGAACTTGCAATGCTGGCAACACGGACCACGGTCACCCTGGTGGTATAGTGGTGGTGGAGGCTGAGGATAAGGAGAAGAGCAAAAAACAGCCGAAATGAGGAAGCGTATACCCATGTGTGGGTGTGAAGCGGTGCATGGGAATACACCTCCTGAAATAACACAGTGGATTTGACTTTGTTACTCTGCTGTCATTTGGTGGTGATGAGAAGCCTGGCCCAATCCAGCCCTTGTTCATTTTGATAAGGGTCAGCTTGTCAGCATTGTCAGTTGACAGGCGAGTGTGCTTATCAGTTATAATTCCCCCAGCGGCATTAAAATCACGCTCCGATAACATGCTAGCGGCAGGGTAGGCCAGGACCTCCAAGGCGTACAGAGTGAGTTCATTCCAAGTGTCCAGCTTGGATACCCAATAATTAAAATGCACAGAGGAATTCCGGAGGACACTGGTACGGTCAGCAAGGTACTCCCTCACCATCTTTTGAAACTTTCCACTCCTTGTGAGAGTACCCCGCGCCTCAGGGCCTGTAAGCTGGGCGGGTCTCAGAAAACTGTCCCAGAACGTTGACAGTGTTCCCCTGCCTCTGCTGGATTGGAGTTGCATCTCTCTCGCCTGTGCACTTTGATTGGGCAACGAACTGTGACCTCTGCCGCTAGCGTGTTCAGATGGGAATTTTTTTTAACAGTTCTGCAGCAAGGGCCTTCTGGTACTGCCCCATTTTTGTAGACCTCTCCACCTCAGGAATAAGAGAGTGAAAGTTCTCCTTGTAGCGGGGGTCTAAAAGTGTCACCAACCAGTAATGACTGTCACCCAACATTTTGACAACGCGAGGGTTACTGTTAAGGCAGCGAAACATAAAGTCAGCCATGCATGCCAGACTGGTAACGGGCAAGACTTCCGTGTCCTCACCAAGATGACGACTGACCATGCTCTCCTCCTCCTCCTCCCCCCTGTCCTCAGGCCACCCATGCTGAACCGACGGTATGACTATTGTAAAGGTACTACCGTCTACAGCGCATGATACCAGCTCCTGTTCTTCCTCCTCCTCCTCTCCCTCATTGTCCCCCAATGCACGTTGGGATGAGATGAGGCTGGGCTGTGTGTAATCGCCCGCTACGGCTTCTTGATCCATCTCATCATACTCTGACTGCAATGCCTCCTCTTTAATTCTCTGCAGAGAGCGTTGCAAAAGACAGACAAGTTGGATGCTGACGCTAATGATGGCGTCATCACCACTCACCATCTTGGTCGACTCCTCAAAGTTGTCAGGATGGTACATATGTCAGACATCCAGGTCCACTCCTGAGGTCTTATGTGTGGAGTCTGACCTGAATATCGACGGCTTTGTTGCAGCTAGTACTCCACAACTGCTCTCTTCTGCTCACAAATCCTTTGCAACATGTGGAGGGTAGAGTTCCAACGTGTGGGGACATCAAACACCAGTCGGTGTGCCGGAAGCTGCAAATGCTGCTGCAACACAGCAAGGGCGGCGGAAGCTTTAGCTGACAGGCGGCGTACTTTGACAAGCAGATCTGGCAACTCGGGGTACGATTTAAGAAACCGTTGAACCACGAGGTTAAGCACATGAGCCAGGCATGGTACGTGTGTGATCTCGCCTCGCCTCAGAGCCACCACCAGGTTACGGCAATTGTCACACATGACCATGCCTGGATGTAGGTTCAGCGGTCTCAGCCACAGATCTGCCTGCTCTTTCACAGCTGTCCACAACTCACAAGCAGTGTGAGGTTTATCACCTAAGCTTATGAGTTTCAGCACAGCCTGTTGCCGCTTGGCTGAGGCAGTACTGCAGTGCTTCCAGCTTGTAACTGATGTGGTGATATCTGAGATGGAGGCTGAACATGAGGAGGAGGAGGAGGAGGATGATGCGCAGGAGCTGTACACTGTAGGGGCAACTCTGACTGACACAGGGCCCGCAATCCTTGGTGTTGGGAGGATGTGTTCCGTCCCAAGGTCCGACTGGGTCCCAGCTTCCACTATGTTTACCCAGTGTGCCGTCAGGAAGATGTACCGTCCCTGGCCACAAGCACTTGTCCACGTGTCCGTTGTCAGGTGGACTCTCCCAGTAACTGTGTTGTTGAGGGCACGGCAGATGTTTTGGGACACGTGCTTGTGTAGTGCGGGGATGGCACACCGGGCAAAATAGTGTCGGCTGGGGACCGAGTACCGAGGGACGGCCACCGCCATAAGGTTGCGGAAGGATTCCATCTCCACCAGCCTAAAAGGCAGCATTTCCAACACAAGCAGTCGTGAAATGTGCGAATTTAGGACTGTGGCCTGTGGGGCGTTGGCTGCGAATTTGCCCTTTTGTTCAAAGGTCTGAGATATGGACAATTGAACGCTGCGGTGGGACGTGGACGTGGACGTTGATGCTGTTTCTTGAGAAACTGCTATAACAAGTGAAGACTGAGAGGAGGAGTCATCTTTGCATGCGGTATGGACAGGGGATTGCCTTGCACGCACAACAGCGGAAAAAACAGTGGTGACACCCGCTGACACTGGTCGTGGACCCTGGGGTTCACCCCACAAAGTCGGGTGCTTTGCTGCCATGTGCCTGATCATGCTGGTGGTGGTCAGGCTGGTAGTTTTGTCACCCCTGCTGATGCTGGCATGGCAGGTGGTACAAATGGCCTTTTTGGGGTTATCAGCAGAGTCTTTAAAAATATTCCAGACTCTGGAAGACCTACAGGTTGTACTGGCAACATCCCTCGTGTTGGTGTTACGGGGAACTGTTGCCCGCCTTCTGTGTGCGGCCACCACACTGCTTCTTCTTGCCTGTTAGGGTACTCTGCCTCCCTCACCCTGTGTGCTGCTGGCCTCGCTCTGCATGTTCTCCTGCCACATTGGGTCAGTTACTAGATCATCCAACACCTCCTCCTCTTCCATTTGTGCACCACGGTCCTCCTCCTCACTTCCTGGCAATTGTCTCGTCATCGTCCACCTCTTGGGACAAATTGCCAGCGTCGACTTCCTGTGGCCATGGCTGTTCAAATATTTGGGCATCGCTACATGGGATCTCCTCTTCCACCACTTCAAGCGGAGCAGGCGAGGGGCACAAATCTGGAAATGGACCAGTGAACAGCTCTTCAGAGTGTCCAACTGTGGGATCAGTTGCTGTCTGACGACACTCTGCATGGTGGGAGGAAGGAGCATCAGGGTGAGGAGGAGTATGCGATCGAGACTCAAGGCTACTAAGAGTTGACCGTGTGGAAGACAGACCGGAGACGGTGGTGCCCAGGTAACTGGATGTATTAGCTGCTATCCAATTAATAACCTGTTCACACTGATCAGTTCGCAATACTGGTGTTGTTCTGTGCTTCCCTAGTAATTCGGTCAACAAGTGGGAGCGAGAAGATGTGGCTGTTGGTTATGGCACATTTTCACCTTGGCCACGGCCCCGTCCTCTGCACGCACCATCACCAGAACGTCCAGTTCCACGTCCCTTGCCACGCGCCTTACCCATTGTAAATGAAGTAAAATAGCTTACACTCGCACTATCAATGGAAAAAGGGTAATAAAAAAGAGATTTGAACCGTGGGAGAGGAAAACCACATTTCTAGCTATCTGGCCTACACCAGAATCTCATAATCTTTTAAACAGATATATTTGTGTCTGAACAGTCAGCGAGACACTCAAAATGATTTTTTTAATGCAAAAAAGGCAAAAAAAGTGGATAATACAGAGATTTGAACCGTGGAACTGCAAAACCACAGTTCTAGTTATCTGGCCTACACCAGACTCTTTTAAACAGATATATTTGTGTCTGAACAGTCAGCGAGACACTGAAAATGTTTTTTTTATGCAAAAAGGTGGATTACACCCAGATTTGAACCGTGGGAGAGTAAAACCACAGTTCTAGTTATCTGGCCTACACCAGACTCTTTTAAACAGATATATTTGTGTCTGAAAACACTCAGACACGCTCTCAATTTTTTTTTTTTTGGGGGGGGGGGGGGGGGATACCAAAAGGTTAATAAGACGGGTATTTGTACAGTCTGACTGAGGGAAAAAAAAAGAGGATTTAGATGAAAAAAAAAAAAGGATTTTTCCTGGCCCCTGAGACCTGGGGCTAAGTCTAGCAATTTGAGCAGCGGTAGCACACAGGACTGTAATGCAGCGTTTGTTGGTATAACCACTGCGTCTCCAATACAGCCTGTCTGCCTGCCTGATATCTGGGATGGATATTAGTCCTGAGAAGGACTGTTTGTTTGATTTGGCAGGCTTTACAGACCCTACACTACCTATTTTGCACTATATATCTCTCCCTAACTCAGCAGCACTGACCCTACACTGTCTGATCCTGGGCGACTGTGTCCAAGATGGTTTTAAATACTCGAGGTGACGCTGTGCGGCCAGCCAATCACAGTAATGCCCACAACCAACATGGCTGCGGCATTACAGTGACTGGCTGGCAATCCCTGCATGTTCATTAGCTCTGTAAAGAGCACCAAACATGCAGGGCGGAGACCCGAGCTCCCTCCCGAGTAACCCGGAAATGCTCGGTGCTCACTGAACATCCCGAGTAGTGAGATGCTCGGGCGAGTACCGAGCAGTGTCGGGCATGCTCGCTCAACACTAGTCAGGACCTGTTGCATGAGAGGTCAGGATAAAGGGAGCTGAATGAGAAGCTTACCTCATGTGTTAACGCCTGAGGGTATCAGATGGGTTAACAAAGGCCTTGCCAGTACAGGTTACAAAGAATTTTTCGATGGGGTCGTTACCAGAGGTATGAGTGGTCCTGACCCATTCTGCATAGACACCAAACCACTATAAAAGAAAAATCCTGTCAACCCAATTGAGCCTGAGGGAACCACTCAGCTTTTGCATAGGGACAACCGGTGGGTGGCATCCAGGTGAACTTACTGCTTCTTCTTCCTCTGAGAGAACGAAGAAGGCCACTTGAGTGGATGAGCACTTGTGAGTCTTCACATCAATAATAGCCCTGCGACGGCCGCCAAGCTCATAATGTGTTCTCTCATTCCACTCTGAGACCTGTGGGGTAATATATGGGAAATCAGTATAATTGTACAGCAATGGCAGATGACCGACAGAGTGGGACATCACTACTTACAGTCATGTGGGCCACTGCATTGGGCCTTTGGAGGTGTTGGAAATTGATGAGAGGTAGTAGATAGGAGGTGACTTCTAAGCGGTCTGCAGTTGTTCTTCCGTTTTGTTCAGCCTGTATGCACTGCAAAAATTTTGGTCTTTCCACCTCCTGTAGTCTTCTGCGCTCTGAGGGTGTCTTTGAGGGGCGCATCAATGAATCGTACCTGTGGAGCAAAAGTCAACAAATGTTAGCCATTAGTGTTGAGCGAGCATGCTCGACACTGCTCGGTACTCACCTGGGCATCTCACTACTCGGGATGTTCGGCGAGCACCGAGCATTTCCAGGTTACTCGGGCGGGAGCTCGGGTCTCCGCCCTGCATGTTTGACGCTCTTTAAAGAGCCAATGAACATGCAGGAATTGCCAGCCAGTCACTGTAGTGCCGCCGCCATGTTGTTTGTGGGCATTAGAGTGATTGGCTGGCTGCACAGCTTCACCTCGAGTATTTAAAACCGGGCGCCGCCATCTTGGACACAGTTGCTCCGGATCAGACAGTGTAGGGAGAGTGCTGCTGAGCTAGGGAGAGATTTATACTGCGAAATAGGTAGTGTAGGGTCTCTAAAGCCTGCCAAATCAAACAAACAGTCCTTCTCAGGACTAATATCCATCCCAGATATCAGGCAGGCAGACTGTATAGGAGACGCAGTGGTTATACCAACAAACACTGCATTACAGTCCTGTGTGCTCCTGCTGGTCAAATTGCTAGACTTATCCCCAGGTCTCAGGGGCCAGGAAAAATCCTTTTTTTTTTCTTCATCTAAATCCTGTTTTGTTTCTTTTCCTCAGTCAGACTGTACAAATACACATCTTATTAACCTTTTGGTATTTAGCCCCCCCCCCAAAAAAAAAAAAAATTGAGTGTGTCTGTGAGTGTTCAGACACAAATATATCTGTTTAAAAGAGTCTAGTGTAGGCCAGATAACTAGAACTGTGTTCTTCCTCTTCCACGGTTCAAATCTGGGTGTTATCAACCTGCTTGCCTTTTTTCCCTAAAAAAAAACAGTTTGTGTGTGTCGCTGACTGTTCAGACACAAATATATCTATTTTAACAAGTCTGGTATACACCAGGAAATTATAACTGTGGTTTTCCTCTTCCACAGTTCAAATCTCCTTTTTATTACCCTTTTGCCATTGATAGTGCGAGTGTAAGCTATTTTACTTCATTTACAATGAGCAAGGTGCGTGGCAAGGGACGTGGAACTGGACGTTCTGGTGATGGTGAGGACGGGGCCGTGGCCAAGGTGAAAATGTGCCACAACCAACAGCCACATCTTCTCACTCCCAGTTCTTGACCGAATTACTAGGGAAGCACACAACAACAAGACCACTATTGCGAACTGATCAGTGTGAACAGGTTATTAATTGGATAGCAGATAATACTTCCAGTCACCTGGGCACCACCACCTCCGGTCTGTCTTCCACACGGTCAAGTGTTAGTAGCCGTGAGTATCGACCGCATACTCCTCCTCACCCTGATGCTCCTTCCTCCCATAATGCCGAGTGTCGTCAGACAGCAACTGATCCCACACTTGGATACTCTGAAGAGCTGTTCACTGGTCCATTTTCATATTTGTGTCCCTCGTCTGCTCTGCTTGAAGTGGTGGAAGAGGAGATCCCATGTAGCGATGGCTAAATATTTGAACAGCCACGGCCACAGGAAGGCGACGCTGGCAATTTGTCACAAGAGGTGGACGATGACGAGACACAATTGCCACGAAGTGAGGAGGAGGAGGACCGTGGTGCGGAAGTGGAAGAGGAGGAGGTGGTGGATGATCTAGTAACTGACCCAATGTGGCAGGAGGACACGCAGAGCGAGGCCAGCAGCACACAGGGGGAGGGAGGCAGAGTACCCCAACAGGCAGGAAGAAGCAGTGTGGTGGCCGCAGACAGAAGGGGGACAACCGGTTCCCGTAACACCAACACGAGGGACGTTGTCAGTACAACCGGTAGGTCTTCCAGAGTCTGGAATTTTTTTAAAGACTCTGCTCTCCAAAAAGGCCATTTGTACCACCTGCCAGGCCAGCATCAGCAGGGGTGACAAAACTACCAGCCTGACCACCACCAGCATGATCAGGCACATGGCAGCAAAGCACCCGACTTTGTGGGGTGAACCCCAGGGTCCACGACCAGTGTCAGCGGGTGTCACCACTGCTTCTTCCGTTGTTGTGCGTGTAAGAGAACCCCCTGTTGTGCGTGCAAGGCAATCCCCTGTCCATACTGCATGCAAAGATGCCCCCTCCGCTCATTCTTCACTTGTTATGGCAGTTTCTCAAGAAACAACATCAACGTCCACGTCCACGTCCCACCACAGCGTTCAATTGTCCATATCCCAGACCTTTGAACGAAAGCGCAAATTCGCAGCCAATGCCCCACAGGCCACAGTCCTAAATTCGCACATTTCACGACTGCTTGTGTTGGAAATGCTGCCTTTTAGGCTAGTGGAGACGGAATCCTTCCGCAACCTTATGGCGGTGGCCGTCCCTCGGTACTCGGTCCCCAGCCGACACTATTTTGCCCGTTGTGCCATCCCCGCACTACACAAGCACGTGTCCCAAAACATCTGCCGTGCCCTCAACAACGCAGTTACTGGGAGAGTCCACCTGACAACGGACACGTGGACAAGTGCTCGTGGCCAGGGACGGTACATCTCCCTAATGGCACACTGGGTAAACGTAGTGGAAGCCAGGACCCAGTCGGACCTTGGGACGGAACACATCCTCCCCACACCGAGGATTGCGGGCCCTATGTCAGTCAGAGTTGCCCCTACAGTGTACAGCTCCTGCGCATCATCCTCCTCCTTCTCCTCATGTTCAGCCTCCATCTCAGATATCACCACATCAGTTACAAGCTGGAAGCACTGCAGAACTGCCTCGGCCAAGCGGCAACAGGCTGTGCTGAAACTCATAAGCTTTGGTGATAAATCTCACACTGCTTGTGAGTTGTGGCCAGCTGTGAAAGAGCAGGCAGATCTGTGGCTGAGACCGATGAACCTACATCCAGGTATGGTAATGTATGACAATGGCTATAACCTGGTGGCGGCTCTGAGGCGAGGCAAGATCACACACGTACCATGCCTGGCTCATGTGCTTAACCTCGTGGTTCAGCGGTTTCTTAAATCGTACCCCGAGTTGCCAGATCTGCTCGTCAAAGTACGCCATCTGTCAGCTCATTTTCGCAAGTCGGCTACAACTTCCACCGCCCTTGCTGTGTTGCAGCAGTGTTTGCAGCTTCCGGCACACCGACTGGTGTGTGATGTCCCCACACGTTGGAACTCAACCCTCCACATGTAGCAAAGGATTTGTGAGCAGAAGAGAGCAGTTGTGGAGTACCAGCTGCAACAAGGCAGTCGATATTCAGGTCAGACTCCACACATAAGACCTCAGGAGTGGACCTGGATGTCTGACATATGTACCATCCTGACAAACTTTGAGGAGTCCACCAAGATAGTGAGTGGCGATGACGCTATCATTAGCGTCAGCATCCAACTTGTCTGTCTTTTGCAACGCTCTCTGCAGAGAATTAAAGAGGAAGCATTGCAGCCAGAGTATGATGAGATGGATCAAGAAGCCGTAGCGGGCGATTACACACAGCCCAGCCTCCTCTCATCCCAACGTGCATTGGGGGACAATAAGGGAAAGGAGGAGGAGGAAGAACAGGAGCTGGTATCATGCGCTGTAGACGGTAGTACCTGTACAACTGTCATACCGTCTGTTCAGCGTGGGTGGCCTTAGGACAGGGGGGGGAGGAGGAGAGCATAGTCAGTCGTCATCTTGGTGAGGACATGTAAGTCTTGCCCGTTACCAGTCTGGCACGCATGGCTGACTGTTGTGTAGCGCCCCGAGGGCTCGGCCGCTACAGGGGTATTGCACCTCAGACCAGAGGTGTGATATTCCACTCCCGGGTAAGGATGGAGAATGGACCAGGGCTCAGTTAGCTGCATGCAGCACACACACCCCATTTCCCAGGGACAGCTCAACGGTGCTCCCACTAGACAGAAGTGCAGGCACGACCGACCATGTCCCTACTGGAGTCGGGAGGGAAGGGTGGAACACCCAGTGCTGTAGGGGCAGATAGGGGGCGGTTCCTGAGCGTAGGAAGGAGCCCATTGGTTGCTGGTCACCTGGGCTCATGGCTAGAGGGAGGTATAAAAGGTGGGCACCATCTTAGAACAGTGTTCAGTCTGTGAGGAGAGGAGAGCTGACAGGGAGCAGCAGCTCAGGCTGAGTGCTGCTCCAGAGGCAGGCCTAGGGAAGAGGCCGGGGCCTGAGAGGAGAAGGAGAAGTGGGCCTAGAGAAGAGGCCGAGGAGGAGGTGAAGGGGAGCTGAGATTCTAGCTCATCTCAGCTCCAAGAGAAAGGAACAGAACAGGAAAGAAAGAGAAGAAGAGACAGAGAAACAGAAGGGCTCAGGAACAAGAAGGTGGAAGGGACCCTAAGAACCCACGAGAATCCAGGGTGCAGGGTCAGGCAGATTAAGGGTACCGGATCCCAAGTTGGTGGAGGAGAAACAACCCTCAGCCAAAGACCGGTCGTCGTGATCATATATTGGTGCGACACCTCATCAAATCTGCTAGGAAGGCACCATATAGGACAGCGGAGGACGGGGCCCACGTTTAACCGCACAGGTCCGCGGCAGCTGGACAAAAGTGGGTCACTGGTGAGGCAGGCCAGAGAAAGGATAAAAGGGGGTCCTGTGCCATGCTCCTGAACTGCCTGGGAGTTGACCGAGCTCCACACCTGGTGGACGCAGCACGGCTCGGGCAGTCATTGCCAGCTGAAGTGACTTGGATATTAACCGTGAGTAAAGACGCTGGACTGCAGTACGTTGTCTGTGTGCTTTTTCGCTCCTACGGCACTACCGGTACTGGGACTCTCACTACCATCCCTCCCAGCATCCACTACACTGCCCTGGGGCTGCACTCTTCCCGTGGGGAGTCACATCACCTCAGCTGCACCCATCATCAGCCCCAGCGGACTGCCTTGCAGCGGCGGTTCCTAATAACCGCAATCCACGGGTGGCGTAGTCGGACAATTATCTAAAGTACGTAGCAGACTACCATTGGCCTGACCACCCTGAGCCGCGGGACCGGGCCGCCACCACTACTACCCCCAACGTCTCCCTATCGCCCGGTTCCGCGTGCCCCAGGGGGCGAGTCAGCTTTGGCGTAGTCGGCAGGATCGTGACCAACCCGCCACAAACGGGTATTGCGTGCCTGAAGAGAATTACACATGTACCTTAAAAAGAAGTTTCCCGCCGTCCGGAGTCGTTTCCCGCCATCCGGAGCCGATTCCCGCCATCAGACGCCATCTTGGACCGTTTCCCGCCATCTTCATCCGTCTTTCCCTCCCTGGCAGAGCGGACGCCATTATGGGCGCACCAAAAGACAGCAGGAAGCCACCTCCCATCGTGGGCCAAGTCCCAGAATGGCGCCAAAGAAGAAGCCCGCCCCCACCAGCCATGAATGCAGCAGTGGAGATGTCCATCAACATGGGGGGGCTGCCCCTGAAAGTGATTGTCAGCAGAATGCCCCAGGACCACCCCCTCTGGGGGCGGAAAGAGAAGAAAACTGTGGGGCAGGGTGCGGTCTGGATCAGTCTGGCCAGGCCGCACCCGGAGATGGAGGGGGAAATCAGTGCCGGTACCCTGGTAAAGGGCCTGCTGCAAGCAACACCACCATGCAGCCTCACCGAGCTGTTAGCCCATCTCCCCAAGGAGGATCCCGAATACACACGGGCGGCGCTGGAAGAACTGGACCGGAGGATGGTCCGGGCGCAGCAAGAAGTGATCGCCGGATGGAAGGAGGAAGTGGCCCGGCGGGCTGTGATCCTGCAGCCGAAGGCGCCATCAACGAGCAGCGCACCAGCCACCGAGGGAAGTGAAGGCCGAGCGGAGGCCGAGGACGACGCCGCGGAGGAGGCCGCGACAGCAGAGGCAGGTAACGGAGACGCCCCTACCCCGAACCCTGGGGCCGCCGACCTGCCCCTGCACCCTGTTGCGGAGCCCAACGTACCTGAACCCGCCATCAACACCGTGCCTCCACCGCTACCAACCGGTTCCCAGGCCATCGACACCACCAGCGAGCCCCGCCCCACACCGTGCCCTCTGACCCCGGGCGTGATCAGCAGACCACAATCGCAGGCCCGGTCGCAAGGCCTAGCGCCCCCGTACGCCACCCGTCGACGGGAGTACTGCCGCCAACAGCTGGAGGTGTTCGAGAGGGAGCAGCGGGAGCGGCGCATGTGACTCGCCCCCTGAGCCGTGGGGCACGCGGATCCGGGCGATAGGGGAACGATGGGGGTAGTAGTAGTGGCAGCCCGGTCCCGCGGCTCAGGGTGGTCAGGCCAATGGTAGTCTGCTACGTGCTTAGATAATGTCCGACTACGCCACCCGTGGATTTGCGGTTATTAGGAACCGCCGCTGCTTGCAGACCGCTGGGGCTGATGATGGGTGCAGCTGAGGTGATGTGACTCCCCACGGGAAGAGTGCAGCCCGAGGGCAGTGTAGTGGATGGTGGGAGTGATGGTAGTGAGAGTCCCAGTACCGGTAGTGCCGGAGGAGCGAAAAAGCACACAGACAACGTACTGCAGTCCAGCGTCTTTACTCACGGTTAATATCCAAGTCACTTCAGCTGGCAATGACTGCCCGAGCCGTGCTGCGTCCACCAGGTGTGGGGCTCGGTCAACTCCCAGGCAGTTCAGGAGCATGGCACAGGACCCCCTTTTATCCTTTCTCTGGCCTGCCTCACCAGTGACCCACTTTTGTCCAGCTGCCGTGGACCTGTGCGGTTAAACGTGGGCCCCGTCCTCCGCTGTCCTATATGGTGCCTTCCTAGCAGGTTTGATGAGGTGTCGCACCAATATATGATCACGACGACCGGTCTTTGGCTGAGGGTTGTTTCTCCTCCACCAACTTGGGATCCGGTACCCTTAATCTGCCTGACCCTTCACCCTGGATTCTCGTGGGTTCTTAGGGTCCCTTCCACCTTCTTGTTCCTGAGCCCTTCTGTTTCTCTGTCTCTCCTTCTTTGCAGTTCCTTTCTGCTTCTGTTCCTTTCTCTTGGAGCTGAGATGAGCTAGAATCTCAGCTCCCCTTCACCTCCTCCTCGGCCTCTTCTCCAGGCCCACTTCTCCTTCTCCTCTCAGGCTCCGGCCTCTTCTCTAGGCCTGCCTCTGGAGCAGCACTCAGCCTGAGCTGCTGCTCCCTGTCAGCTCTCCTCTCCTCACAGACTGAACCCAGATCTAAGATGGTGCCCACCTTTTATACCTCCTTCTAGCCATGAGCCCAGGTGACCAGCAACCAATGGGCTCCTATCTATGCTCAGAAACCGCCCCCTATCTGCCCCTACAGCACTGGGTGTTCCACCCCTCCCTCCCCACTCCAGCAGGGACATGGTCGGTCGTGCCTGCACTTATGTCTAGTGGGAGCACCGTTGAGCTGTCCCTGAGAAATGGGGTGTGTGTGCTGCATGCAGCTAACTGAGCCCTGGTCCATACTCCATCCTTACCCGGGAGTGGAATATCACACCTCTGGTCTGAGGTGCAATACCCCTGTAGCGGCCGAGCCCTCGGGGTGCTTCATTCCCCCCTGGTAAAGCACAGCACGTCCTCGGGCTGGAAAAGAGCAAAAACAGTTATTTACAGGACATGCAAAACTTTTTCAATAACTTTTTACATTAGAAACAGACAATACGGTTCAACTCCCTTTATGGGACACACTTTTCTTTTCACTAGACATTATAGAAAACTTTTTCATTACTATTTAGCAGCATATAAAATCTAAAACATTTTTAATTAAAGCACATTCTTGGGTTCTTGATTCATGGCCGCGGTGCAACTTGTGACCAGGTGTTCTTTCTTTTTAAAGGTGCAACAGTCCATTTTAACTTTGAGGTAGACGTTGCGGTTCTTTTTATAAAACCAGTAGGGGGCGCTTTAAGAAGCGCAACTATATACATGGGATTGGCCGTTCCCAGTCCTCGGCCGGTGGGGACAGGGGAATGGCTGCTCACAGTCCTCAGCCTGTTAGGGGAAGAGGGGTGGCTGTTCTCAGTCCTCAGCCAGGTTACTTAGGGGATAATTTTTATACAGTCCTATATCAGTCCCAACGGGGACCACACTCCACTCTGTAACAGTCCCACACAGTTCCTTTGCACCCTTACGGGTAACTATTTACAATGCCACTTTACCGTTCACTGGTAACGGTGTCTTCGTGACGCTCCTTCTTCCTCCTCATACGGATCTTCAGGCCCGTCCGGGCCCTCCTGGTACTCAGCGTCCGAGTAGTGCTGTTCCTCCTCCTCTACTACTCGGCGGACGTGTAGGGCATACCACCCCTTCACGCCTTGGTGTCGGGTGTAAGACACCACGTCGCCTGGGAATAGATCCCGCCCACGATGGCCTTCCGGTAGGTGACTCTCCATATCTCTCCTTGTCAAAAACACGTCGCTGATGGTCTCGGGGTCTCGGATGAAACCCCAGCCGCGCTCCATCTGGAACTTCACCAAAGTCCCGGTGACTCGGGGTCTGCGGGCAGTTCGGGGATCTCGCCGCGCCTTCATTTTCTGCTCCGCGCTCTGGACCTGCAGCTTTTCTTGCTTCACCCGCCGCTCGCGCTGCTCCTTTTCAAACATCTCCAGCTGTTGGCGGCATGCCGCTCGGCTGCGCTCGCTCGCGTTTCCTTCGTGAACCCCATCAGGTCCTCCCCCGTGGGGTCCCATTCAAATTGAGCGTCTTCTAATGGCAGCTGGGGAATTTCTTGAGGAGCTGGAGCAGGGATGAGGGGTTCAGAGGGTACGCCGATCTCCGCGGACGGGCTCTTCCGGAAGCGGGGGTTGACAAACTCGGGGGGCCAGATGAAAGGCAGCCCCTCCGGAGTGGTGTGCTGGGCAAAGAGATCCGCGCCCAGTGGTGGTACTGCAGCAGCAGGGGGCGCAAGTGGGTTGGCGGCGCCCGGGAGCACGTGACCTTGCGACCAGGCCCGTGCTGGTCGTTTCCTTGTCGCCCCCACAGGTGGCACAGCTGGTGCAGGAGGTTCCGTCAGGGCAGCGACGTCCGGGAGTGCAGGGCCTTGCGGTGGCGGTCGGCTAAGCAAGCCCGGGGTCAGAGGGCACGGCGTGGGGCGGGGCTTGCTGCCAGCGTCGACGGCCTGGGGGCTGGTTGATGGCGGTGAGGGCACGGTGTCAACAGCGGGTCCCGGTGCGTGGGGCTCTGCGACGGGGTGCAGGGGCAGGTCGGCGGCCCTAGGATTCGGTGCAGGGGTGTCTCCGTTACCTGCCTCTGCTGTCGCGGCCTTCTCCGTGGCGTCGTCCTCGGCCTCCGCTCGGCCCTCACTGGCTGGTGCGCTACTTGTTGCTGGCGCCTTCGGCTGCAGGATCACAGCCCGCTGGGCCACTTCCTCCTTCCATCCGGCGATCACTTCTTGCTGCGCCCGGACCATCCTCCGGTCCAGTTCTTCCAGCGCCGCCCGTGTGTATTCGGGATCCTCCTTGGGGAGATGGGCTAACAGCTCGGTGAGGCTGCATGGTGGTGTTGCTTGCAGCAGGCCCTTTACCAGGGTACCGGCACTGATTTCCCCCTCCATCTCCGGGTGCGGCCTGGCCAGACTGATCCAGACCGCGCCCTGCCCCACAGTTTTCTTCTCTTTCCGCCCCCAGAGGGGGTGGTCCCGGGGCATTCTGCTGACAATCACTCTCAGGGGCAGCCCCCCCACGTTGATGAACATCTCCACTGCTGCATTCATAACTGGTGGGGGCGGGCTCCTTCTTTGGTGCCATTCTGGGACCTGGCCCACGATGGGAGGTGGCTTCCTGCTGTCTTTTGGTGCGCCCATAATGGCGTCCGCTCTGCCAGGGCGGGAAAGACGGATGAAGATGGCGGGAAACGGTCCAAGATGGCGTCTGATGGCGGGAATCGGCTCCGGATGGCGGGAAACGACTCCGGACAGCGGGAAACTTCTTTTTAAGGTACATGTGTAATTCTCTTCAGGCACGCAATACCAGTTTGTGGCGGGTTGGTCACGATCCTGCCGACTACGCCAAAGCTGACTCAAAGCTCAACGGTGCTCCCACTAGACAGAAGTGCAGGCACGACCGACCATGTCCTTGCTGGAGTGGGGAGGGAGGGGTGGAACACCCAGTGCTGTAGGGGCAGATAGGGGGCGGTTCCTGAGCGTAGGAAGGAGCCCATTGGTTGCTGGTCACCTGGGCTCATGGCTAGAGGGAGGTATAAAAGGTGGGCACCATCTTAGAACAGTGTTCAGTCTGTGAGGAGAGGAGAGCTGACAGGGAGCAGCAGCTCAGGCTGAGTGCTGCTCCAGAGGCAGGCCTAGGGAAGAGGTCGGGGCCTGAGAGGAGAAGGAGAAGTGGGCCTAGAGAAGAGGCCGAGGAGGAGGTGAAGGGGAGCTGAGATTCTAGCTCATCTCAGCTCCAAGAGAAAGGAACAGAAAGGAACAGAACAGGAAAGAAAGAGAAGAAGAGACAGAGAAACAGAAGGGCTCAGGAACAAGAAGGTGGAAGGGACCCTAAGAACCCACGAGAATCCAGGGTGCAGGGTCAGGCAGATTAAGGGTACCGGATCCCAAGTTGGTGGAGGAGAAACAACCCTCAGCCAAAGACCGGTCGTCGTGATCATATATTGGTGCGACACCTCATCAAACCTGCTAGGAAGGCACCATATAGGACAGCGGAGGACGGGGCCCACGTTTAACCGCACAGGTCCGCGGCAGCTGGACAAAAGTGGGTCACTGGTGAGGCAGGCCAGAGAAAGGATAAAAGGGGGTCCTGTGCCATGCTCCTGAACTGCCTGGGAGTTGACCGAGCTCCACACCTGGTGGACGCAGCACGGCTCGGGCAGTCATTGCCAGCTGAAGTGACTTGGATATTAACCGTGAGTAAAGACGCTGGACTGCAGTACGTTGTCTGTGTGCTTTTTCGCTCCTCCGGCACTACCGGTACTGGGACTCTCACTACCATCCCTCCCAGCATCCACTACACTGCCCTGGGGCTGCACTCTTCCCGTGGGGAGTCACATCACCTCAGCTGCACCCATCATCAGCCCCAGCGGACTGCCTTGCAGCGGCGGTTCCTAATAACCGCAATCCACGGGTGGCGTAGTCGGACAATTATCTAAAGTACGTAGCAGACTACCATTGGCCTGACCACCCTGAGCCGCGGGACCGGGTCGCCACCACTACTACCCCCAACGTCTCCCTATCGCCCGGTTCCGCGTGCCCCACGGCCCAGGGGGCGAGTCAGTTACACTGCCTTAACCGTGACCCTCTTGTTGTCAAAATGTTGGGTGACAGTCATTACTGGTTGGTGACATTTTTAGACCCCCGCTACAAGGAGAACTTTCACTCTCTTATTCCTGAGGTGGAGAGGTCTACAAAAATGGGGCAGTACCAGAAGGCCCTTGCTGCAGAACTGTTAAAAAAATTCCCATCTGAACACGCTAGCGGCAGAGGTCACAGTTCGTTGACCAACCAAGGTGTAGAGGCAAGAGAGACGCAACTCCAATCCAGCAGAGACAGGGGAACACTATCAACGTTCTGGGACAGTTTTCTGAGACCCGCCCAGCTTACAGGCCCTGAGGCGCGGGGTACTCTCACAAGGAGTGGAAAGTTTCAAAAGATGGTGAGGGAGTACCTTGCCGACCGTACCAGTGTCCTCCGTGATTCCACTGTGTTGTTTCGGGAGGTGTATTCCCATGCACCGCTTCACACCCACACATGGGTATACTCTTCCTCATTTCGGCTGTTTTTTGCTCTTCTCCTTATCCTCCGCCTCCACCACCACTATACCACCAGGGTGCCCGTGGTCCGTGTTGCCAGCATTGCAAGTTCCTCCGTCCTAATTTTTGGAAGCTTTTGCTTGGAAGGTATAGGCAAAGACTATGGGAGACCCACTCTCCCAGAATGGGAATAATGGTTTTAATATGCTGTACTGCATGGCTCTTGTAAGGGGCATTAAAATAGTCTTGTTAAGCTACTGTGACCTCCACATCGCATTGATATTGTCTTTTTATTCCGCTGCGACCTCCACCACTCTTCCAAGGGGCATTGATATTGTCTTTTTATTCCACTGCGACCTCCACCACTCTTCCAAGGGGCATTAAAACCGTCTTGTTAAGCTACTGTGACCTCCACGTCTCTTCCACGGGGCATTGATATTGTCTTTTTATTCCACTGCGACCTCCACCACTCTTACAAGGGGCATTGGTATTGTCTTTTTATTCCACTGTGACCTCCACCACTCTTCCAAGGGGCATTGATATGGTCTTTTTATTCCATTGCGACCTCCACCACTCTTCCAAGGGGCATTAAAACTGTCTTGTTAAGCTACTGTGACCTTCACGTCTCTTCCACGGGGCATTGATATTGTCTTTTTATTCCACTGCGACCTCCACCACTCTTCCAAGGGGCATTGATATTGTCTTTTTATTCCACTGCGACCTCCACCACTCTTCCAAGGGGCATTAAAACCATCTTGTTAAGCTACTGTGACCTCCAAGTCTCTTCCACGGGGCATTGATATTGTCTTTTTATTCCACTGCGACCTCCACCACTCTTCCAAGGGGCATTAAAACGGTCTTGTTAAGCTACTGTGACCTCCACGTCTCTTCCAAGGGACATTAAAACCGTCTTGTTAAATGACTCTGAACTCCACAGATCTTCTAAGGGGCATTGAAATGTTGTTTTTAATTACCTCTAACCTCCACGACTCTTTCAACGGGCATTGCATTTCCTCCTAATTTTATTCATCTTTTTTTTTCAATGCATAGGCGAGCACAAAGGGAGACCCACTCCCCAATAATGGCTAGAAGGTTTTTAGTATGCTGTAATCCACGTCTGTTTCAAGGGGCATTGCAGTTCCTCATAATTTTTGGAAAGCCTTCCATTCACTGCTTAGGCCAACAGTGTACAGGAGACCCAGTTGCTATAAATGGAAAAAATGGTTTAGTTAAGGCCCTCTAACCTCCATGTCACTTCCAAGGGGCATTGGAGTGCTTCAAAAGTTTTGGTAGGCATTGCACTCACTGTATGCCCTATAACTGTGTAGCTGAACCGCTCTTTTTGGTACAGAAACATATCCTACAAGACATGTGTGGTTGACTGGCCTGATATTGATGTGAATGGTCCCTGTTCCTCCTGCTCTTTCTCCTTTGCCACCACCTCATCCATCATTCATCACCTGAAGCTTTGTTTTAACGGGAGTCATAGAACTGGGATAGTAGCAGAAAAACATCCAGCAATCCTCGGAGGAGGTAGGATATGCGCCAAAACGCTGACCACCTCAGGCCTAGCCACTACTACATACATGCACTTGCATTCCAAGGAACAGAAAGCTAAGGAGATGGATGGCCTCATGATCATGAATAATTTACTTGTTGTGCAGGAGGCCGACCACTGCTGCTGTCTACCTTCTGAACTTTGTGTGAAGCCTGATTGACCCAGGACCCGTAATCCTCTATGTCTGCATCCCAGTGTCCAACTGTGTCCCGGCTTCCACAATATTAACCTAGTGTGAAGGCGTCAGTGAGATGGACCATCCCTGGCAACATTCACTTGTCCACGTGTTTGTGGTTAGGCTGTCCTTCCCACTAAATGCACTGGGGAGGGCACAGGTAATGTTTTGGTATGCGCGCTTGTGTATAAGCTGCACCGGGACAAATAGGGGCGGCTGGGGACAGTTTATGGACACCTGGCCGCCCCCAGGCGACTGGGGACTGTGTGTGGGCACCCGGCCGCGGGGCAGCTGGGGACCGAGTGTGGATACCAGGCAGCCAACGCAGGCATGACACTTGTTTTTGGTTATTTCTTTTACCTTATACACAAGTCTTTACCCTGGAAAGGATGTTCCTTAACATATTTCACAGGAAAGTAGTTTCAGTTTCGTTTTTGATCGTTTTATTGTGAGCCCGTAAAAGTGGCTTAACACCTCTGACCACGTTGTTGACAGCAGTGACCTGGGAGTCAGAAATGCTTCCTGGGGCGATCCCCATGCTGTCCCCATGTCATTTGAGCACTGTCACTATTGTTTTGGGCACTTTTAAGGCTTTCTACAGACTGCTGGAGGTGCCGCCGCAAAAATGCTCGGGTCTCCCATAGACTAACATTGGGCTCGTTGCTCGGGTCGAGCACCCGAGTATCACGGTGAGCTCGGCCCGAGCTTCGAGCACCCGAGTATTTTAGTGCTTTCTCAACACTATTAGCCATGCATTTTACATGACCCAGCATCCAAGGCTGGTCAAAATTGGTCTACCTCTTGCACCATGTACCTCTTGCCGAATATCTCACAGCTGACTGATTTTTTTGCAGATCCGTTGTATAATTTATGAAGGCCTCACAGGCCTTATACAGTCGAGGTCTCTCTATACTCAATTGTGTGCCTCTCATCTGGAATAGGGTGAATCTCCGAACATGTTTCAATACGTTGAGGCTGGTCCGTTTACACAGAGGTAGGCTGGCCAGCTTTCTGAAAAACGCTCTGACCTCTGACCTTGCTCGGTCTTGTTAGGTACTCGAGACTGGCACATCTAGGGTTCAAGTAGTAAAGAAACCTTGCAGCGCTCAAAGCCACCCTCTGAAACTCGGGCACCTCCATGACATCCTTCAGATATGAGGAGAATTTCTTCAGCAAGGGATGATTCAGTGAATGACGCTTGTACAAGCCTGCAGCCCTTGTAGCCGCACAGGCTGATGACTTCCATCAGGTTTTCTTAATCCATAACGTGCTGCCATCAGTGGCCTCCTCGTCTGCACTGTGCACTGCATTCACCTGTGAATCCAGCTCAACCGGGGAAGTGGAGATCGGGCAGCGCCCCAACTGGGCAGACGTTACCTGTCCTTGAGTTTCAGAGGTAGATGTCCTGTTTTGCTGATCACACCCAGGCTTGTCCCTGACAAAATATCCATGTCCTTCCATAAAGGTGATGATCTGCTCCACGGATTGTATGTTCTGTAGATCGCTGTACTGAATGGTGGTGCCTTTACCAGCTATCTGCTGAAGGAGACACCTTGATCGTAGGGCTGCCCTCAAACCTCATGCACACCCTCCTCAAGTTCGTGGACAGATATTTGGTCACAAGGTGACATACCGGGCACGTTAGAGAGGTCTATTGGTGCCTGTGGAGTAAAAAGAGCAGAGTGACATGACAATTTGGGGGCAACAGAGATATACATTAGGCTTAATTCACACAGCAGCATATCTATGCCTAGATCAGGAGTTTCTCCAAAAACACAGAACAGGTGTCACTTTCAAGCATAGTTTTTTTTTCTCTAAAATCCTTACGAAGGGCTTACAGAGGCTGGGGTGATCCTTACTGAACACCGCCGCTGCAGGTGACATGCACCCGTGGAAATGACACCCTTGTGGGTGAGTCAGCCTCTGGGGTGATCCTTACTGAGCACCGCTGTAGGTACCCTAACCCTAACGTACCCGTACCCTAACCACCCTAACCCGCTTCTAACCCTAACACCTTAACCCTCTAACCCTTAACCCTCTAACACCTAACCCTAGCCCTAACTCTAACCCTAAAACCCTAACGTACCCTAACCCTCAAGCGCCAGAACTCACGCATTAAGCCCAGTCTCACGGTTATCCCTCAAGCGCCAGAACTCGCACATTAAGCACAGAACTCACGCATTAAGCTCATTAAGCACATAGCTCGAGCATTAAGCGCATTAAGCACCAGAACTCGTGAATTAAGTGCATTAATCACAACCTCGCACATGCAGCGCATTAACCCCTCGCGCGTTAGAACTCATGCATTAAGACCAACTTTGCACATTAACCCGTCGAGCACCAGAACTTTAGCATTAAGCCCAGCCTCGCGGTTAACCCCTCGAGCGCCAGAACTGGCACATTAAGCACATTAAGTGAAGGACTCACACAATAAGTGCAACCACGCACATTAAGCAAGGAATTTGTGCATTAAACGCAACCTCGCGGTTAAACGCTCAAGCTCCAGAATTTGGGAATTAAGCACAACCTCGTCGTTAACCCCTCGAGCGTCAGAACTAATGCATTAAACCCAACCTCGCGGTTAACCCCTCGAGTGCCAGAACTCGTGCATTAAGCGCAAACTCCCGCATTAAGTGCATTAACCCCTCAAGCGTCAGATCTCCCGCATTAAGCCAAACCTCACGGTTAACCTCTTGAGCCCCAGAACTCACACATTAAGCGCATTAAGTGCAAAACTAGCACATTAAGCGCATTAGGTGCAGAACTTGCGTATTAAGCTCAAAACTAGCACATTAAGCGCATTAGGTGCAGAACTCGCGCATTAAGCGCAACCTCACGCATTAAGCACATTAATCGCAATCTCGCGCATTAAGCGTATTATCCTCTCGAGCTCCAGAACTAACGCATTAAGCCCAACCTCGCTATGAAGACGCGGGGTCTTCCGTGGGCATAATACCACTCAGACAACACAGGGTGAGGGTAAAACAGCGTGGCATTACTTTATTGAACCACAAAGCGGACAATAAACACACAGAACAGTCCCAGCAAATACCCAAGATGGTACAACATTACACAGTCTCACCCTTCCACTGGCCCGCCAGGAATAGAAAGTCAGATATGTGGCCAGGTGACCTGATTGACCCAACTTGGATTTCTTCATAGTGTCTTCCAGAGTTCAGTGATTTTAAATGGAGCAGATCTTTATTTCCTCTTGATGAAGCCATGTGTTCTCGCTTCTGTCCTCAATAGTCTAACTTGGCTGTGTCTTTTTCAAGTCTGTCTGCTACAGAGGCCTTGTCCCTTAAATAGTTCACAATTGTTTTTTGAAACAAACATTCACAGGTCAAGGATTAGGAATGATATTATTCCACAGGGCTCCAGTATCCACAGCTAATCCCCCACAAGACTGACTGGCAAACAGGTATTTAACATATCTAACAAACCTTCATTATTCAGACTCCCTGTGTGAGGACCTGGCCACTTTCTAAATACAGGCCACCTGGGCAAGCTGAAGATATGGATGAACTCTTTATGTATCAAATTACCAAGTTCTCCAAAAAATATGACGTAGTGGTCATGGGAGATTTCAACTATCCAGACATTTGTTGGGAACCTCTCTCAAGTAAAACTAACAGGTCAAGCAAATTCTTATCCTCTCTTGCTGACAACTTTATCTTCCAAAAGGTAGGGGAGAAAACAAGGGGATCTGCTACTTTGGATCTAATCCTTATAAACAGGGAGGAAATGGTTGAGGAGGTAAAGGTGGCTGAGACCCTAGGAGGCAGCGATCATGCTATTATAGAATTTTGGATAACTAGAGGAGGAAGACATGTGAAGACTCAAACTTCAAGGTTAGATTTTCGAAAGGCAGATTTTAAGAGACTCAGAAAGAGAATAGGAGGGATCCAATGGCTGAATGTCCAGGAAGGATGGGAAATTTTTAAAAATGAGATTCTCAAAGCACAATCGTTAACAATCCCGAAAAGTAGGAAGAATGGGAAGCATTTAAGGAAACCAGGATGGATGAACACAGAACTTAAACACATGCTAAAAAGAAAGAAAGAAATGTTTATTAAATGGAAAGAGGGAGGCATATCTAAAGAAGATTATAATGCAGCCTGCAGATCCTGTAGGGCACGTATCAGGTTAGCTAAAGCTGACAATGAATTAAGGCTTGCAAGAGATGTCAAAAGCAATAAAAAAGGATTTTGGGGGTATATCAAAAGTAAAAGAAAAGTCAAAGATGCTATAGGATTTTTACAGGATGAAAATGGAGAAATAGTAAGAGAGGATGTTGAGAAGGCCGAACTTTTTAATTCCTATTTTGCATCTGTTTTCTCTCAGAAAGAAAATGTAACATCAACTGATCTTCACTGTCCTTTTAAAGGAATAGAGGAATCCAAGTTATCTGTAAACAGAAAGATTGTGAGGGAATATTTAGCTAACATAAATGAGTTCAAGTCTCCAGGTCCAGATGAATTACACCCCAGAGTACTGAAGGAGATCGTAGAAGAAATTTTAGAACCACTCTCCATAATCTTTGAAAATTCTTGGAGAACAGGAGAAGTCCCAGAAGACTGGAGAAGAGCAAATGTTGTTCCTATCTTCAAAAAGGGGAAGAAGGTGGACCCAGGGAACTATAGGCCGGTGAGTCTGACTTCTATACCAGGAAAGATCTTTGAACAAATTATTAAACAACATGTATGTAAGTACATGGATAAGAATGAAGTGATTAACCAGAGTCAGCATGGGTTTGTAACTAACAAGTCATGTCAGACTAACTTAATTTTCTTCTATGACAGAATCACTGACTGGGTGGATCAGGGAAATGCTGTAGATATAGTATATCTTGACTTCAGCAAAGCATTTGACAAAGTATCTCACATCATCCTTATTGAAAAAATGACCAAGTATGCAATGGACCAGGCAACTGTTAGGTGGATTCATAACTGGCTTAGTGATCGGACTCAAAGGGTGGTTGTAAATGGCTTCACATCCAGCTGGATGAATGTCTCAAGTGGGGTACCACAGGGCTCCGTCCTGGGACCTGTATTGTTCAACATCTTTATCAATGATTTAGATGAAGGAATTGAGGGTAAACTGATTAAATTTGCTGATGACACAAAGCTAGGAGGGATAGCTAATACTAGAGAAGAGCGAGAGAGGATTCAAAAAGACCTAAATAAACTGGAGCAGTGGGCAGCAACCAACAGAATGGTTTTTAACAGGGAAAAATGCAAAGTACTACATCTGGGCAATAAAAATGAAAAAAGCATATACAGAATGGGAGGAATAGAGCTGAGCAACAGTACATGTGAAAAAGACTTAGGTATACTAATAGATCATAGACTGAAGATGAGTCAACAGTGTGATGCAGCAGCAAAAAAGGCAAACACAATTCTGGGATGTATTAACAGAAGCATACAGTCTAGATCACGTGAAGTCATTATCGGTCTTTACTCCTCTTTGGTCAGACCTCATCTGAAATACTGTGTACAGTTTTGGGCACCACATTTTAAAAAAGACATAGACAAACTGGAGCAAGTTCAGAGAAGAGCGACCAGAATGGTGAACGGTCTGCAAACCATGTCCTATGAGGAACAGTTGCAGGATTTGGGAATGTTTAGCTTGCAAAAAAGAAGATTGAGAGGAGACTTAATAGCTGTCTACAAATATGTCAAGGGCTGTCACATTGTAGAAGGATCATCTTTATTCTCATTTGCACAAGGAAAGACTAGAAGCAATGGGATGAAACTAAATGGGAGGAGACACAGATTAGATATTAGAAAAAACTTTTTGACAGGGTGATTAATGAGTGGAACAGGCTGCCACGAGAGGTGGTGAGTTCCCCTTCAATGGATGTCTTCAAACAGAGGCTGGACAGACATCTGTCTGAGATGATTTAGTGAATCCTGCTTTGAGCAGGGGGTTGGACCAGATGACCCAGGAGGTCCCTTCCAACTCTACCATTCTATGATTCTACTTTTCCAGCACTGAGCACCCCTTTTCGTCAATCTTAATTTTGTGTTTTGTTAGAAATTTGCTTGCTGTGTTTTGTTAGTGATTTGTTTGCTCATCAGTTGAACCTCCGGTATCTATTCCCTTCACTGACCATATCTCCGAGACCTTGGGCCATTGTTCTCTCCGTCACCACAGGTAGTCTCACATGCAAACCCAGGGGATGGGCTCCACCTGAGAAAATATCTCCACTAAGGCACAGTAAGCTGGGGGAGGGAGGGGTGAGCTCTTCTGCCGATTCAGGGGGCTGAACCCTGTGAAGGAGAAAGGGAAGATTCATTGCTAGTCGCATTGAGAGCTGGGTGGTATCACGGGCTGCGGTCGTGATATCCATCATCCGAAGGAGCATATGCTGTGACTGCCAACATACCAGCGGGAGATACAAAAAGCTGTGGGCCAACCAAAAGTTTGGGGACAGTGGGTATCACCTGGTACGGGGTAGTGGAACTACTGAGTCCAGGTTGGAAACTCGAAGGACTAAGAGAATTGCCTGTTGGACATTTACCTGGAATTGCTGTTCACCGTGGTCAGAAGGAATAAAACTAATTGCATCAATAACCTGCCTAGGTGATTATTAAAATCCACAACCGCACATCTTTACAAGTCCCTGTATGTCAGATGACACATTGTAAGAGCTGATATAAGATGTACATAACAGCCATTCATCAATTACCAATATCACCTCAAGTGATCAGCATCCAAGTTTATACAAACAACTAGCTATTGAACCCGTTCTACGCCCGGGTGGCAAGCATTTTTATTGGTATATGGTCTCCCATGCTGTTATGTGCTGCCCCCCTCCTGGTATTTGTGCTGCCTCCATCATGTCCCCACCATCCATCGTGGCTCCCCTCATCCCCGATCCCGGTATGCGTGGCTCCCCTCATCCCCGATCTCAGTATGCGTGGCTCCCCTCATCCCCGATCTCGGTATGCGTGGCTCCCCTCATCCCCGATCCCGATATGCGTGGCTCCCCTCATCCCCGATCCCGGTATGCGTGGCTCCCCTCATCCCCCCAATCCTGGTATGCATGTTACCCCTCATTCCCCCAATCCTGGTATGCGTGGTACCCCTCATCCCCCCAATCCTGGTATGTGTGGTACCCCTCACCTAACAATCCTGTTATATTTCTTGTCCCCTCACCACTTTCACACTGTACACACATACAAAAAAAAACTAAACAGTTATACTCACCTTTCTTCCCTGAACCCGTTCTACGCCCGGGTGGCGAGCATTTTTCTTGGTATATGGTCTCCCATGCTGTTATGTGCTGCCCCCCTCCTAATATTTGTGCTGCCCCCATCCTGTCCCCACTATACTATCCCGGTATGCGTGGCTCCCCTCATTCCCGATCCCGGTATGCGTGGCTCCCCTCATCCCCGATCCCGGTATGCGTGGCTCCCCTCATCCCCGATCCCGATATGCGCGGCTCCCCTCATCTCTGATCCCGGTATGCGCGGCTCCCCTCATCTCTGATCCCGGTATGCGCGGCTCCCCTCATCCCCGATATGCGTGGCTCCCCTCATCCCCGATCCCGGTGTGCATGGCTCCCCTCATCCCCGATCCCGGTATGCGTGGCTCCCCTCATCCCCGATCCTGGTATGCGTGGCTCCCCTCATCCCCGATCACGGTATGCGTGGCTCCCCTCATCCCCCCAATCCTGGTATGCGTGGTACCCCTCATCCCCCCAATCCTGGTATGTGTGGTACCCCTCATCCCCCCAATCCTGGTATGTGTGGTTCCCCTCATCCCCCCAATCCTGGTATGTGTGGTACCCCTCACCTAACAATCCTGGTAAATACATGGTCCCCTCACCACTTTCACACTGTACACACATACCAAAAAAAACTAAACGGTTATACTCACCTTTCTTCCCTGTGCTCCAGTGCTGCAGCGTCCTGTTCTGCCGGAGGCCGGGGAGGAGTGTGGCGTCGGAGCACCGCGCTGTCCGGCGCCATTTTGCTGAAGACACACTGTAAATGTGTCTTCAGTAAAATGGCGCCGGATAGCGCTGTACGCACGCGCCGGTTCGACGCCTTCACTCCGCCCCCGGTCTCCAGCGAAGAGAGGCGCCGCGGCAACGCTCCTACCGGTCAGGTAAGTTTGTAAGTATGGCGCCGGAGATGGCGGTATGCGTTCAGTGTCTACGCATACCGCCATCTCCGGCACCATACCTCCTCTTACCTGTAACGGCTGGATGCCTGCTTCTGTCTGGAGCCGGACTGCGCGTCACGCATGCGCAGTCTATCGAGGCTTCGGACAGAGACACGCTTAGCCGGTTATATTATAGATAGCTTGTGTTGAGCAACCAAATAAGAACAGAAGTTAAAAAGTCAACATAAAAATAAAGGTATATTGCTCTTGGCCATCAGAAAGTATGCCTGGCATAATTTAGAAGAAAAGCCGGGTTGTCACATACCTCCCCCTTCTTAATTAGCCAGAAGTGATAGGTTTCCTATCACCCTTATTGGGATCAGTCCATGTGAAGACCTGGGGCCTTCCGTGGGCGTAACGCTACTCAGACAACACAGGGTGAGGGTAAAACAGCACGCCAATACTTTTTTGAACCACAAAGCGGACCGTAAACACATAGAACAGACCCAGCAAATACCCAAGATGGTACAACATTACACAGTATCACCCTTCCTTCTCCACCCACCTGGGATAGAACAGCCGTGACTAGAGACTTCCATGGCCGACTACCTCAACCAGTGGCCCCCCGCTTCTAGGGGGCCAAAACAGAGAGAAGATAGCAGCAAGCTTAGGAAACTAGCAGTCCATCGAGGTACAAGGCCAGGAGACCCGAGCATCCCAACCTGGCCGACTACCTCAACCAGTGGCCCTCCGCTTCTGGTGGGCCTCCCCAGAGGATAGGTAGCAGCAAGCTTAGGAAGCTAGCATTCCATCGAGGTACAAGGCCAGGAGACCAAAGGGTCCCAACCTGGCCTCTCTGAGAGTTTCCATGGGGCAGGCAACCGGTGGGTCCCTCTTGGCACGTCCAAATGTATCCATGGGTTCTAGGCGACCGGTGGGTCCCTCCCAGCAACCCCAAAACAACATATCCATGGGACCAGGTGACTTTTTTGTCCTCTCCTGGACACCCCAAAATGTATCCATGTCTCTCTGATGGTTAATGGAGCAGATCTGAATCTTTCAAGTCAGGGCCGGTACCCTTAGGCTAGAATCATATACAATTCAAATCTGTGTCTCTTTGGAAGCCATGCAATCCATCTGTTGTCCTGAATGATTCCTCATTCTTCTTCTAAAGTCTTTCTGATGTTCCTTGATTCTCTGTCTCAAGTCTCCTTCTGTCTCCAGCACTACAGACATCCCTGTTTATATTTACATCTGTGTGAGGTCATCAGGCACAGGTAAGAGGTAAAGGTGCAGGGCTCTTATTGTTTGAGCTAATCTATTTACATAGTTGGTATCATAGGGGCTGTTGTAAATAGCTGGCTTTTAGTACAATTTGTCATTAGCATAGTAAACATGATTGTTTCCAAAAGAATAGAATTCAACATTCAGGGTTATACAAATACTGGTCTGTTCTTATTGACCAGACACAACTACACAAAGATAATAGGGTATTTCTTTTGGATTAACAAATCTAAACGTCTGGCTTTTTAAGATTTTACTCTTTATCGTCACATGGGGTATCAGCATACTCAGGAGACATTGTATAACAAATTGTGTTGTGAAATTTCTCCGGTTACACTTGTGAAAATGCAAAACTTGGGGCTAAAAAAACATTTTTGTGGGAAAAATGTGATTTGTTTATTTTCACATCTCAATGCTGTAAACTTATGTGAAGCACTGGGGGTTAAAGGGACACTCACCACTAGAGATGAGCGTTGTTCTACTTGAACTGTTCGCCAATCTCAAATTCGAGCTGTTTTGGGCGGTGTTCGAGCCGTTCGACGAACACGAACAATTTGTGAAAAATTCGGCTGTTCGAGGTTATGTTCGATAACTGTTCGTGCACCAAAATCATAACTGGATTTTTTCTCAGTAATGATGAAAATTAATGTTAATACGCAGTTTGAGTGTACAGCGGGGTGGGGGGAGGGGCAGGGGATGGAACTCTGCAGGAACAATGAAGATCTCCATTTTTTTTTCTCTTTCCCGCATTTACAGTGGGGAGGTGCAATCTGTCAGCCTATCAGCAGCGCACACACGGAGCGAAGTGCTTTTTTTCACACAAGCAAGGGCATGTGTCATTGGCAGTGTATGTCACATGTCCTTGCCCTATAAGACCAAGCTACTTTCCCTGTCGCCACCATTTTCTCACTGCTGCAGCTGCGTGTTAGACGGCACCGCTGTTGCTGTGTGCGCTATACCTTGTTAATTTCAAGCCAATTTTCGCACAAATCTACAGATAGCTTGGGAGTAGCGAATAGTTGTGATTGCAGTCCTTTTAAGGACTAGGTTACAGCATTTCCTATGACTTTTATCAGGCAGGTCTGTGCTCTTAAATAGATAGATTGTGGGAGTAAAGACTAATTGTAATTGGAGTCCTTTTCAGGACTAGGTTACATCAGTTCCTATCAGTTTTTGCCAGGCAGGTCTGTGCCAGTGCTATGCAAGTTTTTTTCACAGCATTTGGCTGAATCTAGCAAAGCTAATCCTTTTTGGCCTATTGCAGAGTGTGTTAGTCAGTGGAGTAGCCTATCTGTGTTGCAAGATATACCACCTGTGTATAGAATACCAATTTTTTTACTGCACCTAGTGAAGTAAAATCTTTTGGGCATAGCATCATTCTATTAGTCCATCTATACTGACCTCCATCAGGTTGCAAATTGAATATAATTTTTTTCTGCATCTAGCTCTGAAAAAATATTGGGCTTCTAGCTGTGTGTGGGACTTGTTGTATTAGTCCATCTATACTGACCTCCATCAGGTTGCAAACTGAATATATTTTTTTCTGCATCTACCTCTGAAAAAATATTGGGCTTCTAGCTGTGTGTGGGACTTGTTCTATTAATCCATCTATACAGACCTCCATCAGGTTGCAAACTGAATATATTTTTTTCTGCATCTACCTCTGAAAAAATATTGGGCTTCTAGCTGTGTGTGGGACTTGTTGTATTAGTCCATCTATACTGACCTCCATCAGGTTGCAAACTGAATATATTTTTTTCTGCATCTACCTCTGAAAAAATATTGGGCTTCTAGCTGTGTGTGGGACTTGTTCTATTAATCCATCTATACAGACCTCCATCAGGTTGCAAACTGAATATATTTTTTTCTGCATCTACCTCTGAAAAAATATTGGGCTTCTAGCTGTGTGTGGGACTTGTTGTATTAGTCCATCTATACTGACCTCCATCAGGTTGCAAACTGAATATATTTTTTTCTGCATCTAGCTCTGAAAAAATATTTGGCCTTCTAGCAGTGTGTGGGACTTTCTCTATTAGTCCATCTATACTGACCTCCATCAGGTTGCAAATTAAAAATAATTTTTATCTGCATCTACAGTACCTCTGAAAAAATATTTTGGGCTTCTAGCTGTGTGTGGGACTTGTTCTATTAGTCCATCTATACAGACCTCCATCAGGTTGCAAACTGAATATATTTTTTTCTGCATCTACCTCTGAAAAAATATTTGGGCTTCTAGCTGTGTGTGGGACTTGTTGTATTAGTCCATCTATACTGACCTCCATCAGGTTGCAAATTAAAAATAATTTTTATCTGCATCTACAGTACCTCTGAAAAAATATTTGGGCTTCTAGCTGTGTGTGGGACTTGTTCTATTAGTCCATCTATACTGACCTCCATCAGGTTGCAAATTGAATATAATTTTTATCTGCATCTAGCTCTGAAAAAATATTTGGCCTTCTAGCAGTGTGTGGGACTTTCTCTATTAGTCCATCTATACTGACCTCCATCAGGTTGCAAATTGAATATATTTTTTATCTGCATCTAGCTCTGAAAAAATATTTGGCCTTCTAGCAGTGTGTGGGACTTTCTCTATTAGTCCATCTATACTGACTTCCATCAGGTTGCAAATTAAAAATAATTTTTATCTGCATCTACCTCTGAAAAATATTTGGACTTCTAGCTGTGTGTGGGACTTGTTCTATTACTCCATCTATACTGACCTCCATCAGGTTGCAAACTGAATATATTTTTTTCTGCATCTACCTCTGAAAAAATATTGGGCTTCTAGCTGTGTGTGGGACTTGCTGTATTAGTCCATCTATACTGACCTCCATCAGGTTGCAAATTAAAAATAATTTTTATCTGCATCTACAGTACCTCTGAATAAATATTTGGGCTTCTAGCTGTGTGTGGGACTTGTTCTATTAGTCCATCTATACTGACCTCCATCAGGTTGCAAATTGAATATAATTTTTATCTGCATCTAGCTCTGAAAAAATATTTGGCCTTCTAGCAGTGTATGGGACTTTCTCTATTAGTCCATCTATACTGACCTCCATCAGGTTGCAAATTAAAAATAATTTTTATCTGCATCTAGCTCTGAAAAAATATTTGGCCTTCTAGCAGTGTGTGGGACTTTCTCTATTAGTCCATCTATACTGACCTCCATCAGGTTGCAAATTAAAAATAATTTTTATCTGCATCTACCTCTGAAAAAATATTTGGGCTTCTAGCTGTGTGTGGGACTTGTTCTATTAATCCATCTATACAGACCTCCATCAGGTTGCAAACTGAATATAATTTTCTTCTGCATCTAGCTCTGAAAAAATATTTGGCCTTCTAGCAGTGTGTGGGACTTGTTCTATTAGTCCACCTATACTGACCTCCATCAGGTTGCAAATTCAAAATAATTTTTTGTCTGCATCTAGCTCTGAAAAAATATTTGGCCTTCTAGCAGTGTGTGGGACTTTCTCTATTAGTCCATCTATACTGACCTCCATCAGGTTGCAAACTGAATATATTTTTTTTCTGCATCTACCTCTGAAAAAATATTTGGGCTTCTAGCTGTGTGTGGGACTTGTTCTATTAGTCCATCTATACTGACCTCCATCAGGTTGCAAATTGAATATAATTTTTTCTGCATCTAACCCAGCCAATAGTTTTGGCCTAATACCACAGTTTGGCCACTCAGCTCTGCTCTGTTCCCATCCATTGTTTTTTTGTGCAAACAACTCCAGAGTTGTGAATTAGTTAACCACCAAAATGAGTGGAAAAAGGCCTGCTGCTGGTGGAAAGGGGAATAGGCATGTTGGGAAGGGGAGGTTGTGTCCGTGGGGTAGGTGTTAAAGCAACAGTAACATCTGCAGAAGAAAGACCATCTTCCAGCCAAACTAAAATGTCTACTTCTTTTAGCGGACAATGTGATAAGATCCCTTTCTTACGGCCACGCCAATCGCTACAAATTCCAGATGAGGCACAAAAACAGCAGGTGCTTCAACGGATATCAAGTGCTCCTTTAAGTGGGCTCTCCTCCACATCAACTTCAACATCACAAATACTCCAGTCCTCAAAGGTGTCACCCAAATCGCACTTGCTTCCTCACAGCTCCCAAATCTCCAGCTGCCCGTCTGAGTATGAGGTAGAACAGATGGTTGAGTCTGCAGAGCTGTTTACTCATACTATAGCCTGGGAATCAGAGGTCGACTCCAGCGCTTCTGTGAATCCAGACGAGGAAATGATCTGCACTGATGCCCAGAATCTTTATGAGTCGGATCCAGGACCAGACGCAGAAGGTTCTGACCATAATGTAGACCCTCATTCCCAAACTGTAACTCCTGTTGGTTGGAGACAATGAGGAAGACGATGATAAGACTCAAATACCTGATTGGAGCGACAACTTTAGTTTTTTGTCAGGGCAGGAACAGGTTGGCTCTGAGGACGACGGGTGTGATAACGCACAGGGTGATGATGATGAGGTTGGAGATCCCACTTACTGTCAACCCACAGTGAGCCAAGAGATGAGGTCAGCAGAGGAGGTGGAGGAAGATGCTAGTGACGACGAGGTCAGGTTGCGCCTTCCTGGACAGAGACGTAGTACTGGAAGCACGTCAACCACTGCATCCTCAAACACAACTCTGCCTCTCACCACAAGTCGTGGTGGCTCTTCAGGTCGCATGGGTGCTAAGCCTTGCATAGCCTGGGCATTTTTTCAGATCGATAAAGATGACCCAACTCATGTTATCTGTAACATTTGTCAGCAAAAGCTAAGTAGAGGCCAAAAAATACATAGTTTGAGTACTTCATGCATGAACCGGCACATGGACATGAAGCATAAGTTGCAGTGGGAAGCTCAGTGTGCTACAATGCGACCTAGCCGGCCGGGCCAACCACCGTCTGCCATATCTTGTGCATCCGCGGCCTCTTCATCCTCTGTGACTGGGGGGACAGCAGTCACACCTGTTTTGGGGCGCAGACCTGCCACCTCTTTACCCGCAACAGCCAGCGTGATTGGCAGGTCATCATTTTCTTTGGAGGTGGTAACACCAGCTGGTGTTGAGCGCTGTCCGACATCGATAGCACCACCTTTGGATCAAGGCAACCTAACATGTCCGCCTGCATCTTCCTCACAGACCGGCAGTTTGCCGGGGACACCCTTATCAACCCCGTCTAAGCACAATAGCCAGCCCTCGGTCCCTCAGATGTGGACAAGTAAAAGACCATTTCCTCCTAGCCATGAGCAAGCTAAGAGGTTGAATTTCACCATCTGCAAGCTCTTGGCTACAGAAATGCTGCCTTTCCGCCTGGTGGACACAGAGGATTTTCGAGACCTTATGTCCGTCGCAGTGCCCCAGTACCAGATGCCCAGTCGGCACTACTTCTCAAAGAAAGGTGTGCCTGCGCTCCACCAGCATGTCGCACACAACATCACCGCTTCTTTGAGAAACTCTGTGTGTGACAGGGTGCATTTCACCACAGACACTTGGACGAGTAGGCATGGACAGGGGCGTTACATGTCGCTGACTGGGCACTGGGTAACTATGGTGACAGCAGGACAAAGGGCTGCTGTCCAAGTCTTGCCGTCCCCACGAGTTGTGCGTCAATCCTCTTTATGTCAAAGTTCCTCCACTGCTTCTGCCTCCTCAACCTCCTCTCGGTCTTCCACCTGCACCCAAAGCCTGTCTGGTCATGCCACAAGCTTTCTAACTGCGCAGAAGGGATCCTGCACACCACCTTACTATGCTGGCAGTAGGGCTCAACGTCATCAGGCGGTTTTTACATTGAAATGTCTGGGAAATGTGAGTCACACAGCTGAGGAGTTGTGGTCAGCTCTGGAGAACCAATTTCATGAATGGTTGTCTCCACTGGACCTTAAACCAGGGAAGGCCGTGTGCGACAATGCTGCAAACCTGGGTGCGGCCCTTCGCCGGGGCAATGTCACACACGTGCCTTGTATGGCTCACGTGTTGAACCTGGTTGTCCAGCAATTTTTAGCCCACTATCCCAGACTAGATGGCCTTCTGCAGAGGGCACGGTCGCTGTGTGCTCACTTCCGCCGTTCGCATCCCGCAGCTCAGCGACTTACATCTCTACAGAAGTCGTTGGGCCTGCCACTTCACCGGCTAAAATGCGATGTGCCTACTCGGTGGAATTCAGCTCTGCACATGTTGCAGCGACTGTGGCAGCACCGACAAGCCCTGGTGCAATACGTTCTGACGTATAGCCTGGGCCAACGAGATCCAGAGGTGGGGCAAATCACGCTGGGGGAGTGGTCTCAGATCAGGGACCTATGCACCCTTCTGCACAGTTTTGAAATGGCGACGAAGATGTTTAGTGCTGACGATGCCTTTATCAGCATGACTATTCCGGTGATTTACATGCTGGAGCACATGTTAAACAGAATTCGGAGTCAGGTGGTGGCACAAGAGGAGGTGGAGGAAGTAGAGGAGGAGGAGTTGTATGCGGAAGGGCTAACATCTGCAAGGTCCAGACGGTCGGCAGCACCAAGGCGGCAGGCATGTGAGGGTGGGGGAGATGGTTTTACCAGGGCGCATGGTAGCAGCCAAACTAGTGAGGAAGGAGCAGGAGCCCAGGAAGAAGTGGAGGACGAACTGATGGAAGACTCATCAGATGAGGGAGACCTTGATCACATTTCTGTTGTGCGAGGTTGGGGGGAGAGGACAGAGGAAGGAAGCATGATTGTTACCTCGCCACCAACACAACAGGGACTTGGTGCTCCTGGATGCGCAACACACATGAGTGCCTTCTTGCTGCACTACCTGCAACATGACCCTCGAATTGTGAGAATTAGAAATAATCCTGACTACTGGGTTGCCACACTGTTAGATCCCTGGTACAAAAGTAAATTTGCAGAAATTATTCCTGCCATAGAAAGGGATGCACGCATGCAGGAGTATCAGCAGAGACTGTTGCAGAATCTTACATGTGCTTTTCCACAAAATACCAGTGGTGCACGTAGTGAATCTCACAGTTCCAACTTGCCAACCGTGGGACCGTCAAGTGTTCAGCACTCAAACCGTAACAGAACCACAGTATCTGCTGGTAACATCAATTTTGCGGAATCATTTCACCACTTTTTTAGCCCATCCTTTGCAAGGCCACAGGAGACAAGAAGTCTGACACATAGTCAACGCCTAGAGACGATGGTACAGGAGTATCTCCAAGTAAACATTGAAGCCATGACTGCTGGTGGTGTGCTGACAGATAAGCGCACGCGGCTCTCCACTGATAATGTAGACAGACTCACGTTCATAAAGATGAACAAATCATGGATCCGAAATGACTTTTCTACCCCTGTGTCATCCTGGGGAGAGTAAAAGCTTGATGATTGGTTAAAATCACCCTACCAACCGTTTTAAGCTTTCAAATTACTAATCATGTTTATCTGTATCTTGGCTGGAAAATAATTTGGGCTTTGTAGCAGTGTGCAGCACTGATTCTATTAGGCCATCTATAATAAGCTCCACCAGATTTAAAATTACTAATCATGTTTATCTGTATCTTGACTGGAAAATAATTTGGGCTTTGTAGCAGTGTGCAGCACTGATCCTATTAGGCCATCTATACTAAAGCTTCACCAGATTTAAAATTAATAATAATTTTTAGCTGCATCTAGCCCGGAAAATAATTTTGGGGCTCCGAGATGCGCAAGACACATAAGTGCCTTCTTGCTGCACTACCTGCAGCATGACCCTCATATTGTCAGAATTCGAAGTAACCATGACTACTGGGTTGCCACATTCTTAGATCCCCCAAACTTTTCGATCAACCTTTTCATTTTAATAAAGACCAAAAAAATGGTCATTTTTGAAATTATAAGTAGTGTTGAGCCACCCCCGTAGTGTTCGAGTTCGGTTCGGTTCGTCGAACACCCGTGTGTTCGCCGAACTGTTCGTCGAACTGTTCGTCGAACACCTTCGAACACCGTTAAAACCAATGGCAGGCAAACAAAAACACATAGAAACACATAGAAAACACCTTCAAAGGTGTCCAAAAGCTGACAAACTGCTCAGAAGACATAACTAACACATGGAAAAGTGACAAGTACATATAGTCATGCGAAAATAAAAGAGGTGGAGGAGTAAAAGGAGGGGGAGACACAGATATAGGCATGTCATGCCCTTCTAAAATCCAAAAAGTGAGAAGCCGACACGGCCAGTCCGCTCCTGCCCGTGCCACCTCCGTGACGCCGGGTTTGTGCCAGAGCCGCGGTGAACCCTGATGGCCAGCCCCCCTCTCCCAATACTGGTGCCTGTCCGCTGGTGGGTCGAGCGAGCCCCCCTGTGGTGGAGGCAGCTCTAAGCTTTTTAATTTAAATTGTCTCTCTAATTTGAATGAATACACTTTAAATCCATTTACAAGGATCTATTGGAGGGCAAGTCTCATGCCAGCAGCCGCGTAATTCCAGCTCCAGTAGCGTCCACTAAAGCTGCTGCAGTTAAAAAGCTTTTATAAGGATCGAGCTCGGCTGTCCACCGCAAAGCATCCTACTGCCAGTCCCAGCCCCTATGCCTTGGGGTGCCTCCTGATGCTCTTCACTGAGTATCCCGTGGTCCCGAAGCATTTCCTTTGAAAAAATGAAGTGTCCAAACTACAGGTGGTGTAGCTTGCTTAACAGCCGGGATAATCCGCTGACTAGCAGACCCTGCTACTAGGCACAAAGTATTTCCTGGGCTAGATGCAGTTAAAAATTTGTAATTAGATACTCTCGTTGGATGCTGAGAAAGTATTCCATAGAGTCTCCTGGCACGCCATATATGATTCTCTTAAAAAGCTTGGGGTAGGGGTCTAGGGGACCCTTTTATAGCCAAAATCACGGCCCTGTATCGCAATACGTCACCTAGGCTGAAGATTAATGGAACTGTAGCACCCTGAGGGCTCGGTTGCTACAGAGGTATTGCACCTCACCCAGAGGTGTGATATCTCACTCTCAGGTAAGGATGTAGTGTGGATCAGGACCCGACACCTGCATGCATTACACCACATTGCCGTGGGGCAGGGCGACCAATATGCCCCTGAGATGGGCACGACAGTCCCTGTCCCTGGCTGGAGTGGGGGGAGGGAACACTGAGGAAGGGGAACCCTGTAGTGCAGGAGCAGGGAGGAAGCAGTTCCTGGGTGCATTGAGAAGGGAGTATAAAAGGTGGGCACCATCTTAGTTCAGTGCAGAGAAGTCTGAGCAGAAGTGGCAGGGAGCAGGGGCTCTGCATGAGCTCTGCTCCGGAGGCGGGCCTAGTAACAGAGGCCCAGGCCTGGAAGAGGGAGAAGGAAGGAAGAGGAGCGGAGAAGGCTCCAGGAACGAGGAACGAAGGGATCCCAGGGGTGCGGACGGGTGAGTCGCCACCGCACACCAGAATCCACCTGCGTGGAGGGGTCAGGCCAAAGGGGGAGACCGGTCCCCGAAACTAGTTGAGGCAGGAAATGACCCTCAGCTAGAAACAGGAGGCTGTGACATTTTATGTGGCGCAGCCCCTCGCTACACCCGCTAGGAAGGCACCACATAGGGTCAGGGAAACTGGCGCCAAGTTTACCAAGAGGAGGCCCGAGGCAGCCGGACAGAAGGGTTGGTAAGAAAGGCCAGACAAAGGACACACAAAGGGGGTCCTGTGAAGCGCTCCAAAGTTATCTGGGAGTTGTCTGAGCCCCTCACCTGGTGAGCACAGTACGACGTGGGCAGCCGTTACCTGCAGACGTGGTCTGGATAATAAGAACTGTGAGTAAAGGCCCTGGACTGCATCACTGACTCCGTGTCATTACTGCTGCTGCCCTGCACCATCACCCCCATCCTCCGCATACCCTGCCCTGAGGCTATACTCCTCCCGTGGGGAGTTATGCTATGCTCTGCTGCACCCACAACACCAGCCTCAGCGGTCTGCCCTGGAGCGGCGGTTCACTCTGACCACAATCCACGGGTGGCGTAGTCGGACATTTAAACATCAAAACCACATAAATAGTTCCGCCACTGGTTTGACCGCCCTGAGCCACGGAACCGGGTTGCCGCCACGGAGACTACAACCACCAGCATCCACCAAAAAGGGTCCGGCTCCGGGTGTCCCAAGGCCCAGGGGGCGCGTCAGAACATTTTCATCACCTTTCACAATCACCAATGGGACAACGCAGGGATGTTCTCTGTCCCCTCTCTTATACATCCTAGTGACGGAGCACCTGCTCTCATCAATTCGCCATAACCCCAATATTAGGTGGATTGAGGTGGGAGGCACCGAGTACAAGTGCTCTCTATTTGCTGATGATGTCCTAGTATATATCACTCAATCACATATATCCATCCATACTGTTATGGCTGAAATAGATCACTTTGTTACATGGTCAAATTTTAAAATCAATGCAGCGAAGTCTGAGGCCCTCGATGTCTCCCTCCCCAAATCCATATAGGATTCCATCCAGTCCAACTTTCCCTTTGCCTGGCCCTCACAGGGTATCAAATACTTAGGAATTCCTATTCATAGAGACCTCTCCCATCTATGTTATCTTAATTTTGGGCCCTTTATTGAACAACTCCATACAGACCACGGTTGGCAAGTTAGAACTGTAAGATTCACTACGTGAACCACTGGTGTTTTGTGGAAAAGCACATGTACACTGTGTTCCAAATTATTATGCAAAAAGTGTTTAGGAGTGATAAGGGAAGAATTTGTTTGTTTGTCAGTTAAACTCATTGATGGTGATGTGTGTCAGGGCTCTTTATATCACTGTAAGCAATTGCAGACACCAGTGCTAATTAGTTTGTCAGGTGTGTCCAATGAAAGGCAAGACTACTTAAGAAGGCTCTCTCACATTATTCAGCAGCCTACATTTTCTGCCAAAATGGGAAAGAAAAAGGATGTGTCGGCTGCTGAGAAGCAACAAATTGTGGAGTGTTTAGGTCAAGGCATAACTACAATCAACATTGTGCGATGATCAGGATGAAGTGTCTTGGCAATCAAGAAGTATGTAGCTGATTCACAGTACACACGTGTGCGTGCTGATAAGGGCAAATTGAGGACTCTTTCCTACAGGCAATTACGTCAGGTTGAAAGAGCAGCGGCAAAAAAGCCTTGTCATAGCAGCAGACAAGTTTTTGAAGCTGCTTGTGCCTCCAACGTCCCCCGAACAACAAGATGCAGGGTCCTTCAGAGGTTTGCAGCTGTGCATACGCCATCCTGTCGACCTCCTCTATCCACTTCACACAAGCAGAAACGGCTCCAGTGGGCCAAACATTACATGAAGACTGATTTCAAAACTGTTTTGTTCACGGATGAGTGCCGTGCAGCGCTCGATGGTCCAGATGGATGGAGTGAAGGATGGCTGGTTGATGGACACCCCACGCAAACACGGCTACAGCGCCAACAAGGAGGAGGTGGAGTAATGTTTTGGGCTGGAATCATGGGGAGAGAGATTGTTGGCCCCTTTAGGATCCCTGAAGGCGCTAAAGATGAACTCCATAATGTATGTGGATTTTCTCAAACAGCACTTCCTGCCATGGTTCAAGAAGAAGAACCGTGTATTTCACAGCAAGATCATTTTTCTGCATGATAATGCACCATCTCATGCTGCACATAAAACATCTGCATCTCTGGCTGATATGGGCATAAAAGGGGACAAACTTATGGTGTGACCCCCATGCTCCCCTGACCTCTACCCCATTCAGAACCTTTGGAGCATCATTAAAAGGAGTGTCTATGATGGCGGGAGGCAGTTCACATCTAAGCAACAGCTCTGGGAGGGTATTCTGTCCTCATGCAAAACAATTGAAGCAGAAACCATCCAAAACCTGACAAATTCAATGGACGAGAGAGTTCAGAAGCTCCTTTCGAACAAGGGGTCCTATGTGAAAATGTAACATCACCTAGAATAAAGTTTTGAGTTGAAAACTGTTTGATTTCAGTTTCTAACAACCTGCTAATGCTTATAATTTCAAAAATGACCATTTTTTTGGTCTTTATTAAAATGAAAAGGTTGATCGAAAAGTTTGGGGGATCTAAGAGTGTGGCAACCCAGTAGTCATGATTACTTCGAATTCTGACAATATGAGGGTCATGCTGCAGGTAGTGCAGCAAGAAGGCACTTATGTGTCTTGCGCATCTCGGAGCCCCAAAATTATTTTCCGGGCTAGATGCAGCTAAAAATTATTTTTAATTTTAAATCTGGTGGAGCTTATTATAGATGGCCTAATAGGATCAGTGCTGCACACTGCTACAAAGCCCAAATTATTTTCCAGTCAAGATACAGATAAACATGATTAGTAATTTGAAAGCTTAAAACGGTTGGTAGGGTGATTTTAAACAATCATCAAGCTTTTACTCTCCCCAGGATGACACAGGGGTAGAAAAGTCGTTTCGGATCCATGATTTGTTCATCTTTATGAACGTGAGTCTGTCTACATTATCAGTGGAGAGCCGCGTGCGCTTATCTGTCAGCACACCACCAGCAGCGCTGAACACACGTTCAGACAGAACGCTGGCTGCGGGGCATGACAAGATCTCCAAGGCGTAAGTGGCTAGCTCCGGCCATTTATCCAGATTGGAAGCCCAAAAAGAGCAAGGGTCCAGTAACACAGTCGTGGCTTCAATGTTTACTTGGAGATACTCCTGTACCATCGTCTCTAGGCGTTGACTATGTGTCAGACTTCTTGTCTCCTGTGGCCTTGCAAAGGATGGGCTAAAAAAGTGGTGAAATGATTCCGCAAAATTGTTGTTACCACCAGATACTGTGGTTCTGTTACGGTTTGAGTGCTGAACACTTGACGGTCCCACGGTTGGCAAGTTGGAACTGTGAGATTCACTACGTGCACCACTGGTATTTTGTGGAAAAGCACATGTAAGATTCTGCAACAGTCTGCTGATACTCCTGCATGCGTGCATCCCTTTCTATGGCAGGAATAATTTCTGCAAATTTACTTTTGTACCGGGGATCTAACAGTGTGGCAACCCAGTAGTCAGGATTATTTCTAATTCTCACAATTCGAGGGTCATGTTGCAGGTAGTGCAGCAAGAAGGCACTCATGTGTGTTGCGCATCCAGGAGCACCAAGTCCCTGTTGTGTTGGTGGCGAGGTAACAATCATGCTTCCTTCCTCTGTCCTCTCCCCCCAACCTCGCACAACAGAAATGTGATCAAGGTCTCCCTCATCTGATGAGTCTTCCATCAGTTCGTCCTCCACTTCTTCCTGGGCTCCTGCACCTTCCTCACTAGTTTGGCTGCTACCATGCGCCCTGGTAAAACCATCTCCCCCACCCTCACATGCCTGCCGCCTTGGTGCTGCCGACCGTCTGGACCTTGCAGATGTTAGCCCTTCCGCATACAACTCCTCCTCCTCTACTTCCTCCACCTCCTCTTGTGCCACCACCTGACTCCGAATTCTGTTTAACATGTGCTCCAGCATGTAAATCACCGGAATAGTCATGCTGATAATGGCATCGTCAGCACTAAACATCTTCGTCGCCATTTCAAAACTGTGCAGAAGGGTGCATAGGTCCCTGATCTGAGACCACTCCTCCAGCGTGATTTGCCCCACCTCTGAATCTCGTTGGCCCAGGCTATACGTCAGAACGTATTGCACCAGGGCTTGTCGGTGCTGCCACAGTCGCTGCAACATGTGCAGAGTTGAATTCCACCGGGTAGGCACATCGCATTTTAGCCGGTGAAGTGGCAGGCCCAACGACTTCTGTAGAGATGTAAGTCGCTGAGCTGCGGGATGCGAACGGCGGAAGTGAGCACACAGCGACCGTGCCCTCTGCAGAAGGCCATCTAGTCTGGGATAGTGGGCTAAAAATTGCTGGACAACCAGGTTCAACACGTGAGCCATACAAGGCACGTGTGTGACATTGCCCCGGCGAAGGGCCGCACCCAGGTTTGCAGCATTGTCGCACACGGCCTTCCCTGGTTTCAGGTCCAGTGGAGACAACCATTCATGAAATTGGTTCTCCAGAGCTGACCACAACTCCTCAGCTGTGTGACTCACATTTCCCAGACATTTCAATGTAAAAACCGCCTGATGACGTTGAGCCCTACTGCCAGCATAGTAAGGAGGTGTGCAGGATCCCTTCTGCGCAGTTAGAAAGCTTGTGGCATGACCAGACAGGCTTTGGGTGCAGGTGGAAGACCGAGAGGAGGTTGAGGAGGCAGAAGCAGTGGAGGAACTTTGACATAAAGAGGATTGACGCACAACTCGTGGGGACGGCAAGACTTGGACAGCAGCCCCTTGTCCTGCTGTCACCATAGTTACCCAGTGCCCAGTCAGCGACATGTAACGCCCCTGTCCATGCCTACTCGTCCAAGTGTCTGTGGTGAAATGCACCCTGTCACACACAGAGTTTCTCAAAGAAGCGGTGATGTTGTGTGCGACATGCTGGTGGAGCGCAGGCACACCTTTCTTTGAGAAGTAGTGCCGACTGGGCATCTGGTACTGGGGCACTGCGACGGACATAAGGTCTCGAAAATCCTCTGTGTCCAGCAGGCGGAAAGGCAGCATTTCTGTAGCCAAGAGCTTGCAGATGGTGAAATTCAACCTCTTAGCTTTCTCATGCTAGGAGGAAATGGTCTTTTACTTGTCCACATCTGAGGGACCGAGGGCTGGCTATTGTGCTTAGATGGGGTTGATAAGGGTGTCCCCGGCAAACTGCCGGTCTGTGAGGAAGATGCAGGCGGACATGTTAGGTTGCCTTGATCCAAAGGTGGTGCTATCGATGTCGGACAGCGCTCAACACCAGCTGCTGTTACCACCTCCAAAGAAAATGATGACCTGCCAATCACGCTGGCTGTTGCGGGTAAAGAGGTGGCAGGTCTGCGCCCCAAAACAGGTGTGACTGCTGTCCCCCCAGTCACAGAGGATGAAGAGGCCGCGGATGCACAAGATATGGCAGACGGTGGTTGGCCCGGCCGGCTAGGCCGCATTGTAGCACACTGAGCTTCCCACTGCAACTTATGCTTCATGTCCATGTGCCGGTTCATGCATGAAGTACTCAAACTATGTATTTTTTGGCCTCTACTTAGCTTTTGCTGACAAATGTTACAGATAACACGAGTTGGGTCATCTTTATCGATCTGAAAAAATGCCCAGGCTATGCAAGGCTTAGCACCCATGCGACCTGAAGAGCCACCACGACTTGTGGTGAGAGGCAGAGTTGTGTTTGAGGATGCAGTTGTTGACGTGCTTCCAGTACTACGTCTCTGTCCAGGAAGGCGCAACCTGACCTCGTCGTCACTAGCATCTTCCTCCACCTCCTCTGCTAACCTCATCTCTTGGCTGACTGTGGGTTGACAGTAAGTGGGATCTCCAACCTCATCATCATCACCCTGTGTGTTATCACACCCGTCGTCCTCAGAGCCAACCTGTTCCTGCCCTGACAAAAAACTAAAGTTGTCGCTCCAATCAGGTATTTGAGTCTTATCATCGTCTTCCTCATTGTCTCCACCAACAGGAGTTACAGTTTGGGAATGAGGGTCTACATTATGGTCAGAACCTTCTGCGTCTGGTCCTGGATCCGACTCATAAAGATTCTGGGCATCAGTGCAGATCATTTCCTCGTCTGGATTCACAGAAGCGCTGGAGTCGACCTCTGATTCCCAGGCTATAGTATGAGTAAACAGCTCTGCAGACTCAACCATCTGTTCTACCTCATACTCAGACGGGCAGCTGGAGATTTGGGAGCTGTGAGGAAGCAAGTGCGATTTGGGTGACACCTTTGAGGACTGGAGTATTTGTGATGTTGAAGTTGATGTGGAGGAGAGCCCACTTAAAGGAGCACTTGATATCCGTTGAAGCACCTGCTGTTTTTGTGCCTCATCTGGAATTTGTAGCGATTGGCGTGGCCGTAAGAAAGGGATCTTATCACATTGTCCGCTAAAAGAAGTAGACATTTTAGTTTGGCTGGAAGATGGTCTTTCTTCTGCAGATGTTACTGTTGCTTTAACACCTACCCCACGGACACAACCTTTTTTCCCCTTCCCAACACGCCTATTCCCCTTTCCACCAGCAGCAGGCCTTTTTCCACTCATTTTGGTGGTTAACTAATTCACAACTCTGGAGTTGTTTGCACAAAAAAACAATGGATGGTAACCGAGCAGAGCTGAGTGGCCAAACTGTGGTATTAGGCCAAAACTATTGGCTGGGTTAGATGCAGAAAAAAATATATTCAGTTTGCAACCTGATGGAGGTCAGTATAGATGGACTAATAGAGAAAGTCCGACACACAGCTAGAAGCCCAAATATTTTTTCAGAGCTAGATGCAGATAAAAATTATTTTTAATTTGCAACCTGATGGAGGTCAGTATAGATGGACTAATACAACAAGTCCCACACACAGCTAGAAGCCCAAATATTTTTTCAGAGGTACTGTAGATGCAGATACAAATTATTTTTAATTTGCAACCTGATGGAGGTCAGTATAGATGGACTAATACAACAAGTCCCACACACAGCTAGAAGCCCAAATATTTTTTCAGAGGTAGATGCAGAAAAAAATATATTCAGTTTGCAACCTGATGGAGGTCAGTATAGATGGACTAATACAACAAGTCCGACACACAGCTAGAAGCCCATAATATTTTTTCAGAGGTACTGTAGATGCAGATACAAATTATTTTTAATTTGCAACCTGATGGAGGTCAGTATAGATGGACTAATACAACAAGTCCGACACACAGCTAGAAGCCCAAATATTTTTTCAGAGCTAGATGCAGAAAAAAATTATATTCAGTTTGCAACCTGATGGAGGTCAGTATAGATGGATTAATAGAACAAGACCCACACACAGCTAGAAGCCCAATATTTTTTCAGAGGTAGATGCAGAAAAAAATATATTCAGTTTGCAACCTGATGGAGGTCAGTATAGATGGACTAATACAACAAGTCCCACACACAGCTAGAAGCCCAAATATTTTTTCAGAGGTACTGTAGATGCAGATAAAAATTATTTTTAATTTGCAACCTGATGGAGGTCAGTATAGATGGACTAATACAACAAGTCCCACACACAGCTAGAAGCCCAAATATTTTTTCAGAGGTACTGTAGATGCAGATACAAATTTTTTTTAATTTGCAACCTGATGGAGGTCAGTATAGATGGACTAATACAACAAGTCCCACACACAGCTAGAAGCCCAAATATTTTTTCAGAGGTAGATGCAGAAAAAAATATATTCAGTTTGCAACCTGATGGAGGTCAGTATAGATGGACTAATACAACAAGTCCCACACACAGCTAGAAGCCCAAATATTTTTTCAGAGGTACTGTAGATGCAGATAAAAATTATATTCAGTTTGCAACCTGATGGAGGTCAGTATAGATGGATTAATAGAACAAGACCCACACACAGCTAGAAGCCCAAATATTTTTTCAGAGGTAGATGCAGAAAAAAATATATTCAGTTTGCAACCTGATGGAGGTCAGTATAGATGGACTAATACAACAAGTCCCACACACAGCTAGAAGCCCAAATATTTTTCAGAGGTACTGTAGATGCAGATAAAAATTAGTTTTAATTTGCAACCTGATGGAGGTCAGTATAAATGGACTAATAGAATGATGCTATGCCCAAAAGATTTTACTTCACTAGGTGCAGTAAAAAAATTGGTATTCTATACACAGGTGGTATATCTTGCAGCACAGATAGGCTACTCCACTGACTAACACACTCTGCAATAGGCCAAAAAGGATTAGCTTTGCTAGATTCAGCCAAATGCTGTGAAAAAAACTTGCACAGCACTGGCACAGACCTGCCTGGCAAAAACTGATAGGAACTGATGTAACCTAGTCCTGAAAAGGACTCCAATTACAATTAGTCTTTACTCCCACAACCTATCTATTTAAGAGCACAGACCTCCCTGATAAAAGTCGTAGGAAATGCTGTAACCTAGTCCTTAAAAGGACTGCAATCACAACTATTCCCTACTCCCAAGCTATCTGTATATTTGTGCGAAAATTGGCTTGAAATTAACAAGGTATAGCGCACACAGCAACAGCGGTGCCGTCTAACACGCAGCTGCAGCTGTGAGAAAATGGTGGCGACGGGGAAAATGGCTTGGGCTTATAGGGCAAGGACATGTGACATACACTGCCAATGACACATGCCCTTGCTTGTGTGAAAAAAAGCACTTCGCTCCGTGTGTGCGCTGCTGATAGGCTGACAGATTGCACCTCCCCACTGCAAATGCGGGAAAGAGAAAAAAAATATGGAGATCTTCATTGTTCCTGCAGAGATCCATCCCCTGCCCCTCCCCCCACCCCGCTGTACACTCAAACTGCGTATTAACATTAATTTTCATCATTACTGAGAAAAAATCCAGTTATGATTTTGGTGCACGAACAGTTATCGAACATAACCTCGAACAGCCGAATTTTTATCAAATTGTTCGTGTTCGCCGAACGGCTCGAACACCGCCCAAAACAGCTCGAATTTGAGATTGGCGAACAGTTCGAGTAGAACAACGCTCATCTCTAATTATAAGCATTAGCAGGTTGTTAGAAACTGAAATCAAACAGTTTTCAACTCAAAAATTTATTCTAGGTGATGTTATATTTTCACATAGGACCCCTTGTTCGAAAGGAGCTTCTGAACTCTCTCGTCCATTGAATTTGTCAGGTTTTGGATGGTTTCTGCTTCAATTGTTTTGCATGAGGACAGAATACCCTCCCAGAGCTGTTGCTTAGATGTGAACTGCCTCCCGCCATCATAGACACTCCTTTTAATGATGCTTCAAAGGTTCTGAATGGGGTAGAGGTCAGGGAAGCATGGGGGTCACACCATAAGTTTGTCACCTTTTATGCCCATATCAGCCAGAGATGCAGATGTTTTATGTGCAGCATGAGATGGTGCATTATCATGCAAAAAAATGATCTTGCTGTGAAATACACGGTTCTTCTTCTTGAACCATGGCAGGAAGTGCTGTTTGAGAAAATCCACATACATTATGGAGTTCATCTTTAGCGCCTTCAGGGATCCTAAAGGGGCCGACAATCTCTCTCCCCATGATTCCAGCCCAAAACATTACTCCACCTCCTCTTTGTTGGCGCTGTAGCCGTGTTTGCGTGGGGTGTCCATCAACCAGCCATCCTCCACTCCATCCATCTGGACCATCGAGCGCTGCACGGCACTCATCCGTGAACAAAACAGTTTTGAAATCAGTCTTCATGTAATGTTCGGCCCACTGGAGCCGTTTCTGCTTGTGTGAAGTGGATAGAGGAGGTCGACAGGATGGCGTATGCACAGCTGCAAACCTCTGAAGGACCCTGCATCTTGTTGTTCGGGAGACGTTGGAGGCACCAGCAGCTTCAAAAACTTGTCTGCTGCTATGACCAGGCTTTTTTGCCGCTGCTCTTTCAACCTGACGTAATTGCCTGTAGGAAAGAGTCCTCAATTTGCCCTTATCAGCACGCACACGTGTGTACTGTGAATCAGCTACATACTTCTTGATTGCCAAGACACTTCATCCTGATCATCGCACAATGTTGATTGTAGTCATGCCTTGACCTAAACACTCCACAATTTGTTGCTTCTCAGCAGCCGACACATCCTTTTTCTTTCCCATTTTGGCAGAAAATGTAGGCTGCTTAATAATGTGAGACAGCCTTCTTAAGTAGTCTTGCCTTTCATTGGACACACCTGCCAAACTAATTAGCACAGGTGTCTGCAATTGCTTACAGTGATATAAAGAGCCCTGACACACATCACCATCAATGAGTTTAACTGACAAACAAACAAATTCTTCCCTTATCACTCCTAAACACTTTTTTTGCATAATAATTTGGAACACAGTGTACATGTGCTTTTCCACAAAACACCAGTGGTTCACGTAGTGAATCTTACAGTTCTAACTTGCCAACCGTGGTCTGTATGGAGTTGTTCAATAAAGGGCCCAAAATTAAGATAACATAGATGGGAGAGGTCTCTATGAATAGGAATTCCTAAGTATTTGATACCCTGTGAGGGCCAGGCAAAGGGAAAGTTGGACTGGATGGAATCCTATATGGATTTGGGGAAGGAGACATCGAGGGCCTCAGACTTCGCTGCATTGATTTTAAAATTTGACCATGTAACAAAGTGATCTATTTCAGCCATAACAGCATGGATGGATATATGTGATTGAGTGATATATACTAGGACATCATCAGCAAATAGAGAGCACTTGTACTCGGTGCCTCCCACCTCAATCCACCTAATATTGGGGTTATGGCGAATTGATGAGAGCAGGTGCTCCGTCACTAGGATGTATAAGAGAGGGGACAGAGAACATCCCTGCCTTGTCCCATTGGTGATTGTGAAAGGTGATGAAAATGTTCTGACGCGCCCCCTGGGCCTTGGGACACCCGGAGCCGGACCCTTTTTGGTGGATGCTGGTGGTTGTAGTCTCCGTGGTGGCGACCCGGTTCCGTGGCTCAGGGCGGTCAAACCAGTGGCGGAACTATTTATGTGGTTTTGATGTTTAAATGTCCGACTACGCCACCCGTGGATTGCGGTCAGAGTGAACCGCCGCTTCAGGGCAGACCGCTGAGGCTGGTGTTGTGGGTGCAGCAGAGCGTAGCATAACTCCCCACGGGAGGAGTATAGCCTCAGGGCAGTGTATGCGGAGGATGGGGGTGATGGTGCAGGGCAGCAGCAGTAACGACACCGAGTCAGTGATGCAGTCCAGGGCCTTTACTCACAGTTCTTATTATCCAGACCACGTCTGCAGGTAACGGCTGCCCACGTCGTACTGTGCTCACCAGGTGAGGGGCTCAGACAACTCCCAGATAACTTTGGAGCGCTTCACAGGACCCCCTTTGTGTGTCCTTTGTCTGGCCTTTCTTACCAACCCTTCTGTCCGGCTGCCTCGGGCCTCCTCTTGGTAAACTTGGCGCCAGTTTCCCTGACCCTATGTGGTGCCTTCCTAGCGGGTGTAGCGAGGGGCTGCGCCACATAAAATGTCACAGCCTCCTGTTTCTAGCTGAGGGTCGTTTCCTGCCTCCACTAGTTTCGGGGACCGGTCTCCCCCTTTGGCCTGACCCCTCCACGCAGGTGGATTCTGGTGTGCGGTGGCGACTCACCCGTCCGCACCCCTGGGATCCCTTCGTTCCTCGTTCCTGGAGCCTTCTCCGCTCCTCTTCCTTCCTTCTCCCTCTTCCAGGCCTGGGCCTCTGTTACTAGGCCCGCCTCCGGAGCAGAGCTCATGCAGAGCCCCTGCTCCCTGCCACTTCTGCTCAGACTTCTCTGCACTGAACTAAGATGGTGCCCACCTTTTATACTCCCTTCTCAATGCACCCAGGAACTGCTTCCTCCCTGCTCCTGCACTACAGGGTTCCCCTTCCTCAGTGTTCCCTCCCCCCACTCCAGCCAGGGACAGGGACTGTCGTGCCCATCTCAGGGGCATATTGGTCGCCCTGCCCCACGGCAATGTGGTGTAATGCATGCAGGTGTCGGGTCCTGATCCACACTACATCCTTACTTAAGAGTGAGATATCACACCTCTGGGTGAGGAGCAATACCTCTGTAGCAACCGAGCCCTCAGGGTGCTACAGTTCCATTAATCTTCAGCCTAGGTGACGTATTGCGATACAGGGCCGTGATTTTGGCTATAAAAGGGTCCCCTAGACCCCTACCCCAAGCTTTTTAAGAGAATCATATATGGCGTGCCAGGAGACTCTATGGAATACTTTCTCAGCATCCAACGAGAGTATCTAATTACAAATTTTTAACTGCATCTAGCCCAGGAAATACTTTGTGCCTAGTAGCAGTGTCTGCTAGTCAGCGGATTATCCCGGCTGTTAAGCAAGCTACACCACCTGTAGTTTGGACACTTAATTTTTTCAAAGGAAATGCTTCGGGACCACGGGATACTCAGTGAAGAGCATCAGGAGGCACCCCAAGGCATAGGGGCTGGGACTGGCAGTAGGATGCCTTCCAGTGGACAGCCGAACTCGATCCTTATAAAAGCTTTTTAACTGCAGCAGCTTTAGTGGACGCTACTGGAGCTGGAATTACGCGGCTGCTGGCATGAGACTTGCCCTCCAATAGATCCTTGTAAATGGATTTAAAGTGTATTCATTCAAATTAGAGAGACAATTTAAATTAAAAAGCTTAGAGCTGCCTGCACCACAGGGGGGCTCGCTCGACCCACCAGCGGACAGGCACCAGTATTGGGAGAGGGGGGCTGGCCGTCAGGGTTCACCGCGGCTCTGGCACAAACCCGGCGACGCGGAGGTGGCACGGGCAGGAGCGGACTGGCCGTCTCGGCTTCTCACTTTTTGGATTTTAGAAGGGCATGACATGCCTATATCTGTGTCTCCCCCTCCTTTTACTCCTCCACCTCTTTTCTTTTCGCATGACTATATGTACTTGTCACTTTTCCATGTGTTAGTTGTGTCTTCTGAGCAGTTTGTCAGCTTTTGGACACCTTTGAAGGTGTTTTCTATGTGTTTCTATGTGTTTTTGTTTGCCTGCCATTTGTTTTAACGGTGTTCGAAGGTGTTCGACGAACAGTTCGGCGAACACACGGGTGTTCGACGAACCGAACCGAACTGGAACACTACGGGGGTGGCTCAACACTACTCACCACACATCTAGATACATTCCTTGAGGGCTCTAGTTTCCAAAATGGGGTCACTTGTGATGGGTTTCCACTAGTGATGAGCGAGCATGCTCTACACTATTTGATACTTGCCTGAGCATCTCAGTGCTCAAGATGCTCGGTGCTCGTCCTGTATTTTTGAAATGCTCGAGCGTCAGCTCGAGTCACCACCCCACATGTTTGGCGCTGTTTAGACAGCAAATTAACATGCAGGGATTGACTCCCAGTCACTGCAATGCAGCAGCCATGTTGGTTGTGGCATTACAGTGATTAGCTGGCCGCATAGTGTCATCGGGTCTATATAACACCCAGACACTAAGCTCGTCACAATCTACCTGTCAGACAGGCAGAGTAGGGAGAGGTGCTGCTGAGTCAGGGAGAGAATTGGCATTTATTCTAGTGAGGTGTTCCACTCTATTATAAATCTAAACTAACAGTCTTTCTAAGGACTAATTCTGATGCATATTAATCCTGGTGATAGAAGTAGTTAGGTAGGCCGAGTTTGTGGAGAGCGTATTGTAATGCAGCGGCTTGCGGCATTACTATAATGGTCCAGGGTGTGTTCTGGCTGACCATGTACCTCTCCCTCAGGTGACTGATCACATGACTGTGACATCAGCACAGGTCCTATGCACACAGAAGGACTGATCACATGACTGTGACATCAGCACAGGTCCTGTGTGCACTGGAGGATATATAAATCTTGGTGCTTTTGAAACAAGGCGGGTGTGAAATGCGTGAGGCCTGTTCCCCATGTGTGGGACACCGTTAGAGTGTGAGGCCTCGTGAAGCCTGAAAGTCAGAGACTGGATCCCCCTGTGTTTAGGATGACAGTAGCTTTGGAGGGCGAAAGGCCTGGTCCCTGTGTGGGCTGGATCTTCCCTGTGTTTTGAGATACCAGTAGCCTTTGAAGGTACGAGGCCCGGAGGCCCATCCTAGGAAGCTGTGAAGCCACAGCGGTGGCAGAACTGAGCTGAGAGGAGCAGCTAAAACCCGGCAAAGGTAAAAACGCTGCTTGATGTGGACATTTATATTGTTACCTTGCTGAAGGCTGTAACTGGAGCCGAGTGGACATATCTGTCACTGGAAAAGCTCTTGGACGTTATATGTGTAATATGTCGGCGAGCCACTGAGATGGACTCGGTTATGAGCGGTTTATGATAAATAATAAACTGCTGGATTGTGAAATACCGGAAAGACGTTGCATGTGTGCTTTAATTGACCCGATGAAGCGAGTGCCCCTCAGCATGATGACTAGCGCTGCCTTACAGTATACAACAGAATAGGGTCCATTGCACATTCTTTCTGCTGCTGTTGCTCATATCCATAGCCCTAGAGATGTGGCGCCCAGGGGATGGGGACTACTCGGCGCCCGGTCCTTGATGCCTGGTCTTGGGGGATGCCGCGGTGGTCGGCTCCCGGGCCCATACCCTGGGGTCTCTCTTACAAAAGGGGGAAATCAAATGTCAAAGTTCGTGACGCCACCCTAAGGTTCACCAGCGCTGCGGTAGTCCACTGAGGCCGGTGTTAAAGCAGCTTGGGTGGTATAGCTCCCCACAGGTGGAGCTGGGTCTCAGGGCAGTGTACGAAGGGGGGATGCAGGACAGAGGGGACCCAGCCGGGTGAGGGCAAGAATGGGAGCACACAAGAAAGTCGCTTCTGTACCTTTACTGGGATTAGTTCAGGAACACCCCGGAGCACACTAGGGTGAGGGGTGCACGTCCCGATTCTCCCCAGTGAGTGGGTGTACGGCCTCCTGTTTCTTGCCTCTCTGTAGTAAGTTTCTGACCTGCCTGGAGCTAGGCCTAACTTTGTTTCTGTCCTGCACCGGCTGATCCTGTGGTAGGGCCTTCTGTTGGAGTACGCACTCCCTGGTATATGGGGCCTCGGTAACTCCTGACCCTGGTATAACAGTCAGTGTTTAGTATTCCTGGGACATGTAGTTCGCGGTTTCCGGTTGTCTTCTGCTGGGTGTAAAGAATCCCTGAAGACTCGGACCCGGTGTTCGGGATATGGTTTCTGGGGTGAGCTGGTAAAGCTCCTCTGCCCCCAATGCTACTCACTCCTCTAGCCTTCGGCCTACTCGGGCCCTCACTAGGCTATACACACTGGCAGTTGGCTGGCTGCCTCTTCTGCTCTCTGAGCGTCAGCAACGCTCCTAGCTCACTTAACTCGAGCTGCTTGAGTCTGACTAAGCTCCACTGCAGACTGACCTGTTTCTCTGTCTCACTCTGCAGGAACTGGCTGTGGACTCCAGACTGTTCTGTCTGAACTCACTTCCTGAGGAGAACTAACTAACTCTCTAACTCCACCCTCCTTTATATATCCCTATCCGGGCTCCCTCTGGTGGACTGAGGTAGGGTGGAGGTGTGTGTATGCTCTGAGGGCCTCTTGTGGAGAAATCCTTTAATGCACCCCTCCAGGATCTGTAGCTCCATGCACAGCAGGGCGTCACATTCCCCCCGAGTTGAACTCGGCACTCCCGGGCTGAAGCAGATTTTGTAACAATAAACATTATCAATCTTCCCTTTATGGGAGGTTAGGACACTTTGAACGTTGCATAACCAAAACATGGATAAATATGTATATATAGTTCAATAAACAGTAGGCCGTGAGCAACCAGAAAGTCCAAGTCTCTTCCGGAAAGGTTGCTCAAAAGGGGCACTCCAGGGAGTGCAAATATGTACAAAGGAAGTCTTTGGGCTGCACAAAGTCCTCAGCCACAGAGTTTTTAGATACCCAAGCGGGTAAGGGGAAGCAAATAAGTAAGTGTCCATTTCACTTGGATTGTCCATTAGAGGGGCAAAATATAAGTTAAAGGCATATAAAAGGCAATAAATACATAGCAATACATACACAGGATAATGCTATAATATACAGTATTATACAATACAATACCCCAGGGGTAACTATTAGTGTTAAGCGAGCATGCTCGACACTGCTCGGTACTCACCCGAGCATCACGCTACATGCAGGGATTGCCAGCCAGTCACTGTAATGCCGCAGCCATGTTGTTTGTGGGCATTACAGTGATTGGCTGGCCGCACAGCGTAACCTCGAGTATTTAAAACCGGGCGCCGCCATCTTGGACACAGACGCTCCGGATCAGACAGTGTAGGGACAGCGCTGCTGAGCTAGGGAGAGATTTTTCCTGCGAAATAGTTAGTGTAGGGTCTGTAAATGCTGCCAGAACAAACAGTCCTTCCATCCCAGATATCAGGCAGGCAGGCTGTATAGGAGACGCAGTGGTTATACCAGCAAACGCTGCATTACAGTCCTGTGTGCTCCTGTTTCTGAAATTGCTGGACTTAGCTGCAGGTCTAGGTGGCCAGTAAAAATCCTTTTTTTTCATCTAAATCCTCCTTTTTTTTTTCTTCCTACACACTGTACAAATACCCGTCTTATTAACCTATTGGTGCCCCCCCACCCCAAAAAAAAAAAAAAGGGTGTCTGATTTTTCAGACACAAATATATCTGTTGAAAAGAGTCTGGTATAGGCCACAGAAGCAGAAGTGTGGTTTTGCAGTTCCTTTGGTATCTAAAAAAAAAAACAGCTTGAGTGTGTCGCTCACTGTTCAGCCGCAAATCTGTATTTTTAAAAAAGTCTGGTATATATACCAGTAAATTAAAACTGTGGTTTTGCTGTTCCATGGTAAAAAATCTCTATTATCCTGCTTTTCGCATTTTTGGCAGTAAAAAAAAACAGTAGTGTCTCCTGAGTGTTCTGACACAAAAATATATCTGTTGAAAATAGTCTGGTGTACGCCTGACAAATCCCAGTGTGTTTTTGCAGTTCTACGGGTAAAATCTCTGTAGTATCCAGTTTTGGGCCTTTGGGATCTAAAAAAAAACAGTTAGAGTGTGTCGCTCACTGTTCAGCCGCAAATCTATATATTTTAAAAAGTGTGGTATACACCAGTAAACAATAACTGTGGTTTTGCCATTCCACAGTAAAAAATCTCTATTATTCAGGTTTTGGTATTTTTTCTGTAAGGAAAAACAGTAATAGTTTCTCCCTGATTGCTCTGATTGTTTAAAAGAGTCGGGTGTAGGCCAGAGAAATAGAACTGTAGTTTTCCTCTTCCACGGTTCTAATTTACTTTTTATTACCCTTTTTCCATTGATAGTACGAGTGTAAGCTATTTTACTTCCTTTACAATGGGCAAGGCGCGTGGCCAGGGTCGTGGAACTGGACGTTCTGGTGATGGTGCGTGCAGAGGACGGGGCCGTGGCCAAGGTGAAAATGTGCCACAACCAACAGCCATATCTCCTCGCTCCCACTTCTTGACTGAATTACTAGGGAAGCACAGAACAACACCAGTATTGCGAACTGATCAGTGTGAACAGGTTATTAATTGGATAGCAGCTAATACTTCCAGTTACCTGGGCACCACCACCTCCGGTCTGTCTTCCACACGGTCAACTCTTAGTAGCCGTGAGTCTCGACCGCATACTCCTCCTCACCCTGATGCTCCTTCCTCCCACCATGCCGAGTGTCGTCAGACAGCAATTGATCCCACACTTGGACACTCTGAAGAGCTGTTCACTGGTCCATTTCCATATTTGTGCCTCTCGCCTGCTACGCTTGAAGTGGTGGAAGAGGAGATCCCATGTAGCGATGCCCAAATATTTGAACAGCCACGGCCACAGGAAGTCGACGCTGGCAATTTGTCACAAGAGGTGTACGATGACGAGACACAATTGCCAGGAAGTGAGGAGGAGCATCGTGGTGCGCAAGAGGAAGTGGAGGAGGTGGTGGATGATCTAGTAACTGACCCAACGTGGCAGGAGGACATGCAGAGTGAGGCCAGAAGCACATAGGGGGAGGGAGGCAGAGTACCCCAACAGGCAGGAAGAAGCAGTGTGGTGGCCGCAGGCAGAAGGAGGGCAACCGTTCCCCATAAAACCAACATGAGGGACGTTGCCAGTACAAGCGGTAGGTCTTCCAGAGTCTGGAATTTTTTAAAGACTCTGCTGATAACCCCAAAAAGGCCATTTGTACCACCTGCCATGCCAGCATCAGCAGGGTTGACAAAACTACCAGCCTGACCACAACCAGCATGATCAGGCACATGGCAGCAAAGCACCCGACTTTGTGGGGCGAACACCAGGGTCCACGACCAGTGTCAGCGGGTGTCACCACTGCTTCTTCCGCTGTTGTGCGTGCAATAGAACCCCCTGTTGTGTGTGCAAGGCAATTCCCTGTCCATACTGCATGTAAAGATGCCCCCTCCTCTCAGTCTTCACTTGTTATGGCAGTTTCTCAAGAAACAGCATCAACGTCCACGTCCCACCGCAGCGTTCAATTGTCCATATCCCAGACCTTTGAACGAAAGCGGAAATTCGCAGCTAACGCCCCACAGGCCACAGTCCTAAATTCGCACATTTCACGACTGCTTGAGTTGGAAATGCTGCCTTTTAGGCTGGTGGAGACTGAATCTTTCCGCAACCTTATGGCGGTGGCCGTCCCTCGGTACTCGGTCCCCAGCCGACACTATTTTGCCCGGTGTGCAGCAGCCCTTGCTGTGTTGCAGCAGCGTTTGCAGCTTCTGGCACACCGACTGGTGTGTGATGTCCCCACACGTTGGAACTCTACCCTCCACATGTTGCAAAGGATTTGTGAGCAGAAGAGAGCAGTTGTGGAGTACCAGCTGCAACAAGGCCGTCGATATTCAGGTCAGACTCCACACATAAGACCTCATGAGTGGACCTGGATGTCTGACATATGTACCATCCTGACAAACTTTGATGAGGCCACCAAGATGGTGAGTGGCGATGACGCCATCATTTGTGTCAGCACTTGTCTGTCTTTTGCAACGCTCTCTGCAGAGAATTAAAGAGGAGGCATTGCAGCCAGAGTATGATGAGATGGATCAAGAAGCCGTAGTGGGCGATTACACACAGCCCAGCCTCATCTCATCCCAACGTGCCTTGGGGGACAATGAGGGAGAGGAGGAGGAAGAACAGGAGCTGTTATCTTGCGCTGTAGACAGTAGTACCTGTACAAGTGTCATACCGTCGGTTCAGCGTGGGTGGCCTGAGGACAGGGGGGAGGAGGAGAAGGAGAGCATGGTCAGTCGTCATCTTGGTGAGGACACGGAAATCTTGCCCGTTACCAGTCTGGCATTCATGTCTGACTTTGTTACGCTGCTTTAACCGTGACCCTCGCGTTGTCAAAATGTTGGGTGACAGTCATTACAGGTTGGTGACACTTTGTAGACCCCCGCTATAAGGAGAACTTTCACTCTCTTATTCCTGAGGTGGAGAGTTCTCCAAAAATGGGCCAGTACCAGAAGGCCCTTGCTGCAGAACTGTTAAAAAAAAAAAATTCCCATCTGAACACGCTAGTGGCAGAGGTCACAGTTCGTTGACCAACCAAAGCGTACAAGCGAGAGAGAGGCAACTCCAATCCAGCAGAGGCAGGGGAACACTGTCAACATTCTGGGACAGTTTTCTCAGACCCTGCCTTCGGACAGACCCTGAGGCGCTGGGTACTCTCAAAAGGAGTGGAAAGTTTCAAAAGATGGTGAGGGAGTACCTTGCCGACCGTACCAGCGTCCTCTGTGATTCCTCTGTGCCTTTTAATTATTGTGTATCCAAGCTGGACACTTGGAATGAACTCGCTCTGTACGCCTTGGAGGTCCTGGCCTGCCCTGCCGCTAGCGTGTTATCGGAGCGTGTTTTTAGTGCCGCTGGGGGAATTATAACTGATAAGCGCACTCGCCTGTCAACTGACAATGCTGACAAGCTGACCCTTATCAAAATGAACAAGGGCTGGATTGGGCCAGATTTCTCATCACCACCAAATGACAGCAGAGTAACATAAAGTCAAATACACTGTGTTATTTCGGGAGGTGTATTCACATGCACCGCTTCACAACCACACATGGGTATACGCTTCCTTATTTCGGCTGTTTTTTGCTCTTCTCCTTATCCTCAGCCTCCACCACCACTATACCACCAGGGTGACCGTGGTCCATGTTGCCATTATTGAAAGTTCCTCCGTACTTATTTTTGTCAGCTTTTGCTTGGAAGGCATAAGCAAAGACTGTGGGAGACCCACTCACCAATTATGGGAATAATATTTTTAAGATGCTGCACTGTATGGCTCTTGTAAGGGGCATTAATAGCATCTTGTTATACCACTCTGACCTCCACGTCTCTTGTAAGGGGCACTAAGAGTTTTTAGATACCCAAGCGGGTAAGGGGAAGCAAATAAGTAAGTGTCCATTTCACTTGGATTGTTCATTAGAGGGGCAAAATATAAGTTAAAGGCATATAAAAGGCAATAAATACATAGCAATACATACACAGGACAATGCAATAATATACAGTATTATACAATACAATACCCCAGGGGTAACTATTAGTGTTGAGCGAGCATGCCTGACACTGCTCGGTACTCGCCCGAGCATCACGCTACATGCAGCGATTGCCAGCCAGTCACTGTAATGCCGCAGCCATGTTGTTTGTGGGCATTACAGTGATTGGCTGGCCGCGCAGCGTCACCTCGAGTATTTAAAACCGGGCGCCACCATCTTGCACACGGACTCTCCGGATCAGACAGTGTAGGGACAGCGCTGCTGAGCTACGGACAGATTTTTCCTGCGAAATAGTTAGTGTAGGGTCTGTAAATGCTACCAGAACAAACAAACCATCCTTCTCAGGACTAATATCCATCCCAGATATCAGGCAGGCTGTATAGGAGACACAGTGGTTATACCAGCAAACGCTGCATTACAGTCCTGTGTGCTCCTGTTTCTGAAATTGCTGGACTTAGCTGCAGGTCTCGGGGGCCATCCACGTCTCTTGTAAGGGGCATTAAAAGCGTCTTGTTATACCACTCTGACCACCACGTCTCTTCTGAGGAGCATTAAAACCATCTTGTTATACCACTCTGACCTACACATCTCTTGTAAGGGGCATTAAAAGCGTCTTGTTATACCACTCTGACCTCCACGTCTCTTGTAAGGGGCATTAAAAGCATCTGGTTATACCACTCTGACCTCCACGTCTCTTCTAAGGGGCATTAAAAGCGTCTGGTTATACCACTCTGACCTCCACGTCTCTTCAGAGGGCCATTAAAACCGTCTTGTTATACCTCTCTGACCTCCACGTCTCTTCTAAGGGGCATTAAAAGCGTCTTGTTATACCACTCTGACATCCACGTCACTTGTAAGGGGCATTAAAAGCGTTTTGTTATACCACTCTGACCTCCACGTCTCTTCTGAAAGGCATTAAAAACATCTTGTTATACCACTCTGACCTCCACGTCTCTTGCAAGGGGCATTAAAAGGGTCTTGTTATACCACTCTGACATCCACGTCTCTTGTAATGGGCATTAAAAGCGTCTTGTTATAGCACTCTGACCTCCACGTCTCTTGTAAGGGGCATTAAAAGTCTCTTGTTATACCACTCTAACCTACACATCTCTTGTAAGGGGCATTAAAAGCGTCTTGTTATACCACTCTGAACTCCACGTCTCTTGTAAGGGGCATTAAAAGCGTCTTGTTATACCACTCTGACATCCACGTCTCTTGTCAGGGGCATTAAAAACGTCTTGTTATACCACTCTGACATCCATGGCTCTTTGAAGGGGCATTAAAAGCGTCTTGTTATACCACTCTGACCTCCACGTCTCTTCTGAAGGGCATTAAAGGCGTCTTGTTATACCACTCTGACCTCCATGTCTCTTGTAAGGGGCATTAAAAGGGTCTTGTTATACCACTCTGACATCTACGTCTCTTGTAAGGGCCATTAAAAGGGTCTTGTTATACCATTCTGACATCCACGTCTCTTGTAAGGGGCATTAAAAGCATCTTGTTATACCACTCTGACCTCCACGTCTCTTGTAAGGGGCATTAAAAGCATTTTGTTAAAGCACTCTGACCTCCACGTCTCTTGTAAGGGGCATTAATAGCGTCTTGTTATACCACTCTGACCTCCACGTCTCTTCTGAAGGGCATTAAAAGGGTCTTGTTATACCACTCTGACATCCACGTCTCTTGTAAGGGGCAATAAAAGCATCTTGTTATACCACTTTGACCTCCACGTCTCTTGTAAGGGGCATTAAAAGCGTCTTGTTATACCACTCTGAAATCCACATCTCTTCTGAGGGGCATTAAAACCATCTTGTTATACCACTCTGACCTCCACGTCTCTTGTAAGGGGCTTTAAAAGCGTCTTGTTATACCACTCTGACCTCCACGTTTCTTGTAAGGGGCATTAAAAGCATCTAGTTATACCTCTCTGACCTACACGTCTCTTGTAAGGGGCATTAAAAGCGTCTAGTTATACCTCTCTGATCTACACATCTTATGTAAGGGGCAACAAAAGCGTCTTGTTATACCAAACTGACCTCCACGTCTCTTGTAAGGGCATTAAAAGCATCTTGTTATACCACTCTGACCTCCACATCTCTTGTAAGGGGCATTAAGAGCTTCTTGTTATACCACTCTGACCTCCACGTCTCTTTTAAGGGGCATTAAAAGCATCTTGTTATACCACTCTGACCTACACGTCTCTTGTAAGGGGCATTAAAATAGTCTTGTTATACCTCTCTTACCTACACGTCTCTTGTAAGGGGCATTAAAAGCATCTTGTTATACCACTTCGACCTCCATGTCTCTTGTAAGGGGCTAAAAAAGCATCCTATTATACCTCTCTGACCTCCTCTTCTGAGGGGCATTAAAAGGGTCTTGCTATACCACTCTGACCTCCACGTCTCTTATCAGGGGCATTAAAAGCGTCTTGTTATACCACTCTGACCTCCACATCTCTTCTGAAGGGCATTAAAAGCGTCTTGTTAGACCTCTCTGACCTCCACGTCTCTTGTAAGGGGCATTAAAAGGGTCTTGTTATACCACTCTGACATCCACGTCTCTTGTAAGGGGCATTAAAAGCATTTTGTTATAGCACTCTGACCTCCACGTCTCTTGTAAGGGGCATTAAAAGCGGCTTGTTTTACCACTCTGACCTCCACGTCTCTTCTGAAGGGCATTAAAAGGGTCTCGTTATACCACTCTGACATCCACGTCTCTTGTAAGGGGCATTAAAAGCGTCTTGTTATACCACTCTGACCTCCACGTCTCTTGTAAGGGGCATTAAAAGCGTCTTGTTATACCACTCTGAACTCCACATCTCTTCTGAGGGGCATTAAAACCATCTTGTTATACCACTCTGACCTCCAAGTCTCTTGTAAGGGGCTTTAAAAACGTCTTGTTATACCACTCTGACCTCCACGTCTCTTGTAAGGGGCATTAAAAGCGTCTTGTTATACCACTCTGAACTCCACATCTCTTCTGAGGGGCATTAAAAGCGTCTTGTTATACCACTCTGACCTCCACGTCTCTTGTAAGGGGCATTAAAAGCGTCCTGTTATACCACTCTGACCTCCACAACTCTTCTGAGGGGCATTAAAACCATCTTGTTTTACCACTCTGACCTCCACGTCTCTTCTTAGGGGCATTAAGAGCATCTTGTTATACCAATCTGACCTCCACGTCTCTTGTAAGGGGCACTAAAACAGTCTTGTTATACCTCTCTGACCTACACGTCTCTTGTAAAGGGCATTAAAACGTCTTGTTATACCACTCTGACCTCCACGTCTCTTGTAAGGGGCATTAAAAGCGTCCTGTTATACCACTCTGACCTCCACAACTCTTCTGAGGGGCATTAAAACCATCTTGTTTTACCACTCTGACCTCCACGTCTCTTCTTAGGGGCATTAACAGCATCTTGTTATACCAATCTGACCTCCACGTCTCTTGTAAGGGGCATTAAAAGCGTCTTGTTATACCACTCTGACCTCCACGTCTCTTGTAAGGGGCATTAAAAGCGTCTTGTTATGCCACTCTGACCTCCACGTCTCTTGTAAGGGGCATTAAAACAGTCTTGTTATTCCACTCTGACCTCCACGTCTCTTGTAAGGGGGCATTAAAAGCGTCTCGTTATACCACTCTGGCCTACACGTCTCTTGTAAGGGGCATTAAAAGCGTCTTCTTTTCCACTCTGACCTCCAAGTCTCTTGTAAGGGGCATTAAAAGCGTCTTGTTATACCACTCTGACCTCCACGTCTCTTTTAAGGGGCATTAAAAGCATCTTATTATACCTCTCTGACCTACACGTCTCTTGGAAGGGGCATGAAAAGCGTCTTTTAATACCACTCTCTGACCTCCACGTCTTTTGTAAGGGGCATTAAAAGCGTCTTGTTATACCACTCTGACCTCCACGTCTCTTGTAAGGGGAATTAAAAGCGTCTTGTTATACCATTTTGACCTCCACGTCTCTTGTAAGGGGCATTAAAAGCGTATTGTTATACCACTCTGACCTCCACATCTCTTCTGAGGGGCATTAAAAGCATCTTGTTATACCACTCTGACCTCCACGTCTCTTTTAAGGGGCATTAAAAGCGTCTTGTTATACCACTCTGACCTCCACGTCTCTTTTAAGGGGCATTAAAAGCGTCTTGTTATACCACTCTGACCTCCACGTCTCTTGTAAGGGGCATTAAAAGGGTCTTGTTATACCACGCTGACCTCCACATCTCTTCTGAGGGGCATTAAAAGCGTCTTGTTATACCACTCTGACCTCCACATCTCTTGTAAGGGGAACTAAAAGCATCTTGTTAGACCACTCTGACCTCCACGTCTCTTGTAAGGGGCATTAAAACAGTCTTGTTATTCCACTCTGACCTCCACGTCTTTTGTAAGGGGCATTAAAAGCGTCTTGTTATACCACTCTGACCTCCACGTCTCTTGAAAGGGGAATTAAAAGCATCTTGTTATACCACTCTGACCTCCACGTCTCTTGTAAGGGGCATTAAAACAGTCTTGTTATTCCACTCTGACCTCCACGTCTCTTGTAAGGGGCATTAAAAGCGTCTCGTTATACCACTCTGACCTACATGTCTCTTGTAAGGGGCATTAAAAGCATCTTGTTATTCCACTCTGACCTCCATGTCTCTTGTAAGGGGCATTAAAAGCATCTTGTTATTCCACACTGACCTCCACGTCTCTTGTAAGGGGCATTAAAAGCGTCTTGTTATACCACTCTGACCTCCACGTCTCTTTTAAGGGGCATTAAAAGCATCTTGTTATACCTCTCTGACCTACACATCTCTTGTAAGGGGCATTAAAAGCGTCTTGTTATACCACTCTGACCTCCACTTCTCTTGTAAGGGGTATTAAAAGCGTCTTGTTATACCACTCTGACCTCCACGTCTCTTGTAAGGGGCATTAAAAGCATCTTGTTATAGCACTCTGACCTCCACGTCTTTTCTGAGGGGCATTAAAACCATCTTGTTTTACCACTCTGACCTCCACGTCTCTTGTAAGGGGCATTAAAAGCGTCTTGTTATACCACTCTGACCTCCACGTCTCTTGTAAGGGGCATTAAAAGCGTCTTGTTATACCACTCTGACCACCATGTTTCTTTCAAGGGGCATTAAAAGCATCTTGTTATACCTCTCTGACCTACACATCTCTTGTAAGGGGCATTAAAAACGTCTTGTTATACCTCTTACCTACACGTCTCTTGTAAGGGGCATTAAAACCATCTTATTATACCACTCTGACCTCCACTTCTCTTGTAAGGGGCATAAAAAGCATACTGTTATACCTCTCTGACCTCCAAGTCTCTTGTAAGGGGCATTAAAAGCGTCTTGTTCTACCACTCAGACCTCCACGTCTCTTTTAAGGGGCATAAAAAGCATCCTGTTATACCTCTCTGACCTCCACGTCTCTTGTGAGGGGCATTAAAACAGTCTTGTTATAACACTCTGACCTCCACGTCTCTTGTAAGGGGCATTAAAAGCGTCTTGTTATACCACTTTGACCTACACGTCTCTTGTAAGGGGCATTAAAAGCATCTTGTTATACCACTCTGACCTCCACGTCTCTTGTAAGGGGCATTAAAACCGTCTTGTTATACCACTCTGACCTCCACGTCTCTTGTAAGGGGCTTTAAAAGCATCTTGTTATACCACTCTCACCTCCACGTCTCTTGTAAGCGGAATTAAAAGCGTCTTGTTATACCACTCTGACCTCCACGTCTCTTGTAAGGGGCATTAAAAGCATCCTGTTATACCACTCTGACCTCCACAACTCTTCTGAGGGGCATTAAAACCATCTTGTTATACCAATCTGACCTCCACGTCTCTTGTAAGGGGCATTAAAAGCGTCTTGTTATACCACTCTGACCTCCACGTCTCTTGTAAGGGGCATTAAAAGCGTCTTGTTATGCCACTCTGACCTCCACGTCTCTTGTAAGGGGCATTAAAACAGTCTTGTTATTCCACTCTGACCTCCACGTCTCTTGTAAGGGGGCATTAAAAGCGTCTCGTTATACCACTCTGGCCTACACGTCTCTTGTAAGGGGCATTAAAAGCGTCTTCTTTTTCCACTCTGACCTCCAAGTCTCTTGTAAGGGGCATTAAAAGCGTCTTGTTATACCACTCTGACCTCCACGTCTCTTGTAAGGGGCATTAAATGCGTCTTGTTATACCACTCTGACCTCCACGTCTCTTTTAAGGGGCATTAAAAGCATCTTATTATACCTCTCTGACCTACACGTCTCTTGGAAGGGGCATGAAAAGCGTCTTGTTATACCACTCTCTGACCTCCACGTCTTTTGTAAGGGGCATTAAAAGCATCTTGTTATACCACTCTGACCTCCATGTCTCTTGTAAGGGGAATTAAAAGCGTCTTGTTATACCATTTTGACCTCCACGTCTCTTGTAAGGGGCATTAAAAGCGTATTGTTATACCTCTCTGACCTACACGTCTCTTGTAAGGGGCATTAAAAGCGTCTTGTTATACCACTCTGACCTACACGTCTCTTGTAAGGGGCATTAAAAGCGTCTTGTGATACCACTCTTACCTTCACGTCTCTTGCAAAGGGCATTAAAAGTGTCTTGTTATACCACTCTGACCTCCACGTCTCTTGTAAGGGGCATTAAAAGCGTCTTGTTATACCACTCTGACCTCCACATCTCTTCTGAGGGGCATTAAAAGCATCTTAATAAACCACTCTGACCTCCACGTCTCTTTTAAGGGGCATTAAAAGCGTCTTGTTATACCACTCTGACCTCCACGTCTCTTGTAAGGGGCGTTAAAAGGGTCTTGTTATACCACTCTGACCTCCACATCTCTTGTAAGGGGAACTAAAAGCATCTTGTTAGACCACTCTGACCTCCACGTCTCTTGTAAGGGGCATTAAAACAGTCTTTTTATTCTACTCTGACCTCCACGTCTCTTGTAAGGGGCATTAAAAGCATCTTGTTATACCACTCTGACCTCCACGTCTCTTGTAAGGGGAATTAAAAGCATCTTGTTATACCACTCTGACCTCCACGTCTCTTGTAAGGGGAATTAAAACAGTCTTGTTATTCCACTCTGACCTCCACGTCTTTTGTAAGGGGCATTAAAAGCGTCTTGTTATACCACTCTGACCTCCACGTCTCTTGTAAAAGGAATTAAAAGCATCTTGTTATACCACTCTGACCTCCACGTCTCTTGTAAGGGGCATTAAAACAGTCTTGTTATTCCACTCTGACCTCCACGTCTCTTGTAAGGGGCATTAAAAGCGTCTCGTTATACCACTCTGACCTACATGTCTCTTGTAAGGGGCATTAAAAGCATCTTGTTATTCCACTCTGACCTCCATGTCTCTTGTATGGGGCATTAAAAGCATCTTGTTATTCCACACTGACCTCCACGTCTCTTGTAAGGGGCATTAAAAGCGTCTTGTTATACCACTCTGACCTCCACGTCTCTTTTAAGGGGCATTAAAAGCATCTTGTTATACCTCTCTGACCTACACATCTCTTGTAAGGGGCATTAAAAGCGTCTTGTTATACCACTTACCTCCACTTCTCTTGTAAGGGGCATTAAAAGCGTCTTGTTATACCACTCTGACCTACACGTCACTTGTAAGGGGCATTAAAAGCGTCTTGTTATACCCCTCTGACCTCCACGTCTCTTGTAAGGGGCATTAAAAGCGTCTTGTTATACCACTCTGACCTCCACTTCTCTTGTAAGGGGTATTAAAAGCGTCTTGTTATACCACTCTGACCTCCACGTCTCTTGTAAGGGGCATTAAAAGCATCTTGTTATAGCACTCTGACCTCCACGTCTTTTCTGAGGGGCATTAAAACCATCTTGTTTTACCACTCTGACCTCCACGTCTCTTGTAAGGGGCATTAAAAGCGTCTTGTTATACCACTCTGACCTCCACGTCTCTTGTAAGGGGCATTAAAAGCGTCTTGTTATACCACTCTGACCACCATGTTTCTTTTAAGGGGCATTAAAAGCATCTTGTTATACCTCTCTGACCTACACATCTCTTGTAAGGGGCATTAAAAACGTCTTGTTATACCTCTTACCTACACGTCTCTTGTAAGGGGCATTAAAACCATCTTATTATACCACTCTGACCTCCACTTCTCTTGTAAGGGGCATAAAAAGCATACTGTTATACCTCTCTGACCTCCAAGTCTCTTGTAAGGGGCATTAAAAGCGTCTTGTTCTACCACTCAGACCTCCACGTCTCTTTTAAGGGGCATAAAAAGCATCCTGTTATACCTCTCTGACCTCCACGTCTCTTGTGAGGGGCAATAAAACAGTCTTGTTATAACACTCTGACCTCCACGTCTCTTGTAAGGGGCATTAAAAGCGTCTTGTTATACCACTTTGACCTACACGTCTCTTGTAAGGGGCATTAAAAGCGTCTTGTTATACCACTCTGACCTCCACGTCTCTTGTAAGGGGCATTAAAACAGTCTTGTTATACCACTCTGACCTCCACGTCTCTTGTAAGGGGCATTAAAATCATCTTGTTATACCACTCTGACCTCCACATCTCTTCTTAGGGGCATTAAAAGCGTCTTGTTATACCACTCTGACCTCCACGTCTCTTGTAAGGGGCATTAAAAGCGTCTTGTTATACCTCTCTGACCTACAAGTCTCTTTTAAGGGGCATTAAAAGCGTCTTGTTATACCACTCTGACCTCCACGTCTCTTTTAAGGGGCATTAAAAGCATCTTATTATACCTCTGACCTACACGTCTCTTGTAAGGGGCATGAAAAGCGTCTTATTATACCACTCTGACCTACACGTCTCTTGTAAGGGGCATTAAAAGCGTCTTGTTATACCTCTCTGACCTACACGTCTCTTGTAAGGGGCATTAAAACCGTCTTGTTATACCACTCTGACCTACACGTCTCTTGTAAGGGGCATTAAAAGCGTCTTGTTATACCACTCTGACCTACACGTCTCTTGTAAGGGGCATTAAAAGCGTCTTGTGATACCACTCTTACCTCGACGTCTCTTGTAAGGGGCATTAAAAGCACCTTGTTATACCACTCTGACCTCCAAGTCTCTTGTAAGGGGCATTAAAGTGTCCTGTTATACCACTCTGACCTCCACGTCTCTTGTAAGGGGCATTAAAAGCATCTTGTTATACCACTCTGACCTCCACGTCTCTTGTAAGGGGCATTAAAAGCGTCTTGTTATACCACTCTGACCTCCACCTCTCTTGTAAGGGGCATTAAAAGTGTCTTGTTATACAACTCTGACCTCCACGTCTCTTGTAAGGGGCATTAAAAGCGTCTTGTTATACCACTCTGACCTCCACGTCTCTTGTAAGGGGCATTAAATGCGTCTTGTTATACCCCTCTGACATACACGTCTCTTGTAAAGGGCATTAAAAGCATCTTGTTATACCACTCTGACCTCCACGTCTCTTTTAAGGTTCATTAAGTATATCTTGTTATACATCTCTGACCTACACGTCTCTTTTATGGGCATTAAAATCGTCTTGTTATACCTCTCTGACCTACACGTCTCTTGTAAGGGGCATTAAAAGCATCTTGTTATACCACTCTGACCTCCACGTCTCTTGTAAGGGGCATTAAAAGCATCTTGTTATACCTCTCTGACCTCCACGTCTCTTCTGAGGGGCATTAAAAGCGTCTTGTTATACCACTCTGACCTCCACATCTCTTGTAATGAGCATTAAAAGCATCTTGTTATACCTCTCTGACCTCCACGTCTCTTCTGAGGGGCATTAAAAGCGTCTTCTTTTACCTCTCTGACCTCCCCGTCTCTTCTGAGGGGTATTAAATGCGTCTTGTTATACCACTCTGACTTCCATGTCTCTTGTAAGGGGCATTAAAAGCGTCTTGTTATACCACTCTGATCTCCACGTCTCTTGTAAGGGGCATTAAATGCGTCTTGTCATACCACTCTGACCTCCACGTCTCTTATAAGGGGCATTAAAAGCATCTTGTCATACCACTCTGATCTCCACGTCTCTTCTGAGCGGCATTAAAAGCATCTTGTTATACCACTCTGACCTCCACGTCTCTTGTAAGGGGCGTTAAAAGCGTCTTGCTTTACGACTCTGACCTCCACGTCTCTTGTAAGGGGCATTAAAAGCATCTTGTTATACCACTCTGACCTCCACGTCTCATCTTAGGGGCATTAAAAGCGTCTTGTTATACCACTCTGACCTCCACGTCTCTTGTAAGGGGCATTAAAAGCATCTTGTTATACCACTCTGACCTCCACGTCTCTTTTAAGGGGCATTAAAAGCATCTTGTTATACCTCTCTGACCTACACGTCTCTTGTAAGGGGCATGAAAAGCGTCTTGCTATACCTCTCTGACCTACACGTCTCTTGTAAGGGGCATTAAAAGCATCTTGTTATACCACTCTGACCTCCACGTCTCTTGTAAGGGGCATTAAAAGCATCTTGGTATACGACTCTGACCTCCACGTCTCTTCTGAGGGGCCTTAAAAGCGTCTTGTTATACCACTCTGACCTACACGTCTCTTGTAAGGAGCATTAAAAGCGTCTTGTTATACCACTCTGACCTCCACGTCTCTTGTAAGGGGCATTAAAAGCGTCTTGTTATACCACTCTGACCTCCACGTCTCTTGTAAGGGGCATTAAAAGCATCTTGTTGTACCCCTCTTACCTCCACGTCTCTTGTAAGAGGCATTAAAAGCATCTTGTTTTACGACTCTGACCTCCACGTCTCTTGTAAGGGGCATTAAAAGCATCTTGTTATACCACTCTGACCTCCACGTCTCTTCTGAGGTGCATTAAAAGCATCTTGTTATACCACTCTGACCTCCACGTCTGTTGTAAGGGGCATTAAAAGCGTCTTGTTATACCACTCTGACCTACACTTCTCTTGTAAGGGGCATTAAAAGCGTCTTGTTATACCACTCTGACTTCCACGTCTCTTGTAAGGGGCATTAAATGCGTCTTGTTATACCACTCTGACATACACGTCTCTTGTAAAGGGCATTAAAAGCGTCTTGTTATACCACTCTGACCTCCACGTCTCTTTGAAAGATCATTAAGTACATCTTGTTATACATCTCTGACCTACACATCTCTTGTAAGGGTTATTAAAAGCGTCTTGTTATACCTCTCTGACCTACATGTCTCTTGTAAGGGGCATTAAAAGCATCTTGTAATACCACTCTGACCTCCACGTCTCTTGTAAGGGGCATTAAAAGCATCTTGTTATACCTCTCTGACCTCCACGTCTCTTCTGAGGGGCATTAAAAGCGTCTTGTTATACCACTCTGACCTCCACGTCTCTTGTAATGAGCATTAAAAGCATCTTGTTATACCTCTGACGTCCACGTCTCTTCTGAGGGGCATTAAAAGCGTCTTGTTTTACCTCTCTGACCTCCACGTCTCTTCTGAGGGGCATTAAAAGCGTCTTGTTATACTACTCTGATCTCCACGTCTCTTGTAAGGGGAATTAAATGCGTCTTGTCATACCACTCTGACGTCCACGTCTCTTATAAGGGGCATTAAAACCATCGTGTTATAACTCTCTGATCTCCACGTCTCTTGTAAGGGGCATTAAAAGCATCTTGTTATACCACTCTGACCTACACGTCACTTGTAAGGGGCATTAAAAGCGTCTTGTTATACCCCTCTGACCTCCACGTCTCTTGTAAGGGGCATTAAAAGCGTCTTGTTATACCACTCTGACCTCCACTTCTCTTGTAAGGGGTATTAAAAGCGTCTTGTTATACCACTCTGACCTCCACGTCTCTTGTAAGGGGCATTAAAAGCATCTTGTTATAGCACTCTGACCTCCACGTCTTTTCTGAGGGGCATTAAAACCATCTTGTTTTACCACTCTGACCTCCACGTCTCTTGTAAGGGGCATTAAAAGCGTCTTGTTATACCACTCTGACCTCCACGTCTCTTGTAAGGGGCATTAAAAGCGTCTTGTTATACCACTCTGACCACCATGTTTCTTTTAAGGGGCATTAAAAGCATCTTGTTATACCTCTCTGACCTACACATCTCTTGTAAGGGGCATTAAAAGCGTCTTGTTATACCTCTTACCTACACGTCTCTTGTAAGGGGCATTAAAACCATCTTATTATACCACTCTGACCTCCACTTCTCTTGTAAGGGGCATAAAAAGCATACTGTTATACCTCTCTGACCTCCAAGTCTCTTGTAAGGGGCATTAAAAGCGTCTTGTTCTACCACTCAGACCTCCACGTCTCTTTTAAGGGGCATAAAAAGCATCCTGTTATACCTCTCTGACCTCCACGTCTCTTGTGAGGGGCATTAAAACAGTCTTGTTATAACACTCTGACCTCCACGTCTCTTGTAAGGGGCATTAAAAGCGTCTTGTTATACCACTTTGACCTACACGTCTCTTGTAAGGGGCATTAAAAGCGTCTTGTTATACCACTCTGACCTCCACGTCTCTTGTAAGGGGCATTAAAACAGTCTTGTTATACCACTCTGACCTCCACGTCTCTTGTAAGGGGCATTAAAATCATCTTGTTATACCACTCTGACCTCCACATCTCTTCTTAGGGGCATTAAAAGCGTCTTGTTATACCACTCTGACCTCCACGTCTCTTGTAAGGGGCATTAAAAGCGTCTTGTTATACCTCTCTGACCTACAAGTCTCTTTTAAGGGGCATTAAAAGCGTCTAGTTATACCACTCTGACCTCCACGTCTCTTTTAAGGGGCATTAAAAGCATCTTATTATACCTCTGACCTACACGTCTCTTGTAAGGGGCATGAAAAGCGTCTTATTATACCACTCTGACCTACACGTCTCTTGTAAGGGGCATTAAAAGCGTCTTGTTATACCTCTCTGACCTACACGTCTCTTGTAAGGGGCATTAAAACCGTCTTGTTATACCACTCTGACCTACACGTCTCTTGTAAGGGGCATTAAAAGCGTCTTGTTATACCACTCTGACCTACACGTCTCTTGTAAGGGGCATTAAAAGCGTCTTGTGATACCACTCTTACCTCGACGTCTCTTGTACAGGGCATTAAAAGCGTCTTGTTATACCACTCTGACCTCCACATCTCTACTGAGGGGCATTAAAAGCATCTTGTTATACCACTCTGACCTCCACGTCTCTTGTAAGGGGCATTAAAAGCGTCTTGTTATACCACTCTGACCTCCACGTCTCTTGTAAGGGGCATTAAAAGCGTCTTGTTATACCACTCTGACCTCCACATCTCTTGTAAGGGGTATTAAAAGCGTCTTGTTATACCACTCTGACTTCCTCGTCTCTTGTAAGGGGCATTAAAAGCGTCTTGTTATACCACTCTGACCTCCACGTCTCTTCTGAGGGGCATTAAAACCGTCTTGTTTTACCACTCTGACCTCCACGTCTTTTCTTAGGGGCATTAAAAGCGTCTTGTTATACCACTCTGACCTCCACGTCTCTTGTAAGGAGCATTAAAAGCACCTTGTTATACCACTCTGACCTCCACGTCTCTTGTAAGGGGCATTAAAGTGTCCTGTTATACCACTCTGACCTCCACGTCTCTTGTAAGGGGCATTAAAAGCATCTTGTTATACCACTCTGACCTCCACGTCTCTTGTAAGGGGCATTAAAAGCGTCTTGTTATACCACTCTGACCTCCACCTCTCTTGTAAGGGGCATTAAAAGTGTCTTGTTATACAACTCTGACCTCCACGTCTCTTGTAAGGGGCATTAAAAGCGTCTTGTTATACCACTCTGACCTCCACGTCTCTTGTAAGGGGCATTAAATGCGTCTTGTTATACCCCTCTGACATACACGTCTCTTGTAAAGGGCATTAAAAGCATCTTGTTATACCACTCTGACCTCCACGTCTCTTTTAAGGTTCATTAAGTATATCTTGTTATACATCTCTGACCTACACGTCTCTTTTATGGGCATTAAAATCGTCTTGTTATACCTCTCTGACCTACACGTCTCTTGTAAGGGGCATTAAAAGCATCTTGTTATACCACTCTGACCTCCACGTCTCTTGTAAGGGGCATTAAAAGCATCTTGTTATACCTCTCTGACCTCCACGTCTCTTCTGAGGGGCATTAAAAGCGTCTTGTTATACCACTCTGACCTCCACATCTCTTGTAATGAGCATTAAAAGCATCTTGTTATACCTCTCTGACCTCCACGTCTCTTCTGAGGGGCATTAAAAGCGTCTTGTTTTACCTCTCTGACCTCCCCGTCTCTTCTGAGGGGTATTAAATGCGTCTTGTTATACCACTCTGACTTCCATGTCTCTTGTAAGGGGCATTAAAAGCGTCTTGTTATACCACTCTGATCTCCACGTCTCTTGTAAGGGGCATTAAATGCGTCTTGTCATACCACTCTGACCTCCACGTCTCTTATAAGGGGCATTAAAAGCATCTTGTCATACCACTCTGATCTCCACGTCTCTTCTGAGCGGCATTAAAAGCATCTTGTTATACCACTCTGACCTCCACGTCTCTTGTAAGGGGCGTTAAAAGCGTCTTGCTTTACGACTCTGACCTCCACGTCTCTTGTAAGGGGCATTAAAAGCATCTTGTTATACCACTCTGACCTCCACGTCTCATCTTAGGGGCATTAAAAGCATCTTGTTATACCACTCTGACCTTCACGTCTCTTGTAAGGGGCATTAAAAGCGTCTTGTTATACCTCTCTGACCTACAAGTCTCTTTTAAGGGGCATTAAAAGCGTCTAGTTATACCACTCTGACCTCCACGTCTCTTTTAAGGGGCATTAAAAGCATCTTATTATACCTCTGACCTACACGTCTCTTGTAAGGGGCATGAAAAGCGTCTTATTATACCACTCTGACCTACACGTCTCTTGTAAGGGGCATTAAAAGCGTCTTGTTATACCTCTCTGACCTACACGTCTCTTGTAAGGGGCATTAAAACCGTCTTGTTATACCACTCTGACCTACACGTCTCTTGTAAGGGGCATTAAAAGAGTCTTGTTATACCACTCTGACCTACACATCTCTTGTAAGGGGCATTAAAAGCGTCTTGTGATACCACTCTTACCTCGACGTCTCTTGTACAGGGCATTAAAAGCGTCTTGTTATACCACTCTGACCTACACGTCTCTTGTAAGGAGCATTAAAAGCGTCTTGTTATACCACTCTGACCTCCACGTCTCTTGTAAGGGGCATTAAAAGCGTCTTGTTATACCACTCTGACCTCCACGTCTCTTGTAAGGGGCATTAAAAGCATCTTGTTGTACCCCTCTTACCTCCACGTCTCTTGTAAGAGGCATTAAAAGCATCTTGTTTTACGACTCTGACCTCCACGTCTCTTGTAAGGGGCATTAAAAGCATCTTGTTATACCACTCTGACCTCCACGTCTCTTCTGAGGTGCATTAAAAGCATCTTGTTATACCACTCTGACCTCCACGTCTGTTGTAAGGGGCATTAAAAGCGTCTTGTTATACCACTCTGACCTACACTTCTCTTGTAAGGGGCATTAAAAGCGTCTTGTTATACCACTCTGACTTCCACGTCTCTTGTAAGGGGCATTAAATGCGTCTTGTTATACCACTCTGACATACACGTCTCTTGTAAAGGGCATTAAAAGCGTCTTGTTATACCACTCTGACCTCCACGTCTCTTTGAAAGATCATTAAGTACATCTTGTTATACATCTCTGACCTACACATCTCTTGTAAGGGTTATTAAAAGCGTCTTGTTATACCTCTCTGACCTACATGTCTCTTGTAAGGGGCATTAAAAGCATCTTGTAATACCACTCTGACCTCCACGTCTCTTGTAAGGGGCATTAAAAGCATCTTGTTATACCTCTCTGACCTCCACGTCTCTTCTGAGGGGCATTAAAAGCGTCTTGTTATACCACTCTGACCTCCACGTCTCTTGTAATGAGCATTAAAAGCATCTTGTTATACCTCTGACGTCCACGTCTCTTCTGAGGGGCATTAAAAGCGTCTTGTTTTACCTCTCTGACCTCCACGTCTCTTCTGAGGGGCATTAAAAGCGTCTTGTTATACCACTCTGATCTCCACGTCTCTTGTAAGGGGAATTAAATGCGTCTTGTCATACCACTCTGACGTCCACGTCTCTTATAAGGGGCATTAAAACCGTCGTGTTATAACTCTCTGATCTCCACGTCTCTTGTAAGGGGCATTAAAAGCATCTTGTTATACCACTCTGACCTCCACGTCTCTTCTTAGGGGCATTAAAAGCGTCTTGTTATACCACTCTGACCTTCACGTCTCTTGTAAGGGGCATTAAAAGCGTCTTGTTGTTCCACTCTGACCTACACGTCTCTTGTAATGGGCATTAAAAGCGTCTTGTTATACCACTCTGACCTCCACGTCTTTTGTAAGGGGCATTAAAAGCGTCTTGTTATACCACTCTGACCTACACGTCTTTTGTAAGGGGCATTAAAAGCGTCTTGTTGTTCCACTCTGACCTCCATGTCTCTTGTAAGGGGCATTAAAAGCGTCTTGTTGTTCCACTCTGACCTACACGTCTCTTGTAAGGGGCATTCAAAGCGTCTTGTTATACCACTCTGACCTCCACGTCTCTTTTAAGGGGCATTAAAAGCATCTTGTTATACCTCTCTGACCTACACGTCTCTTGTAAGGGACATGAAAAGCGTCTTGCTATACCTCTCTGACCTACACGTCTCTTGTAAGGGGCATTAAAAGCGTCTTGTTATACCACTCTGACCTCCACGTCTCTTGTAAGGGGCATTAAAAGCATCTTGTTATACTGCTCTGACCTCCACGTCTCTTGTAAGGGGCATTAAAAGCATCTTGTTATACCACTCTGACCTCCACGTCTCTTCTGAGGGGCATTAAAAGCGTCTTGTTATACCACTCTGACCTCCACGTCTCTTGTAAGAGGCATTAGAAGCATCTTGTTTTACCTCTCTGACCTCCACGTCTCTTCTGAGGGGCATTAAAACCGTCTTGTTATACCACTCTGACCTCCACGTCTCTTGTAAGGGGCATTAAAAGCGTCTTCTTATACGACTCTGACCTCCACGTCTCTTGTAAGGGGCATTAAAAGTGTCTTGTTATACCACTCTGACCTCCACGTCTCTTCTGAGGGGCATTAAAAGCGTCTTGTTATACCACTCTGACCTCCACGTCTGTTGTAAGGGGCATTAAAAGCGTCTTGTTATACCACTTTGCCCTCCAATTCTCTTGTAAGGGGCATTAAAAGCGTCTTGTTATACCCCTCTGACCTCCACGTCTCTTGTAAGGGGCATTAAAACCATCTTGTTAAGCTACTGGGACCTCCACGAGTCTTCGAACCGACATTGCATTTCCTCCTAATTTTTGAAAGCTTTTGCTTGGAAGACATAAGCAAATACTATGGGAGACCCACTCCCCAATTATGGGATTAATATTTTTAAGATGCTGTACTGTATGGCTCTTGTAAGGGTCATTAAAAGCGTCTTGTTAAGCTACTGTGACCTCACGTCTCTTCCAAGGGGCATTCAAACCATCTTGTTAAGCTACTGGGACCTCCACGTCTTTTCAAAGGGGCATTAAAACAGTCTTGTTAAGCTACTGTGACCTCCACGTCTCTTCAAAGGGGCATTAAAAGCATCTTCTTAAGCCACTCTGAACACCACAGCTCTTCCAAGGGGCATTGGAGTGTTGTTTTTAATTATCTCTTACCTCCACGACTCTTCCAACGGGCATTGCATTTCCTCCTAATTTTAGTCAGCTTTTGTTTTTCAATGCAAAGGCGAAAACTTAGGGAGACTAACTCCCCAATAATGGGTAGAAGGTTTTTAGTACGCTGTAATCCACATCTGTTTCAAGGGGCATTGCAGTTCCTCATAATTTTTGGAAAGCCTTCCATTCACTGCTTAGGCCAACAGTGTACAGGAGACCCAGTTGCTATAAATGGAAAAAATGGTTTAGTTAAAGCCCTCTGACCTCCATGTCATTTCCAAGGGGCATTGGAGTGCCTCAAAATTTTTGGTAGGCATTGCACTCACTGTATGCCCTATAACTGTGTAGCCGAACCCCTCTTTTTGTTACAGAAACATATCCTACAAGACATATGTGGTTGACTGGCCTGATATTGATGTGAATGGTTCCTGTTCCTCCTGCTCTTTCTCCTTTGCCACTACCTCATCCATCATTTATCACCTGAAGCTTTGTTTTAATGGGAGTCATAGAACTGGAATAGTAGCAGGAAAACATCCAGCAATCCTCGGCGGAGGTAGGATATGCGCCAAAACGCTGACCACCTCAGGCCTAGCCGCTACTACATACATGCGCTTGCATTCCAAGAAAACAAAGCAGATGCTAACTTGTATCATCATCATCATGGTCCTCACCTTGGCACTCTCAACTCCCCTGATGGAGAAGCCAGGGCCCACCGGAGGAGTCAGGTTCTCTGGTGGGCTCGTCCAATGCTGCCCTAAAGCAGGCCGGGCTAAGAAAAGTGTGGGGGGGGATGTTCCAAGGAGAAATAGGGGCGGCTGGGGACCGTTTATGGACACCCGGCTGCCCCCAGGCGGCTGGGGATCGTGTGTGGACACCCGGCCGCGGGGCGGCTTGGGATCGAGCATGGACACCCGGCCGCCCCCTGGCAGCTGGGGACAGAGTGTGGATACCCGGCCGCCGGGCTGCTGGGGACTGAGTATGGATTCCAGGCCGCCAACACAGCCATGACGTGGTGGCCAGGTTCCGCCTCCGCCTCAAGTCCTTGTCCCAGGGCAGTGTTCAATTGTACCTCTCATTCCTTGCAATGCAAGCGCAAGTATGCAGCCTGCCACCCACCCACCCCCAGGCTGCAATACCATTCTGCTTGCTTGCTTGCACTTGAAATTGGGCCTTTTAGGCATGTGGAGGCGGAATCTGGCCACCACGTCATGGCTGTGTTGGTGGCCTGGAATCCATACTCAGTCCCCAGCCGCCCGGCGGCCGGGTGTCCACACTCTGTCCCCAGCCGCCAGGGGGCGGCCGGGTGTCCATACTCGGTCCCCAGCCGCCCCGCAGCCGGGTGTCCACACACGGTCCCCAGCCGCCTGGGGGCAGCCGGGTGTCCATAAACAGTCCCCAGCCGCCCCTATTTCTCCTGTCAACTTCCCCCCACACACTTTTCTTAGCCCGGCCTGCTTTAGGGCAGCATTGGACGAGCCCCCCAGAGAACCAGACTCCTCTGGTGGGCCCTGGCTTCTCCATCAGGGGAGTTGAGAGTGCCAAGGTGAGGAGCATGATGATGATGATAGAAGTTAGCATCTGCTTTTTCTTTTAATGCAAGCATAAGTGTGCAGCCTGCCACCCACCCACCCCCAGGCTGCAATGCCATACTGCTAGCTTGCACTTGAAATGGGGCCTTTTAGTTTGGAGGAGGCCGAAGCTGGCCACTACCTCATGGCTGCTTCGGCAGCGAGGTATCCATACTCAGTCCCCAGCCGCCCCTATTTGTCCCGGTGTGCCTTATACATAAGATTAAGCGCGTATACCAAAACATTACCTGTGCCCTCCCCAGTGCATTTAGTGGGAAGGACAGCCTATTCCGCTGTAGTGTGTGCATGCCAAACCCCTGTTCATGGTACATGCGAAGATGCCTCCCACCCTGCACCTGTAATTGCAGACTTTGTGCTTGCATTGCAAGGAATGGGGGAGGTACAATTGAACAGTGCCCTGGGACAAGAACTTGCACGGGGATAGTTGCAAGTCTGCATCTTCTGATGCAGCATGGATGACTTCTGATGGGCACACTTTTAGGAAGTGACCTGGGTGTCAGAGATGCTTCCAGGGGTCTTCCCCATGCTGTTCCCACGTCTTTTCAGCACTGTATGCATGTGTCACACAGCACATGGCAAGATAAGGTTGTAAAATGTTAAAATGACATTTCCCGGTGAATGCATTTGTCACGGTTGAAAGCAATACAAAAGAGCAAAAACGCATAAAAAATGCTACTTGTGAACATAGCCCAAGGTGTGGAGGAGTATTTTTTTTGGGGGGGGGGTATTTATTTTACCTTATACACAAGTCTTTACCCTGGAAAGGAAGTTCCTTAACATATTTCACAGGAAAGCAGTTTCAGTTTAGTTTTTGAACATTTTATTGTGAGCCCTTAAAAGTGGCTTAATACCTCTGAACACGTTGTTGACAGCAGTGACCTGGGCATCAGAAATGCTTCCTGGGGCGATCCCCATGCTGTCCCCATGTCATTTGAGCACTGTCACTATCATTTTGGGCACTTGTTAGGCTTTTAAAAGACTGCCGGGGGTGCCGCGCCAAAAATGCTCGGGTCTCCCATAGACTAACATTGGGCTCGTTGCTCGGGTCGAGCACCCGAGTATCACGGCGAGCTCGGCCCGAGCTTCGAGCACCCGAGCATTTTAGTGCTCGATCAACACTAGTAACTATCTACATCTGTCGGGGTTTAACTATTTCACTTAGTGTACCTGACAGGGAGTTGACCTTTCGTGCTACTTGTAGATCTGCATAGTGCGGTGGTCTGTGTAGTGTCAGTGTTTCTCTCATCTACCCTGTTTGTTCTACTAGCGATAGTATTGAAAAACTGCCTTAACCTCGCTACTGGGTTGGCAAGTTCACCATTGGCTGGGCCTTCTTGCTCTACTTCTGCCGGGGATCCTTCTTCCTGGGATTCTTCTTGAGCTGGCTCTTCTGCGGCACTAGGCTCTTCTGCGGCACTAGGCTCTTCTGCGGCACCAGGCTCTTCTGCGGCACCAGACTCTTCTGCGGCACCAGGCTCTTCTGCGGCACCAGGCTCTTCTGCGGCACCAGGCTCTTCTGCGGCACCAGGCTCTTCTGCGGCACCAGGCTCTTCTGCGGCACTAGGCTTTTCCGCAGCACTTACAGGTTCAGCTTGCTGTGGAGGGTCTTCTGGCTGTTGGAAGAATTGGAGTACTGGAATTATAACTGCTCCTCCGATTTGAGGCCAATCTGCCGGGAAGTCTCCAAAATCAGTATGTATTACTGCTTCTTCAGGTTCCTCTTGGATGATGAGAGGCTCTTCTTCTTGGGGTTTTAGCAGATCTGGGCACAACTTCAGGTGGTACCTAGATACTGTTGCAGTTGTTCTTCCTCCATCCTTGCTGATCAAACACGTCTTTCTGTTATCAAACCTTGAATTCAACACCGTGTAGGGTTCTCTCTCCCACTGGTCATCAAGTTTGTGGTTTCTCCGCTTCCTTTTCAATACCACTTCTACTGGTGTGAAGGGTTCTGGTGGTGCACTTCTGTTGTATTGTGCTTCTTGTTTATCCCTCACCCGAGTGAGACTGTTTAAGACACAGGCTTGTCCTCTTCTGTACTGCTCCTGTCTGGTCGTGTCCCAGTCTTCAGTGGTCACGTCTGCCTCTGGTTCTACAACACCAAGCTCCAGGTCCATGGGCAACTTTCCTGGTCTCGCTCGCATGAGATAAGCTGGAGTGCAATTGGTTGAACTCACAGGTATGTGATTGTACAGGTCTACCAAGTCAGGTAGTAGGTCTGGCCACTGGTCTCTCGCCTCAAGTGGTAAGGTCTTCAGCAGGTCGATGACCATGTTGTTCATCTTCTCACAGAGACCATTGGTTTTGTGGGTGGTACGGTGTAGTTCTTATCTTCTTACACCCGTACAGATGGCAGAACTCTTTGAACAATTCAGCCTCAAAGGCCGGGCCTTGGTCAGTCAGTACCTGCTCAGGGTATCCATGGGGTCTGCAGAAGTACGCTTGGAACGTCTTCGCTGCTGTCTCTGCTGTCAGGTCTTTGACAGGGGCGACCACCAGGAACCTGGAGTAGTGATCCACCATGGTCAGGGCATAGGTATATCCTGACCGGCTGGGTGACAACTTGACATGGTCCAGGGCCACGATCTCCAGGGGACGAGTCATCTTGATGGGTTGCAGGGGTGCCTTCTGGCTGCTGTAGTCTTTTCTTCTTAGGCTACAGGGCCCACAGTCTCTGCACCACCTCTCAATGGAGCTGCGCATTCCCACCCAGTAGAAGCGACACTTCAGTAGGGTTTCAAGCTTTTTCCAGCCAAAGTGCCCCGCTTGATCGTGGTAGGCCTCCAACACCATTTGGATGTCTGTCTTGGGGACTACTATCTGCCATACCATCTCGTGGGTCTTGGGATTGACGTACCTCCGGCACAGCTTCTCACGGTAGATAAACAGCCTGCTTCTTTCATTCCACAGCTGCTTTGCTTGAAGAGACGCATCCTTCTCCAGGGAGGAACCTTCTTGGTTTATCAGCTCCTTGATACGGCTGACAACCGGGTCGCTGTCCTGGGTACCTTTCCAGCTGTGATGAGGCAAAGGGTTTAACGTTTTACCACGCTGCCTCCTGGAGGCTCTTTGCTCGTGGATCATCCCATTCCGGTGGAAGGCAGGTATTTCAATCTCTACCAAGTCATCCACTTCTTCTTCTGTGTCTGACTGGTGAGGCATCCTGGACAGGGCATCGGCGTTGGCGTTCTTGCAGCCCGCCCAGTACTTTATTGTGAATTGGTAGTTTGGCAGCCGAGCCATCCATCGTTGTTCCATGGCTCCCAGCTTGGCTGTTTCAAGATGAGTTAAGGGGTTATTGTCAGTGTAAGCAGTGAACTTGCTGGAGGCTAGGTAGTGCTTGAACCTTTCTGTGATGGCCCAGACCAAGGCCAGGAACTCTAACTTAAAGCTGCTATAGTTCTCTGGGTTCCTCTGTCGGGCGGAGCTTCCTGCTTGCATGCGCGATGACTTTCTCCTGGCCATTCTGCTTCTGACTTAGGACAGCTCCCAATCCTTCATTGCTGGCATCAGTATACAGCAGGAACGGTTGGCTGTAGTCAGGGTAGGCTAGCATCTCATCACCTGTCAGGATCTCCTTCATTTCTTGAAATGATTCAGCCTGTTCTTTACCCCAGTGGAACGGGGGATTTCTGCCCTTGGGGGACTGTCCTACCAGGAGGTCTTGCAGAGGCGCTGCTTTCTTAGTGTAATCTTGTACAAACCTCCGGTAGTATCCTATCAGTCCCAGGAACTGACGCACCTCCTTGAGGTTCTTTGGCTCCGGCCATTTCTGGATGGCAGTGACCTTCTCCGGGTCTGGTGCTACTCCCTCCGGACTGACAATGTGCCCCAGGTACTGTACCTTTCTCTTGAGCAGGTGGCACTTGGCGGGCTTCAACTTCATCCCATACTGGGACAGTGACTCAAATACCTCCGCCAGGTGCTTCAAGTGGTCCTCATACGTCTTGGAGTATACTATCACGTCATCCAGGTACAGTAGCACAGTCTCGAAGTTGCGGTGTCCCAAGCAGCACTCCATCAATCTCTGGAACATTCCGGGGGCATTGCAGAGTCCAAACGGCATACTGTTGAACTCGCAGAGTCCCATCGGGGTGGTGAAGGCCGTCTTCTCCCGATCCTCCTCAGCCACAGCTACTTGCCAGTACCCACTAGTGAAGTCAAGGGTGGAAAAGTAATTTGCAGACTTTAAGGCAGCCAGGGATTCCTCAATACGGGGTAAAGGGTATGCATCTTTATGTGTAATGCGATTTACTTGTCTAATCTACACACAATCTCATGCTTCCATCCTTCTTCCTGACTAGAACTAGAGGAGCTGCCCAGGGACTACAAATATCCCTTACTACCTCTGCCTTCTTCATGTCATGCAACATCTCCTTGGCTTTCTGGTAGTGTGCTGAAGGTATAGGCCTGTACCGTTCCTTGATGGGGGGATGGTTGCCTGTGGGGATGTGATGTTGTACCCCTTTAATCCTCTCAAAGTCAAGTGGGTGTTTGCTGAATACCTGTGCGTATTCTTGAACCACCCGGTGTACCCCCTGTTTCTGGTGAGCAGGAGTGGTGTCTGTCCCAACATGGAGCTGTTGACACCAGTCCACCACCTGGGTTGCTGGGTCATTATCCTCCACTTTGTCTGGTGAGGTTAAGGACTCCGCCGTGTGAATGGAGTTACTATTTACAGCATGTAACTTGGCAACAGTGGTAATCTGACCTCGTCTTCCCCATAGTTGAGAAGACGGACGGGCACCCTCCCATTGCGTACATCCACTACTCCTCTGGCTGTTAAGAGTGTAGGTCTGTGCTCTGAGCTAAGGGGTTCTACTACCGCCTGGTAGCTCTGTCCTTTAAGACCTATTGCTGCTCTACACCAGATAAGCATTTCACTCATTGGGGGAATCACAATGGGTATGGGGTCTGTTACCCGCACATTACCAATCTCACCACCAGTTAGCTTTACTTGCTGCTGGTACATCAGGGCTAGAATCTCCCTCTGGAGTGCTCTCCTCTGCCCCGGTCTGGCGGTGTCAGCGAGCTGTTGGAGTAAAAACACAACCTCCTCCAAACAGTTACCAACAATGTTAGTGCCTAGTACCACATTCAGTCCATTTTCCTCATTGACAGTCTTCACTACAATGAGTCCCTGGTCCTTTAACTCCACTCTCTCCACTTTTACTGCTACTTTCTTAACCCCAAGTAGGTCAAGAGGGAGGCCGTTAGAGGCATATACTGAAAAGTCTGGGTTTGGGGGTTGTAGACTGTCCATGGACCAGTATTTTTTATAGAGGATATCAGGTATGATTGTTACCTGGGATCCGGTGTCCAGCAGGGCAGGTATCGCAATGCCATCCAGTATGATGGATAGGAAAGGTCTTCCTCCCACGAACATGCGGTGCCAGTCTGAGGGGCCTGCTGAGTCTATTCCTGGGTGTTGGCCCTCGGACCCAGGGTTTGCTTGTTTAAAGGACACTGGTGCACTGTGTGACCTGCCTTCTGGCAGCGGTGGCAGTCGAACTCTTGGTCAGGATGGCGTTGGTTGTTGGTCCTCCCACGGGGTGGCGTTGTCCTCCTCCGGGGCGACGTCCTCCTCCGGGGCGGCGACGTCCTACTTCTTCTTCTCCGGTTCATCCAGGGGACATCCTCAGGGCAGTCGGCTAGCAGGATCTTTCCGTCCGTCTCTGGCTCCGTCCGTAGTTGCAGGGCACTCATTACAGTGGCCTGGTTTTTGGTCAGCTGGCGCACTTCTGAGCGCAGACAGTCCAGCTCAGTAGGGGGCGCTGCCTGCACTTTGGCTTCGGCAGCCAGGGAGGAAAAGGTGCTGGCGTTGGAGTGGCCCCACCCTGGTAACGTTGGATTGCAGTATCTGCCGTCTCCAGGGGCTGCAGTCCCTTTAAAGCCATATCCTTAAGGGTGTCAAAGGTAGCATCTGGATGATCCAAGGACCACCAACGCACAGTCCTGCTCTCCCCTTGGGACCTCAGCCCCCAGACAAATTGTTCTTTTAGCATTTTACTCTCATTGGTTATGCTAATTGGACTGACCTGTTTCAGAGCTTGCAGGACCCCTTGTAAATGGTAGGCATAGTCCCGAACATTGTCCTCCGGCTTCTGAGAGCATTGGTAGAACCTCATCCGGAGGTCTGCCTCAGTGCGGTCATCAAAGGCAGTCTGTAACTTTTTGAAAATTGTGGACACTGATTCCTGGTCTGCGGCTGACCAAGTCTCTACTTCTCTCTCCGCAGCACCAGTCAATTGTCCCACAACTACTGCAGCTCTTTGATTGCCCATCATAGAATACATGTCCAGGATGCTGCATATTTTGCGCTTGAATCCAGACAGGGTGTCTGGCTTGCCACTGTACTGGGGGAGCCACTTTGCTCCAGGCATGTATGGTAAAGTCAATGGTACAATGGGGGCTACAGGACCTGGCGATGGAGCGGCTATTCCGTCCTGCGCGGCGGCAGCCGCTGATGCATCATCGGGGCTGTCAGCCTGGGCCGCGATGTCGGGCTGTTGCTGCAACATCTTGGCGCCCCCCCCCTAGTGAACCGTGGCCTACCTTACTTCTGTTGGCCGCAGCTCTGCAGGTGATGGACTTCTGGTAGGACCTTGCGTCGCTTACTTTCCACGTCAGAGCGTTCACTGGGGCTTCCTGCCAGGACCTGACGCTGCGTCAGTGCGTGGGGCGTGTCCAAGACTTTGCGCGGTTACACAGGTACGCCTCCTAGTTTTCCCGCGGTTACACCCTTCTTCTCGCACAGCGACGTCATAATGGCGGACAATGGCGGGAAACCTCCGAAATGGTGGGAAATCTTCACCACAGTACAATATACAGTCTTTTAGTAAAAACGCACAGTACCCGGTGGCAACGGGCACAACTTCTTCCATTGCCGCGGGCACGTAATCCTGTTCGTGACGCCAGTTAGAGAGATGTGGCGCCCAGGGGATGGGGACTACTCGGCGTCCGGGCCTTGATGCCTGGTCTTGGGGGATGTCGCGGTGGTCGGCTCCTGGGCCCGTACCCTGGGGGGAAATCAAATGTCAAAGTTCGTGACGCCACCTGTGGTGTCTGGTGAGGTTCACCAGTGCTGCGGCAGTCCACTGAGGCTGGTGTTAAAGCAGCTTGGGTGGTATAGCTCCCCACAGGTGGAGCTGGGCCTCAGGGCAGCGTATGAAGGGGGGATGCAGGACAGAGGGGACCCAGCTGGGTCAGGGCAAGAATGGGAGCACACAAGAAACTCGCTTCTGTACCTTTACTGGGATTAGTTCAGGAACACCCCGGAGCACTGTAGGTTGAGGGGTGCACGTCCGGATTCTCCCCAGTGAGCAGGTGTACGACCTCCTGTTTCTTGCCTCTCTGTAGTAAGTTTCTGACCTGCCTGGAGCTAGGCCTAAGTTGGTTTCTGTCCTGCACCGGCTGATCCTGAGGTATGGCCTTCTATTGGAGTACTCACTCCCTGGTATATGGGGCCTCGGTAACTCCTGACCCTGGTATAACAGTCAGCGTTTTGTATTCCTGGGACATGTAGTTCGCCAGGGGTTTCTGGTTGTCTTCTGCTGGGTGTAAAGAATCCCTGCAGACTCGGACCCGTTGTCCGGGATATGGTTTCTGGGGTGAGCTGGTAAAGCTCCTCTGCCCCCAATGCTACTCACTCCTCTAGCCTTCGGCCTACTTGGACCCTCACTAGGCTATACACACTGGCAGTTAGCTGGCTGCCTCTTCTGCTGTTCTCTGAGCGTCAGCAATGCTCCTAGCTCACTTAACTCGAGCTGCTTGAGTCTGTCTGAGCTCCACTGCAGACTGACCTGTTTCTCTGTCTCACTCTGCAGGAACTGGCTGTGGACTCCAGACTGTTCTGTCTGAACTCACTTCCTGAGGAGAACTAACTAACTCTCTAATTCCACCCTCCTTTATATATCCCTATCCTGGCTCCCTCTGGTGGACTGAGGTAGGGTGGAGGTGTGTGTATGTTCTGAGGGCCTCTTGTGGAGAAATCCTTTAATGCACCCCTCCAGGATCTGTGGCTCCATGTACAGCAGAGCGTCACACCTAAATATCAGGGCTAATAATTAGTGGTGAGCGAGCACTAAAATGCTCGGGTACTCGTTGTTCAAATCAAGCAAATTGGAATGCTCGAGTGCTCAGTTCGAGTAACGAGCCCAATGTAAGTATATGGGAAACTTGAGCATTTTTCCGGGGGCTCACCCTGGCGGTCTGCCGAGGGCCTAAAAATTGTCCAAATCGATGGGAACAGTGCTCAAATGACATGGGAACACCTTGGGGAAAACCCCTGGAAGCATTTCTGACTCCCAGGTCACTGCTGTCAACAACAATGTCAGAGGTATTGTGCCACTTTTACGGACTCACAATAAAACATACAAAAATGAAACCAAAATGGAGTTTCCTGGGAAATATGTTAAGGAACATGTGACATGCAGAAGTAGTGCTGTTGCAGAGTGTGACATGCAGAAGTAGTGATGTTGCTTTAAAAGCATTCAGCAACTATTAGAAGTAACACAAGCACAGGAGACAGGAAGTGTTGTGCTCCAGAAGCATCCAGCAACTAGAGGGGTTAACACAGTCACAGGAGAAGGGGAGTGTTTTAGCAGAGCCCCAGGGGGATTGTGGGGAAGTTGTTTACAGTCTGGCTGGAGCCGAAGAGAAAGGTGGCTTATGATCTGTATCTCACGGAAGGCAAGGGAATAAAATTCAGGTCAGGAGGGAAACTAAACAAAAGTCAGTTAGACTCCCTGAGCTAACAGTGTGGAGTATTATTGGCCTGGAGGATAAGGATTTGAAAGAAGCCTGCAATAGAGATTATCTCCCTCATCACACCCTTTCCCCCTCCATATTTATGCAGTATTATTGAGTCCTTGTGAAGGAAAAGCCTGTGGTTGTGTATGTATTAAAACTGTGCTGTACTGTGCTACCGGATAATAGACTGTGTACTGACGTGCTGCAAAGGAGACTGTACTGTTATTACTGGAGCCTGTTGCTCAAAGAGACATTTGCATTGCACTGGCCGTGCCTCATTAAATGTTACTGTTCTACCTTTTATGAAGACCCTTGTCAGATGTATCTGGTCAGCAACTGAATCTATCGTGTGCCTGAGAGAAGCTGCAGCCTGAGGTAGCCCTGAGTAACGGTTCCCCCAGGATTCTAATGAATTCATGTAACCGGTCCCGCCCCTATCTGAACTTAGGCAGCATGTGTGTAACATTGGTGGCCCATACGGGGAATACTGAGCGGGAATTAGTGTGTAGAGGGAGAAGAGGAAAAGTGTCTGGAAAAACACAGCAGCACAGCACCTCAACTCAACTCTGCTACACCAGTTAAAGGGGACCAGCCCTAAAGAAAAACTCACTAGCATCAATGGATGTGGAAATACAAATAGACAGAATTAGTGAGCTGCTTCTTCAGTTAACCTCTGAAGAATTGAGAACAGTAGCAGAACATGTAAAGATGTCAGTAGAACAGATTTCCAAAGCACACAACCGCAGGCAACTGTTAGCTGCCATTAATGCAAAAATGGATGAGCTGGGGGAGAAAGAAGCTGAAGATGTCATGGGGACATTCCTCCAGGAACTAACACAGTTTCTAACCAAGTTGAAGTTGGAGGATGGAGGGGCAGCACCAATTACCAAAAGCGGGAATCTCCATCCGCAGACTGAACTACAGGAATTGAAAGAACAATTCAAAGCCCTAACAGCCCTGCAGGAATCAACCAAAACCTCTGAACAGGTGATAGACTCAGACAGGACCTTTAACCTGCTCGGGTTAGATAAATCAGGGAGACAGTCCTCTCTAACACCACAAATCACCATAAGGAAAGAATTCAAGATCCTGGGACAGATTGGAGAGTGTGAACAGAAAGAGAGACTGTCTTCTAGGAACTTGTTGCACCAGATCGATGCAGGATTACAGAAAGGCTACCAGCCAGATGAGATAGTGGAGGGAGTGGTTAAAACGATCAGCCCAGGACCGAACCTCTGTAGTATGCTAGAAATGAAGAGTCAACTGACCTTGCAACAGCTGAAGATGATTTTAAAAGGGCACTATAAAGAAGAGAGTACTTCAGAATTGTTCCACCAACTCATTAATTTCTCACAGAAAAATAATGAATCATCCCTAAGTAGAGATGAGCGGTGTTCGAATCGAACTGTTCGCCAATCTCAAATTCGAGCTGTTTTGGGCGGTGTTCGACGAACCCGAACGATTTGAAAAAAATCCGCCTGTTCGAGGTTATGTTCGATAACTGTTCGTGCACCCAAATCGTAACTGGATTTTTTCACAGTAATGCTGATAATCAATGTTAATACACAGTTTGAGTGTACAGCGGGGCGGGGGGAGGGGCATGGGATGGATCTCTGCAGAAATAATGAAGATCTCCATTTTTTTTTCTCTTTCCCGCATTTACAGTGAGGAGGTGCAGTCTGTCAGCCTATCAGCAGCGCACACACGGAGTGAAGTGCTTTTTTTCACACAAGCAAGGGCATGTGTCATTGGCTGTGTATGTCACATGTCCTTGCCCTATAAGACCCAGCCATTTTCCCTGTCGCCACCATTTTCTCACTGCTGCAGCTGAGTGTTAGACGGCACTGCTGCTGCTGTTAGCGCTATATTGTGTAACTGAATTGCAAGCGAATTTTCTCTTAAATAGACAGAAAGGTTTAGGGAGTAGGGACTAGTTTGTAATTGCAGCCCTTTTGAGGGCTAGGTTACAGCAGTTCCTAGCACTTTTAGTAGGCAGGTCTGTGCTCTTAAATCGACAGATAGGTTGGGAGTAGTGACTAGTTGTAATTCCAGCCCTTTTGAGGGCTAGGTTACATCAGTTCCTATCACTTTTTGCCAGGCAGGTCTGTTTTAGTGCTGTGCAAGTGTTTTTCACAGCATTTGGCTCAATCTAGCTAAGCAAATCCTTTTGGGCCTCTTGCAGTGTGTGTTAGTCAGTGGAGTAGCCTATCTGTGTTGCAAGCTACACCACCTGTGTATGTAATACAAATTTTTTCTGCACCTAGCCAAGTAAAACCTTTTGGGCCTATAGCAGTGTGTGGTACTCAATCTATTAGGCCATCTATACCAAGCTCCACCAGCTTTGAAATTAATAATAATTTTTAGCTGCATCTAGCCCGGAAAATAATTTTGGGCTTAGTAGCAGTGTGTGGTACTCATTGTATTAGGCCATCTATACCAAGCTCCACCAGCTTTGAAATTAATAATAATTTTTAGCTGCATCTTGCCAGGAAAATAATTTTGGGCATATTAGCAGTGTGTGGTACTCATTCTATTAGGCCATCTATACTAAGCTCCACCAGCTTTCAAATTACTAGTAATTTTTAGCTGCATCTTGCCTGGAAAATAATTTTGGGCATAGTAGTAGTGTGTGGTACTCATTGTATTAGGCCATCTATACCAAGCTCCACCAGCTTTGAAATTAATAATAATTTTTAGCTGCATCTTGCCTGGAAAATAATTTTGGGCATAGTAGTAGTGTGTGGTACTCATTGTATTAGGCCATCTATACCAAGCTCCACCAGCTTTGAAATTAATAATAATTTTTAGCTGCATCTAGCCCGGAAAATAATTTTTCTTCACAATAGTGGTAGCAATAGAAATATGGGGCGCGCGCCTGGCTAACAAAAATATACGCTTCATAACAAAAAACACCAGCCTAGCGCACTGCATTAATAAGATGGCATCATTGTCTCTCCCAGTGCTAGGCCTACTACGCTGGCTAGCATTCCTGTGCCTAAAACACAATGTATGGGTCCGCACTAGCCACGATGCTGAGGGGTCTAAAGCTGCTGATAACGCTTTATCACAATTCAATTGGCAGATTTTCACAGAGCTCCTCCCCAACGCCCACCCATCGGGCAACAGTTGCCCACCCTCCCTATGGGATCTAGTGGCGAATAGTTGATGCCATTAATCAGAGCGTCAGTTGCCCCGTCGACGTGGCAAGCATACGGTAAGGCATGGGAAGAGTGGACACGACTAGTAGCAGCCAGACGGGTTGACCAATGTGAACAAGCCAGATTACAAGTCACCATAGAATTTCTCCACCAGCTAATGATGAGGGGCATATCAGGGGCGTCAGCGCAGTGGTGTCTGACCGGAGTAACATTTCACTTCCAACTACTGAATTGGGGAGATGTGACAAAGAGATTCATCATCAGACAATCCATAAAAGTGTGGAAAAGGGGTCAGCCAAGTCAGGAGTGTAGACGTCCCGTCCCGTGTCACTAAAACTGATTTCTCACATCATATCCCTAACACCATTAACATGACACTCACAATTTGAAGCAACACTACTGTTTACTGCATTTGCGATCGCCTTCTTCGGGGCGCTATGCATAAGCGAATTAGTCCCTCAATCCAAAATTACCACCAGTGGAGGCTTATTACACCAGGACGTAGTCATAGCTAATAATGCAATACGTCTACGCATACGCCAATCGAAAATGGTTCCAGTGGGTACTTCTACAACCCACAAACGGTACACTGAGTCGGGTAACAATAGTAAAAACATATATAACCATCAGATCACAAAGTCATTTCTTCCTATCACATTGGATGGAACGCCATTATCAAGATACCAGTTCCAAGCTATATTTAATAAATTCATAACATCGGCAGGGAACCACCACAAAGATTACAGGCACACTCATTCCGCATAGGCGCGGCCACGGAAGCAGCAAGAGCAGGACTGTCAGAAACGGAAGTTCAGAGGATAGGGAGATGGTGATCCACGTGTTTGGCGAGATACATAACACCAGACTTGTTATCCTAACGTGGTTTGTTTCTTTTACAGGTGACGCTAAGCCAACAGTGTGGGTGATAGGCCACTCGTATATATATTGGGCAGAAAAAAGGGCGAAAGTCCGCCCAGGCGGGAGGAAATTAGAGTTTCATAACACATATTTCAACTGGAGAGGTATTTAGAGGCCTGCTATGGCCGCAGGTACTAATGGAGGTAATCAAAGTAGGGAGAGAGGCAAGAGGTCTGGTCATCTTAGTTATACAGGCCGGGGGAAACGACCTAGGTCATCACAAGAGCACATAACTAATAGCAATAATGAAACTAGACACTGAGCGCTTCAGAGAATTTTTCACAAAACTAACTATAGTATGGTCAGAGATTGTGCCGATAGCGGTATGGCAAGGTACACGAGACATCACGGCCATCGAATGGACAAGGCGGGTAATAAATATTCGGATGGCAAAATTTAGAAGAGACAGAGGCGGTGTAGTGATACAACACCGACAACTGGAAGGAGATAAAGCAGGCCTCATACGGCCCGACGGTGTTCACTTAATGGATATTAGACTGGACATATTCCTGTCAGGACTTCAGGACGGAGTGGAACAAGCGTTAAGAGTGATGGATGGGGGTCAGAGTCCTGCATACGAGTACGCAGGATCCTCCGTGGCCTGGAAATAGAAAGGACATGTTGGAGAGTTACACTTGTTGGCCAACTTGCCGGTGTGGAGACCCAGGGCATGCTGCAACAAGCTGAATTATTTTAGAAATAAAATGCCTTTCTAATGGCATGAGTATAAAGAGTTAATAAAGCTGTGACCGATCCTCACCCATCCAATTGTAAGAGTTACATTATTGTATTGTCAAGGAAAGGGGGGCGGTAGGGGGGCTGAGCATCTGGGTTTGGTTGGGGGTCCCCACAGTCTGCCTAGGCTAGATGCATTTAAAAATTCTTATTAGATACACAGGGGGTGCAGCTTGCTTCGCAGCTGGGCTACTACGCCCAAAGTATTGCCTAGGCTAGATGCAGTTAAAAATTCTACGCTGACTAGCAGACACTGAAGCTTTGGAGCAGACCTCTGAGCAAACAGCTCTTCAGACTCAACCATCTGTGTTACCCCAAGCCATAGTGTATGTAGTTTCTTACAGTTAAAAGGGGGGGGGGGGGAGCGACCCAACCCACCTGGAATTGATGATGCCAACGTCACGTAAAACACAGCAAGGGGACTCCAAAAAGAGTCTCCATTTTTTCCAAAAATTGTGGCACAGACACCACTTAAGTGGCATCAATTGCCCCAGAGTTGCTTAAAACGGTTGGTGAGGTGGTTTTACCAAATCCTCAAGCTTTTAGTCTCCCCAAGATGACACAGGGGTAGAAAAGTCCTTGCGGATCCATGATTTGTTCATCTTTATGAACGTGAGTCTGTCTACATTCTCAGTGGACAGCCGCATGCGCTTATCTGTCAGCACACCACCAGCAGCGCTGAACACGCGTTCAGAGAGAACGCTGGCTGCAGGGCATGACAATATCTCCAAGGCGTGAGTGGCGAGCTCCGCACATTTTTCCAGATTGGAATCCCAAATGAGCAAGGGTCCAGTGACACAGTCATGGCTTCGATGTTCACTTGGAGATACTCCTGTACCATCCTCGCTAGGCGTTGACTATGTGTCAGACTTCTTGTCTCCTGTGGCCTTGCAAAAGATGGTCTAAAAAAGTGGTGAAACGATTCCACAAAATTGCTGTTACCAGCAGATACTGTGTTACTGTTACGGTTTGAGTGATGAAGAATCGACAGTCCCACGGTTTGCAAGTTAGAACTGTGAGATTCACTATGTGTACCACTGGTGTTTTGTGGAAAAGCACATGTATGATTCTGCAACAGCCTCCTGCATGCGTGAATCCCTTTCTATGGCAGGAATAATTTCGGCAAATTTACTTTTGTACCGGGGTCTAAGAGTGTGGCAACCCAGTAGTCGGGATCACTTCGAATTCTGACAATCCGAGGGTCATGTTGCAGGTAGTGCAGCGAGAAGGCACTCATGTGTCTTGCGCATCCAGGAGGACCAAGTCTTTGTTGTGTTGGTAGCGAGGTAAGAATCATGCTTCCTTCCTCTGCCCTTTCCCTCCAACCTCGCACAAAAGAAATGTGATCAAGGTCTCCCTCATCTGATGAGTCTTACATGCCCATCGCCAGTTCGTCCTCCTCTTCTTCCTCGGTTCCTGCACCTTGCACCCTGGTAAAACCATCTCCCCCACCCTCACATGCCTGCCGCCTTGGTGCCGCCGATCGTCTGGACCTTGCAGATGTTAGCGCTTCCGCATACAACTCCTCCTCCTCTACTTCCTCCACCTCCTCTTGTCCCACCTCCTGAATTCTGTTTAACGTGTGCTCCAGCATGTAAATCACCGGAATAGTCATGCTGATAATGGCATCGGCGTCAGCACTAAACATCTTCGTCGCCATTTCAAAACTGTGCAGAAGGGTGTGTGGCGCCCCTGAGGGTTCAGTCGCCACAGAGGTACTGCATCTCACCCAGAGGTGTGGTATCTCACCCTCAGGTAAGGAAGGAGTATGGCTCGGGACCCTAACACCTGCATCCAACACATACCCACAGTGGGGGTAGGGCGAGACTGCTCCTAAGGGAGAGCACAGTCCCAAGTCCCTAGCTGGCGGGAGGGTCCTATGTAGTGGGTGTGGGTGGAGAAAGCAGCTTAGGGGAGCACATGACAGGGAGAGTATAAATAGGAAGCCATCTTAGAAAGAGCAAGCCAGTCAAAGGAGGAGAAGTGACAGGAGCAGAGGCTCTGCTCCGGAGGCGGGCCTAGCCTGGGAGGCCCAGGACTGAAGGAGAGAAGAGAGGAGTGGGAGCAGGAAGGCTCCAGGAACCAAAGGGACCCTAGGGGTATGGGCCATGCAGAAGGCCACCCGTACGCCCGCTGCTACCAGGAGGTAGAGGGATCAGGCCAGATAAGGGGAACCGGTCCCTCAACTAGCGGAGAAACAGCAAGGCTCAACTAGAAACCGGAGGCTGCAGCATTTCATGTACTGCAGGCCAAAGTCCACACCAGCCTCACTAAGAAGGTAGCCACATAGGACCCAGGGGATAGAACACACGTCGCCCGCCAAGGCCCGAGGATACCGGATAGAAGTGTCACTGGGTGTGAGGTGCAGGGAGAAGGCCAGAGAAAGGACACACAGAAGGGGGTCCTGCTAAGTACTCCGGAGCTATCTGGGGGTGGACTGAGCCCCTCACTGAGTACGCACAGCACGACGGGGGAGATTGCTCTGGTACCTGTAATCTGGACTGCAACAACTGTGAGTAAAGATCTTGGGACTGCATCACACGGACTCTGTGTTCATTACTGACTCCCTGCACTACAACCACCATCATCCATCCACACTGCCCTGAAGCTACACTCTTCCTGTGGGGAGTAATAATACCATTGCTGCAAAACCACCAGCTTCAGAGGACTGTTCCTCAGCGGCGGCCCCTTTGGCCGCACTCCACAGGTGGCGTAGTCGGACATTATAAAACCCATATATGCAAATTACCCTTGGATTGACCGCCCTGGGTCACGGACCGGGTCACCGCCACAGTGACTTCAACCCCCAGCGTCTACCAGCCCGGCTCCGGGTACCCCACGGCCCAGGGGGCGCGTCAACTTCATAGGTCCCTGATCTGAGACCACTCCTGCAGCGTGATTTGCCCCACCTCTGGATCTTGTTGGCCCAGGCTATACGTCAGAACGTATTGCACCAGGGCTTGTCGGTGCTGCCACAGTCGCTGCAACATGTGCAGAGTTGAATTCCACCGTGTCGGCACATCGCATTTCAGCCGGTGAACTGGCAGGCCCAACGACTTCTGTAGAGATGTAAGTCGTTGAGCTGCGGGATGCGAACTGCGGAAGTGAGCACACAGCGACCGTGCCCTCTGCAGAAGGCCATCTAGTCAGGGATAGTGGGCTAAAAATTGCTGGACAACCAGGTTCAACACGTGAGCCATACAAGGCACGTGTGTGTGACACTGCCCCGGCGAAGGGCCGCATCCAGGTTTTCAGCATTGTCGCACACGGCCTTCCCTGGTTGCAGGTCCAGTTGGGACAACCATTCATGAAACTGGGTCTCCAGAGCTGACCACAACTCCTCAGCTGTGTGACTCACATTTCCCAGACATTTCAAAGTAAACACCGCCTGATGCCATTGAGCCCTGCTGCCAGCATAGTAAGGAGGTGTGCAGGATTCCTTCTGCGCAGTTAGAAAGTGGGTGGCATTACCAGACAGGCTTTGGGTGCAGGTGGAGGACTGAGAGGAGGTTGAGGAGGCAGAAGCAGTGGAGGAACTTCAAGATAAAGAGGATTGATGCACAACTCGTGGGGATGGCAAGACTTGGACAGCAGCCCCTTGTCCTGCTGTCACCATAGTTACCCAGTGCCCAGTCAGCGACATGTAACGCCCCTGTCCATGCCTACTCGTCCAAGTGTCTGTGGTGAAATGCACCCTGTCACACAGAGTTTCTCAAAGAAGCGGTGATGCTGGGTGCGACGTGCTGGTGTAGCGCAGGCACACCTTCTTTGAGAAGTAGTGCCGACTGGGCATCTGGTACTGGGGCACTGCGACGGACATAAGGTCTCGAAAATCCTCTGTGTCCACCAGGCGGAAAGGCAGCATTTCTGTAGCCAACAGCTTGCAGATGGTGAAATTCAACCTCTTAGCTTGCTCATGGCTAGGAGGAAATGGTCTTTTACTTGTCCACATCTGAGGGACCAAGGGCTGGCTGTTGTTTTTAGACGGGGTTGAGTAGGGTGTCCCCGGCAAACTGCTCGTTTGTGAGGAAGATGCAGGCGGAAAAGTTAGGTTGGTTTGATCCAAAGGTGGTGCTCTCGATGTCGGAGAGCGCTGAACACCAGCTGGTGTTTCCACTTCCAAATGAAATGATGACCTGCCAATCACACTGGCTGTTGCGGGTAAAGAGGTGGCAGGTCTGCGTCCAAAAACATGTGTGACTGCTGTCCCCCCAGTCACAGAGGATGAAGAGGCCGCGGATGCACAAGATGGGGCAGACGGTGGTTGGCTAGGCCGCATTGTAGCACAGTGAGCTTCCCACTGCAACTTATGCTTCATATCCATGTGACGGTTCATGCATGAAGTACTCAAACTATGAATTTTTTGGCCTCTACTTAGCTTTTGGTGACAAATATTACAGATAACACGAGTTGGGTCATCCTTATCGATCTGAAAAAATGCCCAGACTATACAAGGCTTAGAGCCCATGCGACCTGAAGAGCCACCACGACTTGTGGTCAGAGGCAGAGTTGTGGTTGAGGATGCAGTTGTTGACGTGCTTCCAGTACTCTGTCTCTGTCCAGGAAGGCGCAACCTAACCTCGTCGTCAATAGCATTTGTGACGCCCAGCTGCGCTTGGTATCACAGATCCTAGAAGAGTGCATTGATGGAATCCTCCACAAGAGGCCCCCATAAACATTCATACATTTCCACCTTCCACCTCAGGCCAGCAGAGGGAACCCTTAGGGATATAAATAGAGAAGGTGGAGCTAGGCAGTTCAGTTCCTCTGAAGAGTTCCTGCAGTAGAGAAGCCTAAGAGAGGTCAATCTGCAGTGGAGCTCAGTCTAGTCTTGAGAACTCAGTTAATAGTTCAGCAGTGGAGCACGAGGCTCCTCCTAGCTAGATTCAGGGAGCCCAGTTAGAGCTTAAGGTGTGCCGGCGCCATAAGATCGGTGAAGCGCGGCAAGCTGCCGTTAGTGTGTATAGCCTAGTGAGGGCCCGAGTAGGCCAAAGGAGAGTGGAGAGTTAGTACAAAAGGGGCAGAGGAGCTTAACCAGCTCACCCCAAAGCTTTTACCGGACACCGGATCTGAGCTTACCGGGATCTCTATGACCCAGTAAGGCATAACCGGAATCCCTGGAGAACTACAAGTCCCAGGATCGCTAAGGTTCTGATGCGTAACAGAGCCAGGAGACGCTTAGGCCCCGCATACTGGGAGTGTGAACTCCAAGACAAGGCCCTACCACAAGGTCAGCCAGCGCAGGACAGAGACAAAGTTAGGCCTAGCTCCAGGCAGGTCAGAAACTTACTACGCAGAGGCAAGAAACAGGAGGCCCTACACCCGCTCATTGGGGAGGATCCTGATATGCACCCTTCACCCTACAGTGCTCCGGGATGTGCCTGAATTTCCACCAGTAAAAGGTACTGAAGTGACTACCGTGTCCGTTCCCGTTCTTGCTCTGACCCAGCTGGGTCTCGCCTGTCCTGCATTCCCCCTGCATACGCTTTTCTGAGGCCTAGCTCCACCTGTGGGGAGCTATACCATCGAGCTGCCTTATCACCGGCCTCAGTGAACTGATGCAGTGCTCGTCCTTCTCACCCGATACCACAGGTGGCGTCACGAACTCTTATAAAATTAACAATTATCCACCCTTTTAAAGAGTGACCCCAGGGTACGGGTCCGGGAGCCGACCACCACGACATCCCAAAGGCCAGGGAAAGGCCCGGGTACCGAGTCATCCCCATCCCCTGGGCTAGTCACATCCTCCTCCACCTCCTCTGTTGACCTCATCGACTGGCTGACTGTGGGTTGACAGTAAGTGGGATCTCCAACCTCGTCATCATCACCCTGTGTGTTCTCACACCCGTCGTCCTCAGAGCCAACCTCTTCCTGCCCTGACCGAAAAGTCAAGTTGTCGCTCCAATCAGGTATTTGAGTCTCATCATCGTCTTCATCATTGTCTCCACCAACAGGAGTTACAGTTTGGGAATGAGGGTCTACATTATGTTCAGAACTTTCTTCATCTGGTCCTGGATCCGACTCATAAAGATTCTGGGCATCAGTGCAGATCATTTCCTCATCTAGATTAACAGAAGCTCTGGAGCAGACCTTCGTTTCCCAGGCTATAGTATGAGTAAACAGCTGTGCAGACTCAACCATCTGTGTTACCCCATACTCAGACGGGCAGCTGGAGACTTGGGAGCTGTGAGGAAGCAAGTGCGATTGGGGTGACACCTCTGAGGACTGGAGTATTTGTGATGTTGAAGTTGAGGTGGAGGAGAGCCCACTTGAAGGAGCACTTGATATCCGTTGAAGCACCTGCTGTTTTTGTGCCTCATCTGGAATTTGTAGCGATTGGCGTGTCCGTAAGAAAGGGATCGTATCACATTGTCCACGAAAAGAAGTAGACATCTTAGTTTGGCTGGAAGATGGTCTTTCTTCTGCAGATGTTACTCCCCCCCCCCCCCCCCCACTGCGGGAGGGGGTCGAACCACCAGCGGACAGGCACCAGTATTGGGAGAGGGGGGCTGGCCGTCAGGGTCCACCGCGGCTCTGGCACAAACCCGGTGACACGGAGGTCGCAGGGGCAGTAACGGATTGGCCGTGTCGGCTTTGCACTCCAGCGTAGTCCCTCTGCCCACTCGCGCCCGTAGCCTCAAAGGGATGCGCAAGCGGCTTTTCTTCCCAGGTCTGTTCCCCGCCCAGCAGGAACGTAGGGGAGCTCAGGTTGGCCTTCCACTGCACTCCCTTACCTCCCTCACCCTCTTTCCTTCTTCCTTTCTCCATCTAACCCCTCGGCTCTGTGGTGTCCGCTCTCCCTCCAGCTCTCTCCTTCTCACAGGTGGACTACCGCGTGTATTCACACTGTGGCAAATCTTTTGGGCCCAGGCATAAGAAGTTGTTGAGGTAATGGATAATATGTGCCCCCTTAGAAACGTCCATTACAACCCATTCGAGGAAGCAACTAAACGCCTCAAATAGTGAGCAGGATCTGGAGCATCCCATGGGCAAACAGCGATCTATATAGTATGCTCCTTCCCAGAAGCAGCCCAATAGGTGGACACTATTCGGAGGCACAGGTAGTAAGTAAGGATGTACAGTATATACTACTGTACTTGGTTCCGCGTCTATGTTGTCGTTTACTGACCTGCCCCTTGGATATGACAAATGGTGGATTAGTCCAAATGTATTGGGTTCCGTTTTTGGCACAACTCACAACGGGGATACCACTACGTCTTGTAAGGAAAGTGTTCTGAATCAAACCGCCATTCTACCTAAAGATATTTCTTTTTTTAATTTTCTTGTCACGACGTCTGGGTGTTGGTAGGCTGATTTTAGATTTTTACTCCAGCCTTTCTTGATTTTAGAAGGGCATGACATGCCTATATCTGTGTCTCACCCTCCTTTTACTCCTCCACCTCTTTTCTTTTCGCATGACTATATGTACTTGTCACTTTTCCATGTGTTAGTTGTGTCTTCTGAGCAGTTTTTCAGCTTTTGGACACATTTGAAGTGTTTTCTATGTGTTTTCTATGTGTTTTCTATGTGTTTTCGTTTGCCTGCCATTGGTTTTAACGGTGTTCGAAGGTGTTCGACGAACATACGGGTGTTCGACGAATCGAACTCGAACACTACGGGGGTGGCTCAACACTATTAATAACCCTTTCCCCCAGACAGTAGTCCAGAACAAATGAAGTTTTGCCAAAAGTAAACATTTTAAAAATAATTTTTATTCACTACATAATAAAAACAATGTATTAAAAAATCAGAAAAGCCTGTTTTTTTAATACATTGTTAATTAAATTAATTAAATTAATTAAAGTTTGAAGTGCCATGGTGATTGGTAAATTTGGATTCTCATTTTGTGAATTTCATCCCATTGCTTCTAGTCTTTTTTTGTGCAAATGAGGGTAAAGCTGATCCCTATACAGTGGGACAGCCCTTCAAATATTTGTAGACAGCTATTAAGATTCCTCTTTCTCCTCCCTACAATGTAAGTGGAGCTTGAATCTTTCAACTTTCTTACTCCCTGTGTGGACCTACTGTGCTCGTGTCAGCTGTCAATCCTTTTCTGTTTGTTTTTTCAACTTTCTTACAATACGGCACCTGATTAGGATGTCCGTACGTGGTAGCAGCAGGCTGATTGAGCTGTAACAAAGTTGTCCACATTCAAGATATCTATTTAGTGTAAGTGTTTTGTTGGTTTTAATTCCCCTCCTCCCTCCACAGAAGCGCTTCTTTTCAGCCTTTTTTCTTGCTTTTTTTTGTAAGCCAGTTATGAATCCACCTAAAGGTATGTGCACATGGTCAGTAAACGCTGTGGATTGGACTCAGTGCACTTGCGCTGCGTTCGAACTGCAGCGTTTGACATTAAAAGCAAAGTGGATGGGATTTCTAGAAATCCCACGCCCACTATGCGCTTCCATGCACCTGCGAATCACCCGCGGACACGGACATGCGTTGCGTCTTTCCAGACAGCAGCGTGTCAATTTCTCTTGCGGAGCCACTAGTCTCCGCAACAGAAATTAGATCAATATGTGACGCCCGGGTGGAGGAGAGATAGAGATGTTGACTTGCCTCTCCTTCCCCTTCTCGCTAGCCCACCCTGAGAGTTGGGGTACTCTGATCTGGGCCACTGTGCTTGAGTGGATGTAGTCGCGGCCTAGGCCCGGTCCGTGCCCAGGGTTGTCACATGAAAATAAGGGCTAGGAGGGACGGTGACGGATGACAGTGTTTCGAGTGGTATTTGACTACGCCACCTGTGGGGTCTGGTGATGGCCACCAGCGCTGCAGCAGTCCTCTGAGGCGGGATGTAGTGGCAGCAGGCGATGGTATAACTCCTCACAGGCGGAGCTGGGCCTCAGGGCAGCGAGGACGGATGGAGGGAGTAGTAGTGAGGAAGTTCTGGTGCTGTGCTGTGCGGTGCAATAATAAGAGTCCGGAGGCCATAGGGGTAGTCTTCCAGGTCTTTACTCACGGTTTCGTAAGCAGCGGCAAGGCTTCTCCCTGCTCCTCACGGCGCTCTGCGGCCACCAGGACCGGGGGTCCGCCAACCTCCGAGCAGTTCAGGTGCTTAGTCAGGACCCCGCACCAGAGTGTTTCTAGACTTTTAACTAAGTCCTCTCCTGTCCGTGTGTGTAGAAAGGCTGGATCTCCCTCTGGACTATGCACAGATCTTGGGTACGGCGGCAATTCCGTTCCGTCCGTCACCCGACGGGATCCACTGAGCCTTCCGGGCTTTCCTGACTGAGACTTGGAGTTACAGAGTCAAGTATCAGGGGCCGGTACCCCTTTTGCAGCAGGAGCCCCTCTGACCAAGCCAGAATAAAGGTAGTAGGTGGCGTATGCCGCTCTGTTAACTTCCCCCTGGGATCCTTTTGCCTGCGGAGCTTGTCTCCTCTGCTCCCCTCCTGGCCTTCTTAAGCAGGGACCTTGACCGGGTAGAGACAGCCGTTAACTCTTGCCTGCTCCTCGTCTCAAGGCCAGAGCACGAGGACTGTGTCCCCATCAACTGCAGGTTCACACAGAAAGCCACGTTCAGTGATGAAGATCACAATCAAAGACCTTGAACTTAAGATGGCTAACTATTTTATATGAATTTTGTACGTGTAACCTTTAAGTGTGTCCTCCACCCTCACCCACTACTAGGTTCCCCCTATCTTTGGTTCCCCCATCTCCTCTTATCCCAGCTGGGGCAGCACCCAAGTGCAAATACGCCCCCCTACAGGTGGGAGAAGTGTAGTGTTGGATGTAGAGGTGTGGTCCTGACAGCTGCACCATCCTTACCTCGAAGGGAGATACCACAACTCATTAAAGAGATGCAGTACCTCTGTGGTGACCGAACCCTCAAATACAATGTATTGATTGCGGTGAATCTGCATGATTCTATGAACATATGTGGATTCACCTGCGTGCAGCGCTTTGGACGCAGCATAAAGTATGCTGCGTTCAAAGCGCTAACAGTACGGATGGTGTACACATACCCTAACAGTTGCCTTGTCTAATAAGTCTGACATGACTTGTTAGTTACAAACCCATGCTGGCTCTAGTTAATCACTTCATTTTCTTACAGATACTTGCATACATGTTGTTTAATAATTTGTTCAAAGATCTTTCCTGGTATAGAAGTAAGGCTCATAGACCTATAGTTCCCTGGGTCCATGTTCTTTCCTGTTTTGAAGATAGGGACAACATTCGCTCTCATCCAGTCTACTGGGACTTCGACAGTTCTCCAAGAATTTTCAAAGATTATGAACTCATATCTGGTGGAGTATTTTGCCTTTAAGCAGTTGTGTGTATTCTTGAACCCATATCTGGTGGAGTATTTTGTCTTTAAGCAGCTGTGTGTATTCTTGAACTCATATCTGGTGGAGTATTTTGATTTAAGCAGCTGTGTGTATTCTTGAACCCATATCTGTAGGAGTATTTTGCCTTTAAGCAGCTGTGTGTATTCTTGAACCCATATCTGTGGGAGTATTTTGCTTTTAAGCAGCTGTGTGTATTCTTGAACCCATATCTGTGGGAGTATTTTGCCTTTAAGCAGCTGTGTGTATTCTTGAACCCATATCTGTGGGAGTATTTTGCTTTTAAGCAGCTGTGTGTATTCTTGAACACATCTGGGTGAGTATTTTGCCTTTAAGCAGTTGTATGTATTCTTGAACCCATATCTCTGGGAGTATTTTGCTTTTAAGCAGCTGTGTGTATTCTTGAACCCATATCTGTAGGAGTATTTTGCCTTTAAGCAGTTGTATGTATTCTTGAACCCATATCTGTGGGAGTATTTTTCTTTTAAGCAGCTGTGTTTATTCTTGAACCCATATCTGTGGGAGTATTTTGCCTTTAAGCAGCTGTGTGTATTCTTGAACCCATATCTGGTGGAGTATTTTCCCTTTAAGCAGCTGTGTGTATTCTTGAACCCATATCTATGGGAGTATTTTGCCTTTAAGCAGCTGTGTGTAATCTTGAACCTATATCTGGTGGAGTATTTTAACTTTAAGCAGCTGTGTGTATTCTTGAACCCATATCTGTGGGAGTATTTTGCCTTTAAGCAGCTGTGTGTATCCTTGAACCCATATCTGATGGAGTATTTTGCCTTTAAGCAGCTGTGTGTATTCTTGAACACATATCTGATGGAGTATTTTGCCTTTAAGCAGCTGTGTGTATTCTTGAACACATATCTGTGGTAGTATTTTGCTTTTAAGCAGCTGTGTGTATTCTTGAACCCATATCTGATGGAGTATTTTGCTTTTAAGCAGTTGTGTGTATTCTTAAACCCATGTCTGGTGGAGTATTTTGCTTTTAAGCAGTTGTGTGTATTCTTGAACACGTATCTGTGGGAGTATTTTGCTTTTAAGCAGCTGTGTGTATTCTTGAACCCATATCTGTAGGAGTATTTTACCTTTAAGCAGCTGTGTGTATTCTTGAACCCATATCTGTGGGAGTATTTTGCTTTTAAGCAGCTTTGTGTATTCTTGAACCCATATCTGGTGGAGTGTTTTGCTTTTAAGCAGCTGTGTGTATTCTTGAACCCATATCTGTAGGAGTATTTTGTCTTTAAGCAGTTGTGTGTATTCTTGAACCCATATCTGGTGGAGTATTTTGCTTGTAAGCAGCTTTGTGTATTCTCGAACCCATATCTGGTGGAGTATTTTGCCTTTAAGCAGCTGTGTGTATTCTTGAACCCATATCTGATGGAGTATTTTGCCTTTAAGCAGCTGTGTGTATTCTTGAACACATATCTGATGGAGTATTTTGCCTTTAAGCAGCTGTGTGTATTCTTGAACACATATCTGTGGGAGTATTTTGCTTTTAAGCAGCTCTGTGTATTCTTGAACCCATATCTGATGGAGTATTTTGCTTTTAAGCAGTTGTGTGTATTCTTAAACCCATGTCTGGTGGAGTATTTTGCTTTTAAGCAGTTGTGTGTATTCTTGAACACATATCTGTGGGAGTATTTTGCTTTTAAGCAGCTGTGTGTATTCTTGAACCCATATCTGTAGGAGTATTTTACCTTTAAGCAGCTGTGTGTATTCTTGAACCCATATCTGTGGGAGTATTTTGCTTTTAAGCAGCTTTGTTTATTCTTGAACCCATATCTGGTGGAGTATTTTGCTTTTAAGCAGCTGTGTGTATTCTTGAACCCATATCTGTAGGAGTATTTTGTCTTTAAGCAGCTGTGTGTATTCTTGAACCCATATCTGTGGGAGTATTTTGTCTTTAAGCAGTTTCTGTATGCTTTAAAATATTTAATTAGACTTATCTGGTTAGCAAGGCCATTTTACCTTCTTGCAAGAACACATTATTGCTACAAGAAGAAACATCTGGCCAGGGAGAACACGTTATCTTTTTAGCAAGGACACGCTATTGATACAAGAAGGAACATTTCAGCTTGCTGTTTTTTTTTACCTAAAATAACTGTCAGACTTATATAGCATAGATGGGGCCTTTAAACTTGAGGGACTCCATCTTCTGCTATAACATGTGTATTCTTGAACCCATATCTGGTGGAGTATTTTGCTTTTCAGCAGCTGTGTGTATTCTTGAACCCATATCTGTGGGAGTATTTTGCCTTTAAGCAGCTGTGTGTATTCTTGAACACATATCTGTGGGAGTATTTTCCTTTTAAGCAGCTATGTGTATTCTCGAACACATATCTGGTGGAGTATTTTGCTTTTAAGCAGCTGTGTGTATTCTTGAACCCAGGGCCGGCGTCAGCACCCGGCGTACCCGGGCAAGTGCCGGGGCCCTGGACCATCAGGGGGGCCCACTGCCCGTCGGGGCCCGGGCCGCTTCCCCGGCAACTGTGCAGGGCCGCACGTGCTGTCCGAGCCCTGCTCTGCTTCATGTGCTGCTGCTCCACCAATCAGGCCCAGTCAGGGGCGTCACTATGCACTTAGATCTGGGGCCTGGATCATAAGTGCGAGTGCACACACCACACAACAGGCAGGGTTCAGGCTCCCCTGCGTGCAGTGGATGTGCTTCTCTCCCTGCTCGTCCTTCTGGCAAGTCAGAGAAGAGGATCCATGTGTAGAGCAATTGCACAGCGCCACCTAGGGGGAGTATATGTTGGAAGGGGGAGGAAGGAGGTTAATGAGGCCTCAGGCCAGGTCTGTCAGGGAATATAGCCACCGGCTTTAGGGAGAGGGGATAGAGATCACAACTCTCTCCTCTGTGCCTGCACAGCAACCCATCCCCCACCTCCTGTAATGTTAGACAGCTCAGCAGTCGTGACGGGGAGTGTGTGCAGGGCTGACAGGGTGTACAAGCTGCTCCTACTGCTGATTTCCAAGGTCAGGAATCCCCCACTGCTGCCACTGGATACATGCTGATGAAGAGAGTAAGTATGTATATGTCATGTCCCAGTATAATGTGTGTAGTTATATATATATATATATGGTCATGTGTATATAGGTAATGTATTTGTATAATGTGCTAACAGATTAGGTCTCTGTATAATGTGTTTATGCGTAGCTCATGTGTCCGTATAATGCGTAGGTCATGTGGCCGTATAATGTGTATATGTATAATGCTTAACTCATGTGGCCGTATAATGTGTAGGTCATGTGGCCGTATAATGTGTATATGTATAATGTGTAGCTCATGTGGCCGTATATTGTGTAGGTCATGTGGCCGTATAATGTGTATATGTATAATGCGTAGCTCATGTGGCCGTATAATGTGTAGGTCATGTGGCCGTATAATGTGTATATGTATAATGTTTAGGTCTTGTGGCCGGATAATGTGTAGGTCATGTGGCCGTATAATGTGTATATGTATAATGCGTAGCTCATGTGTCCATATAATGTGTATATGTATAATGCGTAGGTCATGTGGCCGTATATTGTGTAGGTCATGTGGCCGTATAATGTGTATATGTATAATGCGTAGCTCACGTGGCCGTATAATGTGTAGGTCATGTGGCCTTATAATGTGTATATGTATAATGCGTAGCTCTTGTGGCCGTATAATGTGTATATGTATAATGCGTAGCTCATGTGGCCGTATAATGTGTATATGTATAATGCGTAGCTCATGTGGCCGTATAATGTGTATATGTATAATGCGTAGCTCATGTGGCCGTATAATGTGTATATGTATAATGGGTAGCTCATGTGGCCGTATAATGTGTATATGTATAATGGGTAGCTCATGTGGCCGTATAATGTGTATATGTATAATGGGTAGCTCATGTGGCCGTATAATGTGTATATGTATAATGCGTAGCTCATGTGGCCGTATAATGTGTATATGTATAATGCATAGGTCATGTGTCCGTATAATGTGTATATGTATAATGTGTAGGTCATGTGGCCGTATAATGTTTAGGTCATGTGGCCGTATAATGCGTAGCTCATGTGGCCATATAATGTGTATATGTATAATGCGTAGCTCATGTGGCCATATAATGTGTATATGTATAATGCATAGCTCATGTGGCCGTATAATGTGTATATGTATAATGCGTAGCTCATGTGGCCGTATAATGTGTATATGTATAATGCGTAGGTCATGTGTCCGTATAATGTGTATATGTATAATGCGTAGGTCATGTGTCCGTATAATGTGTATATGTATAATGCGTAGCTCATGTGTCCTTATAATGTGTATATGTATAATGCGTAGCTCATGTGTCCGTATAATGTGTAGGTCATGTGGCCATATAATGTGTATATGTATAATGTGTAGGTCATGTGTCCGTATACTGTGTATATGTATAATGCGTAGGTCATGTGTCCGTTTAATGTGTATATGTATAATGTGTAGGTCATGTGGCCGTATCATGTGTATATGTATAATGTTTAGGTCATGTGGCCGTATAATGTGTAGCTCATGTGGCCGTATAATGTGTATATGTGTAATGTGTAGGTCATGTGTCCGTATAATGTGTATATGTATAATGCGTAGCTCATGTGGCCATATAATGTGTATATGTATAATGGTTAGGGTTAGGTGTTAGGGGTGGGGTTAGGGTACCTTAGGGTTAGGGTACCTTAGGGTTAGGGGTTAAGGGTTAGGGTTAGAGTTAGGGTACCTTAGGGTTAGGGTACCTTAGGGTTAGGGGGTTAGGGTTAGAGGGTTAGGGGGTTAGGGTTAGGGTACCTTTAGGGGTGGGGTTAGGGTACGTTAGGGTTAGGGTTGGGGTTAGGGGGTTAGGGTTAGAGGGTTAGGGTTAGGGTTAGAGGGTTAAGGGGTTGGGGTTAGAAGGGTTAGGGTACCTTAGGGTTGGGGTTACGTTAGGGTTAGAGGGTTTAGGGGGTTAGGGGTAGGGTTAGGGGTAGGGTAGGGGTAGGGTTAGGGGGTTAGTGTACCTTAGGGTTAGGGGTTAGGGTTAGGGTACGGGTATGTTAGGGTTAGGGTTAGGGGTTAGGGTTAGGGTACGTTAGGGTTAGGGTACGTTAGGGTTAGGGTACCTTAGGGTTAGGGTACCTTAGGGTTAGGGTACCTTAGGGTTAGGGGTTAGGGTTAGGGTTACGGTTAGGGTACCTTGGTTAGGGTTAGGGGTTAGGGTTAGGGTTAGGGTACCTTAGGGTTAGGGTTAGGGTACCTTAGGGTTAGGGTACCTTAGGGTACCTTAGGGTTAGGGTTCGTTAGGGTTAGGGGTTAGGGTCAGGGTTAGGGGTAGGGTTAGGGTACCTTAGGGTTAGGGGTTAGGGTACCTTAGGGTTAGGGTACCTTAGGGGTTAGGGTTAGGGGTTAGGGTACTTTAGGGTTAGGGTACCTTAGGGTTAGGGTACGTTAGGGTTAGGGTACCTTAGGGTTAGGGGGTTAGGGTTAGGGGTTAGGGTTAGGGGTTAGGGTGTTAGGGTTAGGGGGTTAGGGTTAGGGTACCT